>NW_022196906.1:93250176-93278742 GCF_008632895.1 Mastomys coucha
AGCCAGGGCTATACAGAGAAACCCTGTCTCGAAAAACAAAAACAAAACAAACAAACAAACAAACAAAAGGAAGGTTGAGAACCACTGCCCTACAGGCCCAGAAGAACAACTCCTGGGATCCCTCCCCCAACCCCCCATCACCATGTCCTGGTCCTCTGTAGCAGTTAGCACGTTTGATTATAACTACTCGTTTTCCTACCCATGGACCAGTATTTCTCGAAGTATGGTATGTGACTCACCTGCATCAGAATCCCCCGTGAACAGGAATATATAGATTCCAGGACCCTTCCTAGAGACACGTGTTGTGGTCCAGGAATTGTTTCACACACCACATCAACACTGATCTCAGTCAGGCAGGGAGAGTTTATTGAGCATACACCCAGGACTGGTAGACCATGGCCATGGTCCGGATTTGGGAACTGAACCATGACACTGAGTTAAGAGTCTACAGGGTTTTTAAGCCCTGAATCCAATATCTGTGCCAAGTTGTTTCACCAACCAGCATTTAGGGATAGGGGATTTCCTTAGGAACATGTCTTTGTTTTACACTTATTCTGTTTCTGTCGGATGGGGTATTCAACTGTGGCAGGGGACTTGCCTTGCCTTAACTTGTCTACGAAGATGGAACTTGTCTAACATCCATATCTTAACTTGCCAACCAGGATGTCAGTTATCTATGTATATGCCTCTTTCTGCCAAGTAAGATGTCAGTTCCCGGGGCGGCCCTGGGAACTTAAACTTTATTTGACCACTACTCAAAATGGAAGTCTTAATCCAAATCATTTTTTAATATTGGCGCAGGTGTCTCTTTTATTTTGTGGTCCATCTCAGGGGCAGCTTATAAAGGCAAACACCATATACTTATACATAGGTGCAGGAATCACTGTTGGGTGGTTGGTTCGGGTCGAAGCTTATTGTGGGTCACTATACAAAACAGTTCTCCTGACTCTGTCGTGATTGGTTTCCAAGGGCTCAGAACATAATAGAATATATAATCAATCTTGGCATTAGAAAGTTTCCTGGTAACAGCAGAACCATATGAGAAAGTTTCCTCATAATGGCAGACTAGATAACTGTTACACTTTATCTAGTCCTTAACATTTTACCTAGGTCCCGATAAAATAAATGGAGTTGACTTGGGAGGGGCCAGGTATGTGCATTTTTAGGTCAAGTAATTCCAATACATACTACACCTAGAGAGGAAACTTGAGGGGAAGATATTACCAGATCTTTAATCTGGTTTAAACCCAGGGTTTAATCGGGTTCAGAACAGGACCAGCTTCAGTGGTGGCAGAGAGTTCAGTGGCAGGAGATGGTATCAGGTGGAGGCTGGGCTGAGGCTGGAGCTGGGCTGGCGTCTGAGGCCAGAGCGGAGCCCAGGGAAGAAGTTGTTTTCAAAGCTCAGTTCCAAACCAAACGCTATGAGTTCACCTGTTCCAAGCCTGACTGAGCCTAGACCTTCGAGGTCGAGAATGGCAGGAGATGGGAATATAGGTGTGTGGACAGTTTGAGACAGTGATACCCAGAAGGAAAAACCCTCTCATCCTCTGGCCTATGGATGGGAGCATCGGAACGGTCTGCTCTCAACTCACTCTGGAGATAGGAGTCACTGTGAGGTTCAGCAGGGCTCTGGGGATGCCGGTCTCAGGAGGGAGTTCTGACCTTGCTTACTGTCTCCTCCTGCAGAGCTGGAGGCCTCCAGTGAGGAGGAGCAGCAGGAGCGGCGGAAGGTGTTAGCAGCTCTCAGGAACAACCCTACTTGGCTGAAGCAGTTCCGGCCCATCCTAGAGGACACCCTGGAAGAGAAGCTGGAAGGCATGGGGATAAAGAGGGTCAGTTCCTGGGCCACTGTTGAGCTAGTCATTCGATTTTGTGCTTAAAGACAGGGGCTTGCTGTGCAGCTCGGGCTGGCCTTGAACTCACACCAGCCTCCAGGGAACTGGAATTAAGGTAGTGTGACTACGCTAGGGACTGTTTCAAGGGCTGAGACTTACAACAAAAACCCAAAGTGTTGTCACCTAGAGAGGTGGTTTACTGTTCTTTACGTTGCAGGGTCAGTTGTTTCTTCCTGTGCTCACTGGTGTCTGGGCAGCTTCTGTCAGTTCTCAGACCCGAGAGGTCTCTGCTTTTTTCTCCTCTGAGTCTTTGCTCCTCTCAATGTTCTCCACTCATTGGCTACTTTTCCCTTTACATCTCTTAATGAGATGACAGAGGGCAGTCAACTGGTCTATGGACCAGTCCAATTTGCATGAATGACTGTCCCAGTCCACTATCTATGTGTGGAACACGTGGCTGTTCCTGGATGTGTGTGGATATGGGCTCAGAATAGCTGAGCATCATAGCATTGAACATAACATTCGCTTTTCAACGAGTATGATTGGAAACACAAGGAAAACAACCGCAGACAGCTTAGGTTTAGTTTTGCCAAAATGCTCATCGAGATTGCTCTGTCCTCACCTGCTGCTTAATCCATGCCCCGGTTGTATTTGATCAATCTTCACCTGGGGTTCGGATGCCTCCCAGATCCTCTCCTGGGCTCTGGGTGGGTGGCTGAAGCCCTGGAAACGTCTAGAGGTACACACTGCTGTTTGTAGTCCAGTTTTCCAAACACCATTAAGCAGGGAAGAACACAGTAGCACCAGGAGAGGTGTGATGCGAAGCAGGCCACGCTCTCACCCTGGGTTCAGTTGTATGCTGGGAAAGGCCCATCCAGGTCCCTTACTGTGTGATCCAGGATGCAGCTCTTTGCTGAAGCCCATGGAGTGCCTGGTGATAGAACTCCCAAACCCCGAATCCTGAGAGTTTCTGCTGTGTGTGAAGCTCACCCTCTCTATTCTCACATCACCTCCTCCTACATAACACGCCAGGCATCAGTCACAGTGGCTCTCTGTCAGCAGCTTCAGGCAAAGGAGGAGGGAGCCTGTGTATGCAAAGGTGAATTTGCCTTGTCTCCTCTAGGACACAAAGGGAATTTCAGCTCAGACTGTCCGGCGCCTGGAGCCCCTGCTGAGAACCCAAAGGGAGCAGATAGCCCGAAGCTTCCGAGAATTTCCCAGTCTGAGGGAAAAACTCAACAAGGAAGTGAGCAGCAGGGTGAAGAAGAGATGGGAGAGTACTGCTGTGGTGTCCCAGCCAGATGGCCAGCCTCCGGGTAAGCCGAGGGCAGGCCTTGCCTTGAGACCATGACCTGAGGGGAGGATTCCACAGTGCCTGAGGTGGAGGGTGCTGCTCCTCCTTCCATCAGGACGCTTCTCTGATGAGCTGAGCCTGTGGGATCCTCAAGGGTAGGGTTGGGTTGAGACCTTCGTGCTTTGGGTGGAGGATTAACGAATGCCCAGGTTCCCTCATGTCATTTCCTCCACTGTGGGTGTGCACGGCCAGCAGGTTGCCAATCCTGTCTCATGTCCGGCAGCTCAGAGCTGAGCTCTTAGTGCAACTAAAGTTTTCCAAGGGCAGCATGGATATCTCTGGGGACATTAGAGATGATTGTCATTGGTACATGGACCAATTGTTTTACAACTTATTGTTTTTCGATACATGATTTGGGAAAAAATTCCTGGCATAGCAATCATGTTAGGTAATAGAATTATTTCTTACAAATATATAAAGTCAGTATTTTACGTGCTATTACTTGATGCAACGTGTTAAAGAGATAACAGGGCAGGTAGTATAAGAATATGGTAAAAATGATGTGGTTATCTGAGAAACTCCATCTCAAGTCAGTCTTACCTTACTTAACCTTTCTAAAGGAAAGACAGTTTTAGGACTTGCAGATATCTCTGACGGAGAGGTGGCTCTCCTGCTTAGATCTGAACTTGTATTCCTTCCCTCATTAGCCCAAATGTCCCTACCCTTAGGACAGTATATGCTTTGCCTCACTTCGTGCCAGGACCTGCCCTGTCACATGAGAAAGCAATGGGGACTGATGGGAGTCACCCAGACCCAGGAGTGCTGGACACACAGGCGAGGCAGGACAGGAAGCCTGGCACTGTCCTGTCCTCAGAGTCCTGGCTCTCGGGGTGTCTGCTGTTTCTTTTAGGCGTCAGCTCCCCCCCATTGCTCTTGTCAGAGAGCCAGGAGGAAGCTTCTCTTTTCTCTATCATCCCTTCCCTAGCTTTGGGGTTCAAGTCCTTGACTGTGAGAAGAGATAGATTGCATGACACTGTGTGGATCTTTCCTTCCTGCTCTGAGTCCACTTCCCCTCCCATTCCCCTCGAGCCCTGCAGCAGTGCTCACCTCCACCTGCTTAGAGTCCAAGGGGTTCTCAATATGTGGGTCATGAACCCTTTGGGGGTCAAACGACACTTTCCCCAGGGGGTGGAATATCAGATATCCTGCATATCAGATATTTGCATTACGATTCATAACAGTAGCAAAAACATAGTTATGAGATAGCAATAAAATAGTTGTATGGTTGGGGGTCAGCACCACATGAGGATCTGTATTGAAGGGTCCGAGGCATCAGGAAGGTTGAGAACCGCTGGCTTAGATCACGCGTCTTTCTTGGGAGCTCGCTGCAGGATGCGGTGGCAGTTGGCCGACCAGGTTTGCATCTGCCCCTTTGTTCTGTGGAGCTGAGGGCACGTTCCTTCATAGCTCAAAGTCTCTGTAAAGCAGGAGAATCAGTGTCTGAAGATGCACCCAGGGGTCATACAGATCTATGCAAAGAGCTCCGCGTAGTGACTGGCACACACGCACACACACACACACACACACACACACACACACACACACACGGTAGCTGGAAGCTGTTCGTTCCTCTCTGCACGCTTGTTTGCCTTTCACCTTTCTTCAGCTTGCCCCTTCCCACTTAGGAATAAACAGATTCTCTGAGAGCAGTGTATCGCAGACATTTTTGACCTTGAGCTAACAGCAGTAAGAAACACTTCTCGATGAACTCAGTGCATACATGTAAGTTTCATGGAAAGCACTTCAGCTCCCCGAAAGGCACTTCTTCTCCAGTTTGCTTTCCATGAATAAACATCACCGGGCACCCTGTCTCCCAGTGGGTCCCAGTGCAATGTGGAAAACAGAGGGGGTGGTCTCTGATTGCCTGCTTTGGGCACAGCAACCTTGGCTACGAGTTGAAAGATCCTGGTAGCTCTTGGTAGTCATGTAGTCCTGCAGCGACCTCTAGTGGCAGCAGGGTCTTCCTGCAGGGCCTCTTGCGTTTAAGGTTGTGAGTAGTCAAGGCTGTGAGCAAAGTCGGCCTGGGTTCTCAGACTGGCTGACTTCTCTGGTCTTCTGTAATGATGGCTGACCCTGAGACAATATTCTCCCGGCATTTGACGAAACTAGATCTTTGTCCTAGCCGAGGCAATGGTCAATGTATTAATCGTCTCTGCTGTGTTAGACTTTCTTCTACATTATTTTGGGACTGCAGGCTCGGCGTTGACACATTTTGTGTCCTTTCTGTATTTCTAGTCAAAAGCCAGCGGATCACACCAGCCACAAAGGAGGTCCGGCCAAAGACCAGGGCCCTGACTGTAGCACTGCCATCCAAGCCAGCAGGGCCTTCTACTCCAGCTCTTCAGAGCCACAGCAGTCATGGCCCCGGCCTCACCCAGGTGTCCACCCCAATTCCACGCCCCCGAGTGCATGGACCCTCCAGTACCCCTGTTTCCCCTGGGCCTGGGCTGAGGTGAGCTCTAGACTTTGGCCTCCTGTAGGGTTGGGGGTGGTGGTGCTTAGCCTCAGGCAGCCTATCCTAGACCCTTACAGAGCTCTGCGGTACAGGGGAGGGAGGGAAGGGGACAGACACGCACCTAGGAGGTGCCTCAGGTAGTATTATTCCTCATGAGCTTCTGAGAAGAAGAGACTAGGAACCCAGGCAGGCCTCCCCTCCCCTTCCCATCTCTCATTCCAACCCTCTGCTGAGGTGGAAGGGTGGGGCCTCAGGCTCTGTGAGCTCTATGCTTTGCCTGAGAGAGGAGCTGGGTTAGCTTTCAGCAAACCAGAAAGGCAAAGTCTGGCTTTTAAGTATTTCTTTCTGGCCTATGTTCCCTTCATTTTGTCTCTCAGCAGCACTCCGCCGTTCAGTTCTGAAGAAGAGCCAGAGGGAGACGTTGTGCAACGTGTGTCTCTGCAGCCTCCTAAAGCTCTTTCTAGGTCAGCACCCAAGCCTGAAGACAACTGGGGCTGGTCTGATTCTGAGACCTCAGAAGAGAGTGCCCAACCTCCTGGGAAGGACTCAGGCGGGCTGGCTTCGTCAGGTGAGTCCTTCCCCAGCTCCGGTTTCTCCGTGCCCTGGATGGTGTTTCTAGTCAGGCATCTCTTCTTTGTGTCAGACTTGCCAGGAGCCTTGGATGGGGTCTTCTTTTACTCCGTGTTTGTGTCATTGGGTGTATAAATGTTGGAGGTCTGGGGAGCCCCCTCACCTCCTTTGTGTTTCATGGTCTTACCAGCAGAGCAGACCATCTAAGGCATAGCTCCCTTTGGGGGCTATATGGGAGAAATGGCTAGCAGAAGGTAGCCAGAAGCCTCGAACGAGCCTCCACCAACAGCCTTTGGGCCGCAGTACCAATTTATCTGTGTAGGAAAGAAAATGTTGTTCGGCATTTGCTTCAGAGACAAACAGGATGCCAGCTGTTGATGAGAAGGGCTTTATTGAGACTGAAGCTAAGTTTTCCAGAAGTTGGAGTAAACTGTTCTTTCAACGTACCATGCTCTATCTTGTAGGGTATTATGATGAGGAGTTGAACATTCCTCTTCTCTTCTAACGGTATCTGCTCCCAGCCTTTCAAGGCTCCCTGATAAAGCCCACTGAAGGAAGTGGTGCCTCTGCTTCAGGTTGTGTTTCTCAGCCCAGGTTGAGCTGGACAATGTAGGGCTTACAGTTTTGGCTTTGCAAAGGAGAAGCGAGGGGAGCCCTGGGGTTTGCAGTCTGTGAGGGCTTATCTTAATGGAGTCTACAGTGCTTCTTCATGCCTGCAGCATAGTCCAAGCCTGTCAACCTGTTAGAAGCCACCAGGGTTAGCTTTCTGGATGGAGGCTTGCTACCTTAGCAGGTGGACTGATAGGTGGCAAAATGATGGAGCTGGGGAGTGGGGGGTGGAAAGTCACACATCTACTGATACAGTTTTGGCTCTGTTACTCTCTGCTTGACCTTTTGCAAGGCTTGGGTTTCTTTGTTGTAAAATGACATATTTTAACAAGACAACTCATAAGGGAGTCAAGCAACTCAGTGCTTGGCACAGAGTAGGAATTTAATAAACATTTCTGTCTTTTTTGGAATTTTCTTTTCTTTTCTTTTCTTTTTTTTTTTTTTCGAGACAGGGTTTCTCTGTATATCCCTGAACTCACTCTGTAGACCAGGCTGGCCTCGAACTCAGAAATCCACCTGCCTCTGCCTCCCAAGTGCTGGGCTAAAGGCATGCACCACCACTGCCCGGCACATTTCTATCTTTTAAAGACACATTTTTAATTATGTGCAAGTCTGTGTGTGGGTATGTGCAAGTGATGCATATGTCTGTGGAGACCAAAAGAGGGAGTTGGAATCCTTGAAGCTGGAGTTGTAGGTGGTTGTGAGCTGACGGATGGCAACCAAACTCAGGTCAGATGGGCTAGACCCTCTTCACAGCTGAGCCATTCAGCCCATTCAGCCCTGGTAGCCACAATTACCAATCATCCAAGGGCTGTTCCAGCTCCAAAAGTCTGCAGCGATTCTTAGCATTTGAATCCAGGGAGCTGGGTGATGTTCATGCTATGCTTCTCGGTCATCTTGGTCTTCCCATGAATCTGAGTTACTGGTTAACGCCTGTTTCCTGCATGGAATTCACAGGAAGTTGTTCCTGTGATACTAATATTTGGTCTCTGTGTTTGTCTGTGGATGGAGGTGTCGAAGAGCAGGAGACGCTCTTACAGTACGGTGACTGAAATACCCAAGAACAGCATAAAGAGAGAATTGTTTACTTTGGTGCTTGGTTTCTCCATCCATCACTGAAGGGGGTCTCTGGAGCAGATCATATCCCAGCAGACAGGAATCCAGAGAAAGGGGTACAGGGAAAGGCCAGAACATGCCCACAGAAAGCTACAACTTCCCACCTTCTACCTTTCACCACACTTCCAAAATGTCACCCCAGGATGAATCTATCAGGGGGTTGATCCACCAATCCACTGATCAGATCCGAGCCCTTACAACCTAACTGCCTTCGATAATGTCTCACAGGTACGCCCCGAGGTGCGCTCTACTGATTCCCTAGGCCATTCCCAATCCAGTCAACTAGACAAGATTAACCATCACACATTGCTTGACATGCCAATCTCTGTAGTTCATGAGTTACAGAATTCCATGAATTAAACAGAAGGCTGCCTCTGCCTTGAATTCATTAGAGGGACGATCTCTCTAAACCTCCACCAGCAGCCATATCATAACTTAGCACAGTTATATGATGAAGACATTATCTATCTATCTATCTATCTATCTATCTATCTATCTATCTATCTATAATCTATCTATCTATCTATCTATAATCTATCTATCTATGTATGTATGTATGTATCTATCTATCTGTAATCTATCTATCTTTCTTTCTATCTATCTATCTATCTATCTATCTATCTATCTATAATCTATGTATCTATCTATCTATGTATCTATGTATCTATGTATCTATGTATCTATCTATCTATCTATCTATCTATCTATCTATCTATCTATGTATCTATCTATGTATGTATGTATCTATCTATCTATCTATCTATCTATCTATCTATCTATCTATCTATCTATCTATCTATCTATTGATCTATCTAAGCCTCTTGAAACCAGGCTAGACCTTCTCTGTCTTTTTTTCCGTCTCTGGGGGAGGGGAGGTGCTAATCCTGTCTTTTTCCTCTTGACTCTCTATCCATCTGTCCACTCTGGAGCCTGGATGTGGCCCAAAGGGCCTAAGTGTTCGTTCCCCATTCTTCTTCCACTGACATGGCTACTTGTCCCCCATCCAGGAACACTGGTGCAGTCGATTGTCAAAAACCTCGAGAAGCAGCTTGAAACTCCAGCAAAGAAGCCTTCTGGAGGGGTCAGTATGTTCTTAAGGCCCAATGCTGCCCTTCAGAGGTCTTCCACATCAGCAAGAAAGTCTCAGGTAAGGATGCTTGAAGATAGCTCTATATCCCGTAGAGAGCTGGCGCCAAGTGTAAGGGCTCTGGAGTGAAGGGCTGGGGAAAGACCGAGCAAGTATCAGTTTGATGTGTCCTGAGGAGGCCATTGCATGTGACATTGTCTCCTTTGTGGCCATATACATAGAAAGATGACCACTTTGGATTTTTTTCCCCTGGTGGCCAAGTTTAAAAAGCCCTTTGGTTCATTCTATAAGAACTTCCTGAGGAGGGTTAGTTCCTAGTCTCCTACCCCCGGGACCCTCCTGTTGAGGTTGCTATCTTCCTGTGCTCTCTCTTGCATAGTCCAGGTCTCCCCGGCCCTCACTTCACACAAGATCCCAACACAGGGCTGGATGTAAAAGCACTGTCCACCAATGGCAGGCATCGGATTGGTGCCGCACAACACATCAGATGGAGAAATGTACACCTTTGTCCCAAGTATTGAAGGGAGGCGGTGCCTCACCATTACACCTCCTGATGGCCTGGCCTTTCTCAGGCTATAGGTGCCATGGGATTTGCAGACTTAGCACCCACTTGAGCACCAGATTCTTTGTGCAACCCTCTCCCTCCATCAGGGAACAGCTGCCACTTTCTGTTATTTTCTAGGGTAGAAATTCTTTTTACTTCACTTCTTTCAACCAAAAAGGGTTTTTTTGTTTTTTGTTTTTGTTTTTGTTGTTGTTGTTGGTTTTTTTTTGTTTTTTAGATAATTATGATGTTGCCCCAATCAACAACAACAACAACAACAACAACAACAGCAGTAGTAGTAGTAGTAGTAGTAATAGTAGTAGTAGTAGTAGTAGTGAGCAGTTGTCTTTTTAGTGTTATTGATGGCACTGTCACCTGCTAGGCAGGCTGTCATTGAGCAACCCCCTTAGTCCCTCACTCTTTCTTTTATAATAACACTGTTTTATAATAACCTACTTTTTTTTTTAAATCACACAATCTTGGAGTTTATGTAAAGAGCCCCAAGTTCTCCTCTTCTCCATTCAGAAAGAGCACCAATAGGCAAAACAGGTGGAGGAAGGTGCTGTCTGGGCCCTGGATGTGACTATCTTCTTACACGCCAGGATGAAATATACATGGGATGTCAAAACGCAGGCCCAGGCAGCCAGCGGAGGTACATGGACGGGAACTCCTGGCCCAGGCTGTTACTGTAGTCTGGATGTAGTCTAGCCCCCCAGCAGACATCAGTCTTCCCATTGGCTGCAGCCCAGACCCATTCCAGAGCTGTTCCATTGCTCCCCAACTCCTCTCACATTCATTGTTTACCAGGCAGCTCTGAGGAAAACCTGTGAGGAAAGGTCCTTTCAATTAAGGCATCTCAAGAGCTTCAGAAGTTCAAGGCTCTGGGCTTCCAATTCTGTCGATGTGAGGAGTTAAAACATCTGCATCTAATATTACTCCCATTTACCCTTTTATTAGATACTGTGTTGGCTTCATCTTGGAGCCCATGTAAAGATCTCTACGTTCTTCCTCTGTTGTGAATGAACATTAGCAGTCTAACATGGATAGATGATACTGTGAGCATGTGTGCTGCCCAGGTTTAAATGCAAGCATGGACAACCAGGGTGACACATGAACCTCTCCAGGGTGCTTGCCTTGGCCTTGCGTGGTCTAGTATCCTCGTTAGGATACTAGAGGGTTCCATCACTGTGGCCCTGAGTCTCTGGAGTAGGTTTTCAGATGCAGAGAGCTTGAAAGGTAGGGCAAGGAGTCTCCTCTCCCAGTTGCTCTCATTTCTATCATCACTTCCCCCTGTTTCTGACCTCTCTGCCACCTTCCTGCATTTAACAATGTCTATTTTCTTCTCCTCTTCTATCTCTACAGCTTTCAGAAGATGAGAGTGACTTGGAGATCTCGTCTTTGGAAGATCTCTCCCATGACCTGGGCCAGAGAGGAAAGCCAAAGCCTTTGTCCCACTCGAAGCTCCCAGAAAAGTTTGATGCCAGCCCTTGGAGCTCTGGGTCACGACCCAGGATTCCTGGCTGGTGATTCTGCCTAGGTTTGCCGGAGGGTTTAGCCTTGTTTCTTGGTTGGTCTCACCCAAATGGAAGAGGCTGTCAGGCCTCCCGCTCCCACTAGCAGCCAACTACTACTTTAAGTCTGGGCTGGATGTGGGGATCATGAAGAGAAGCAGAAGAGTAGACAGCCGGGACCTCTACGCATTCCCTGACCGCTACCCCAAACGGCTGGGTCCTAGCGCTGTGTCTTGTGTCAGTGTGAGAAGGATGGTAGCAGGGCTTCTAAGTGTTTCTTTCATGATACCCGCATCCAGCCCAGACTTAAAGTAGTTATTGTTTCTAAGTTTTTGTAATCTGCAGGTCAACGTGGAGTTGGGTCCTGAGATAGTCTATGGTGGAGTCTCTAGCTTTTCACTACTGACTTGGGGTGCAGACAGAGGTAGGAGGTACAAAGTGCCTGCTGCCAGGGCCAGGCATAGTAATCGATTGCTGGGTATTAGAGTGCTATGGTGGTATGGGGGCGGTTGGTTGCCCTACTTTCATTTTTGTTGCTGTGATAAACCCTCCGACCAAAAGCTCCTTAGTTAGTTAGTTAGTTAGTTAGTTAGTTAGTTAGTCAGTTAGTTAGACTTTGTTAGTCTATGACTGCAGGAGTTGAAGGCTGGAATGTGGAAGGTAGGCCTGCTTACTGTTCCACACAGCACTACCTCTGACCAAGGAATTCACTTTCATAGCCAGAGAACCATGTTAGGGACCATAGAGGATACTGCTTGCTAACGGTAGCTGTACGCACTCAGCTAGCTTACTTAATACAGTTCAGGACCGCCTGCCTAGGGAATGGTACTGCCCATAGTAGGCTGGGTTCTCCTACATCCATGAACAATCTAGACAGTCCCTCACAGACATTGCTCTCAAAGCACTTGCTCTATGGAGAATCTCGGTTGTGACAAATAGATATTTGAAACTAACTAGGACACTATTCCACCCAGCCTTGGATGACCTTGGAGAAAGCCTCAGAGTTGCATTGCCTGGTGGAGCTTGGTCATGGACAATAAAAAAAGAGAGCAATCTGGATGAAGCCTCTTGTCCTTATAGAACCACAAATTTAATTTTAGAGATCGTTTCTGGATGAGTTTTTTATATATTGACTGTACTTTTAGGCAGAGAGGGGTTGTTTTTTTTTAAATTAAAAATTTTTTTTTTTTTGAGACAGGGTTTCTCTGTGTGGCTCTGGCTGTCCTGGAACTCTCTCTACAGACCAGGCTGCCTTTGAATTCAGAGATCTGCCTGCCTCTGCCTCCTGAGCACTGAGATTAAAGGTGTGCGTAGTGACATGTGGCTTAAATTGTATTTTTTTAATATGAATATTTATTTATTATAGTGAACATTTAAATATAATGATGTATATACCTCTTTATTATGCCGTTCTCTGTTATTTTTTCAAGCTTTGAGGAGACTGAGGGTGGTGAAGAGGGAGTGAAGCAGTTGCTGCCTCAGTTGTACCAGCTTAGGGCCTTTGGGATGCAATGATCAAGGTGTGGTAAAGCAGCCAGTTTTACTGAGGCACTTCACCTGGGCAAGGCAAAGGTGGCCAAGATGGGGTCTGGCAGAGAAAGATTGCCGAGTGGAAAAATCCAAAGGGCATGTTCCAGTCAGTGCTCTATTGCTGTGAAGAGACACCATGATTGTGGCCAGTCTTATAAAGGAAAACATTTAATTGGGGCTGGCTTACAGTTTCAGAGGTTCTGTCCATTGTCATCATGGTGGGAGCATGAGCATGAAGGCAGACATGGTTCAAGCAGCAGGAAGAGAGAGGCACTGGGCCTGGCTTGGGCTCTGAAACTTCAAAGCCCACCCCCAGTGATATACTTCCTCTAACAAGGCCACACCCCATAATCCTTTCAAATAGTACCACTCCCTGGTGACCAAGCATTCAAATCTATGAGCCTGTGGGGGCAATGCTTATTCAAACTACCACAGGGCAGAAACAGGGAGAACCCAGACAGCAATGCAGGGCTCTTGCAGGAGAGCTACAGAGCCAGGACTGCCTACTCTGGAGTCCCCATGTGGCTGAGCTTGCCAAACCTTCGCAACTACACTGTGCTTTGTCATTGGCTGGGGGAATCCTGGGGTCTCCTGAGACCTCAGCTGAGTGTGGTTGCACTCTGCCAGCCAATGACATTCCTTGCCTTTGAATAGCAATTTTAATATCCTAAGAGAAAAACAGTCACCTTAAACACTCTTGTTTGTCACAAGAAGATATTATTTCTGACACCTATGGAAAATTTCAGACCTATCCAAGGGAAGGGGACTATAAGGTGAGTCCACAGTCCTCAGCCACTAGCAACTCAGCTACCAGCATTGTTTCACCTACTGCCAGCCATCACTCCATTCTGGCTTCCCCTGACCTCTCAGTGGTCCCGAAACTTGGGCTAGGTGCTGATGTTCTTATAGGAGGAGCACAGAGGGAGTGATGGAAGACCCGCACTGCGTCGTAGAGAGCGAAGGGATGTGGTTGGGTAGGGGGAGGACTGGAGCCATATTGATGTAAAGGAAACAGTTTGGTGAGGTTAGACCAGAGGATTTTTCATGGACATCAGACTTGGTTGGGCAGGTCGTTGTCAGGGACCCCGAAGGCTCCAAGGCTTGCAGGGGGGTCATCCACAGGAAGTAAAGAAGGAAATTCAGCACCAATTTTTTTAGGTGCTAAGTCAAAACTTCTAGAGTCTGACCTCATGGTTTATTTAAGCACAGGGGAAAGGTTTTCACATGACAGCTATCATAAGTTACATAGAAACTCCCTGGCAAAGTAGCAAAACACACGTGACCCTTGCAATAAGGATGAGTTCTATTGGATGATAAACAGAGCTCAAGGCTAGGGCCTAGAGAGGAATCCGGTTTTGCGATAAGCACCAGGGTGGGTTTTATTGATGGAGGATGCAAAAAACATGGGACCTCTTTGTATAAGGATGAGTTCTAGCCATTGAGAGGCAAAGCTCAGGCAATTCCCAGGAATTGGGAGAAAATTCAGGTGTAAGCTGACTCCTAATAGGATAGCCGTCAATAGGTTGTTTGACTGCAGCATTCCAGGTGGCCAGGCATTCATTTTTCTTCCTTTGACAAGCCTGGTTCCTTGAATGTTTTCTTTAACATAATGCTTCCTATGGG
Organism: Mastomys coucha; assembly: GCF_008632895.1. Taxonomy (NCBI): domain Eukaryota; kingdom Metazoa; phylum Chordata; class Mammalia; order Rodentia; family Muridae; genus Mastomys; species Mastomys coucha. Next base: position 93,264,411 of record NW_022196906.1, read on the forward strand.
TAATTCCCCTTGACTATCTCATACCATTAAAAGTTGACATGTCTGATGGCTATCCCAGTAGCTGTGTGATGAGGAAGGAGGATCGGGGTGTCTGGAATGGTGGAAGATCCCTTAGATTCTGCTGACATTTCCTCGGCTGAAGAAAAGTGATGCTTATGGTATATCATCCCCATCTCTCCATCATACCCTGACCTCACAGAACTCCGAGCAGCACGTTCTCTTGCAAGCCTCGCTGACACGTGTGCTCCGCCGGGAGCTGCTCTTTTGCCTCTGGGTTGTGTCTGCTCCTGTGGACGGCTGTATAGTCTGCTTGTAGGACCAAGTAGAAGTGCAAGAAAGTTGATGCTGGGCAGAGCAGAACCTGTTAGGTGTAGAAAGAGATATCGAGAGGGCATTTATTAGGGAAGGTGACTCCTGGAAGACAATGGTGTGGTTCAATGCAAGAGCTCAGGTGTGAGAACCAGGGGAACTCAAGAGTGCAGCTGCCAGTCTGAGGCCAAGGGCCTGAGGACCTGCGAGGTGCATTTCTCAGAGGCCTGTGGTGTGAGAGTCTGGAGACTTGATGCTCAAGAAAGGGAAGGTAAGACAGACTCACAGAGAGGGCTGCCGCTGGGTGAACACAGCATTTTACACCAGCACTCGGCCCAAGTTCTCTATGCGGATTGACAGACTGCACCCTCACAGCAACCTTTCAGGCTGGTGTATGCATTTTGGGGCCTATAGCACCACTTGAGTTTTGTTACCAGTAGGTGGTGCAGCTGGACTGTGTGACCTGGGCCGGTCCTGCAAGTCTCCCCACCTCCATCTTTTTCTTACAGAGGGCCAAATGTTCTCTAGAAACTTGAGCTAATTTAGAGCTTCAGTGCTCAAAAGAGTTCCCCATGCTTCCTCTTGCTACCATGGCCATCATTCATCACACACTGTTTTAGTGATCGAAGGAAAATGCAATTTTTCCCCCTAAGGTTGGATTCTTTTTTTTTTTTTTTAAGAATAAAAGCAGGTTGTAAATTTTTATCCATGCCTAATGATATTCTGAAGCCTCTCGAAAAAAGCTAGTGCAGTTAACTTCTTGTTGCTGTTTTCTTCTTTATTATGAAAAACGTGAAGCGTTTGTAAGAACAATAGAGCAGATGGGATAATGACCTTGATGCCCCATCACTCAGCCTTAACAGTTCTCAGCACATGAAGGAAGACTCTTGCCTACTGTAGCTCTCACCGCCTTTCCAAAAATAACCAATCTACCAGCAGCACAATCCAGCAAAAATTGGTAAGGTTTTCTAAATATTGTAGAGCATTTAGTATCCCCAATTTCTCTCTCTCTCTCTTTTTTTAAATGCCAGTCTTAATCTACAGATCTCTCTCTCTCTCTCTCTCTTTCTTCTCTCTCTCTCTCTCTCTCTCCCTTTCCCTCTCCCCTTCTCCCTCTTTTTCTCTCTTTTTTCGAGACAGGGTTTCTCTGTGTAGCCCTGGCTGTCCTGGAACTCTGGCACTCACTCTGTAGACCAGGCTGGCCTCAAACTTAGAAATCTGCCTGCCTCTGCCTTCCAAGTGCTGGGATTAAAGGCATGTGCCATCACTGCCCGGCCAGATGTCTCTTTTTATTCATGTTTCCTGGGACTAGCATGACATAAGTCCTCATCCATCTAATTTTTATTGTCACAAAAAAACATACAACATATTAAAATGACAACTCTAACAATTTTTAAATGTCCAGTTGTACCCATTATTTTTCAATACCAAGGTGACTGAAGTACCTGACAGAAACCATTTTTAAGAGGAAAGACTTTTGACTCCCAGTTTCAGAAGGATCTTAGTTCATCATGTGGGAAGGTGTGGTGGAATGGTTGAGTTTGAGGCCGGAGTGTGGAGTGAAATTCTTCATATGGTGACCTCAAGGGAAATAGAGAGCTCAGGCTACACAGAGAAACCCTGTCTCAAAAACCAAACCAACCAACCAACCAACCAACCAACCAACCAACCAACCAACCAACCAAAACAACTCCCCTCCCCGAAACAACCATTTGTTTTTAACTATGACAAAACACACACAAAACTTCCAGTATTAATCATTTCTAACTGGGGGTTTCTGTTTGATAGTACTAGACATATTTACATGGCTGGGCAACTGAGTGTTAGAACATTTTATTCATGTGCCCCCTTCCACCAATAAAACTTTCTTCCAGACTCTGGAGTCATTCCCCCTCAGTGGCTGTATCACTCTGTCAGATTGCAAAGGCCAGGATGTGAGGCAGGTGTAGAAATAGCTTAGCAACTCGGGATCTCACTTGACTCAAGCTACACACACATACCTCTTTCCCAGCAATACATGTAGCAGCCTGTCACTCTTACTGCAGTGTGCTTTGTAACGTCTGGGGCTTCACTGGCAGTCTGCCTCCAGTAAGTGGGGACAGAACAACGGCTAAGTTCACTCACACCCATAGGTCCCTGGAAGCCTCCGGTAATCTCCCCTTTGTGGTCAAACTTGCCTTGGAACATAGAGATTAAGAGCTTAGGGCAATCCAGCCTGGACCTAGTTTTGGGTATATGCATACACAACAAGGCAAATTGTGTCCTTGGAATAAACTTTTAGGGAAAAACCTCTATTTACCATCTTAGGACTGTGTATGGTTGAGCAGGGTTAAAACCTGATGCATCATGGGAAAGGGCGAAGGAAAGGAATAGAGGCTTACTGCAACTCAAGCTTTTCAGTCAAATCAGGAAGCCACCCACCCCTTGCTCCTTAGCAGCTCCCCCTCCTCTTGGACCCACAGAAAAAAGCCTCACACAGTAGCTGGAGCCCTCTACCTCTGGTAGCCCACTGCTATCTCTCAGCGGCATACCTTATATGTACATCCACTTTGCTTTTGGGTAAAACTCTTTGCAGTTTTGCCATTTGTGTGTGCTTACTTTAGCTCTTTGACTAAGGCTCCAAGAACTTGTGAAAACTCTTGCTCCTGATAGAGAAGAAGGTATGCAAGAACAAAACATCATATAGACAGACAAGAGCTCAGGGAAAGACAGGGGTCCTGTCATCCTTGAGAACAGGTCTTCAATGGACCTAAGGGTCTCTGACTAGACCCCACCTCTTTTTTTGGGGGGGGGCGGTTCGAGACAGAGTTTCTCTGTGTAGTCCTGGCTGTCCTGGAACTCACTCTGTAGACCAGGCTGGCCTTGAACTCAGAAATCCGCCAGCGTCTGCCTCCCAAGTGCTGGGATTGAAGGCATGTGCCACTGCTGCCCGGCCATAAACCCACCTCTTAAGGATCCTCCACTTCAATATTACCACACTGAGGACCAAGTGTCTAACACATGGACCTTTGGGGCGGGGCTGGAAAAACAAGTTTAAATGATAAACATTACCATCAGCATCACTTCCATAAACACTGCTGCATTGCAAGCCAAGGTCTCTGGGGGCCACTGTCCACTCAATGGAAGGAACTCCCACTGTAAAATGAGTAGAAAGGGGGGCTGGTGAGATGGCTCAGCAGGTAAGAGCAGCGACTGCTCTTCTGGAGGTCGTGAGTTCAAATCCCAGCAACCACATGGTGGCTCACAACCACCCGTAATGAAATCTGACATCCTCTTCTGTGTACTGATTTATAATAATAAATAAATCTTTAAAAAAAAATGAGTAGAAAGGGCCTGAGGATGGGAGACTGGTCCAGACTGGAATCCTGACAGCCTCAAACTTAGGACCTTTGGGAAAGTATTCAACCTTTGATTTGTGTGTCTCTGAGGTGAGGAGGCTGCTGTCCCCTAGTCTGAGAGCACGCCACCATTCCAGGAAAGCCTCTGGCTTCATAAGTTCTTTTTTATCCCCTTACCTGTATAAAAGTCAATCAATTTACTAATTGTAACCTGAAAGTCCTTTTGATATTAAACAATTCTCCTGCCTTTTCTTTGTTCTTTGAAAAATTAGAGCTGCATCAGCTCATGAAGCCTAAAGCCTGCACTTATAATCGGCACATATTTCATGGTTCTGAGCCGTTTTTTTTTCCACAATTTTCTTTTTCTTCTTTAGAATTAGCTCTCTAGAGGTTAACGGCACATAGCAGAAACAAAGTCATTTTTGAAAACAGTCCTTCAGGAATTATGGGATTAAGGTCCATATGGCTCTTGGACAGAATTGGGTTTCAGAAGGGGAAGGCAGCCCTGTCCCCAGGAGATAGAGAAGAGGAGCCAAGGGCAAAGACGCCTGTGAGGGACTGGGAGTCTGTTCTAGGATGCTGGGAGTGAGCAGTGCCCTCTGCCATTGGACGTTGCAGAATTGATGAACTCTGCGAACAGCGCATGCGCATGCGGATGGTTGCTTGGGCTCACACGTGATGGTGGTAGGCAGATCCCTGAGTTTACTATGTAAAAAAAGATTACCCCAAATGGGCAACTTACATCATTTTAAGTGTCCCCATCCTGTGCTCTCAGCTTGGTAAATCTGCCCCTTTATGTTCCTTAAGCCTATCATGGAGTGGGGTAGGTGTAGGCTGGGGGTGGGACGATGATGCCAAATGGGCTTTTCCTGTCCTTCAGAAAAAGAAGATCCATCTTTATAGGTTTCACCAACCTTTAGTATGCTAAGATGCTTCTTCCTAAAGTATCAGGTTTTTTTTTTAAAGATTTATTTATTTATGTATATGAGTACACAGTATAGCTGTACAGATAGTTGTGAGCCTTCATCTGGTTGTTGGGAGTTGACTTTTTTTTTTAGGACCTCTGCTCACTCCTGTCAGCTCGCTCAGCCCGGCTCACTGAGTCCCTGCTCACTCTAGCCCAAAGATTTATTTATTATTATAATTAAGTACACTGTAGCTGTCTTCAGACGCACCAGAAGAGGGCGTCAGATCTCATTACGGGTGGTTGTGAGCCACCATGTGGTTGCTGGGATCTGAACTCAGGACCTTTGGAAGAGCAGTCAGTGCTCTTACCCGCTGAGCCATCTCTCCAGCCCATAAAGTATCAGTTTTGATTATCTAGATACAATTTAAACATTATAATTAGCAAGTGCCTATAATCTTAAAAAATATCCCATTTAAGATATGTTTACAGGGGGCTGGAGAGATGGCTCAGCGGTTAAGAGCACTGATTCTTCTTCCAGAGGTCCTGAGTTCAATCCCCAGCAACCACATGATGGCTTACAACCATCTGTAGTAGGATTTGATGCCCTCTTCTGGTGTGTCTGAAGAGAGCAACAATGTACTCATATACATAAAATAAATAAATAAATTTTTTTTTTTAAAAAGGTACATTTACAGGACATAATGCAACCTGCAGATGTTCATACTTAGAGCTATTCACTCTGTCTGGGCCTGCAAGACCTCCTGAGGACACAGTTGATGTTCCCTGTGATATAAAACATGTTTACTATTATTGTCATGAAGCTATAATCCATGCAACATAACCTCATCACTTTAAAGAGTAGAATTCAGTTATCTATACAATGTCATATCATTCTTTTTACTACTCTCCTACTTAAAGGTTTTGGGGTTTTTTGTTTTGTTTTTGTTTTTTCATCAAAAACTCCAGGAAGTGCTGCCTGACTCAGCCACACCGCCTCAGGAACCAAACTTACTGCACCTGAAGGAGGGAGGGAAAAACTTTTATTTGAAGAGTCACTCATGTAACTCTGAATGATAGTAGCCATGATATGGAGTTCTATGTCTTCAGTGCCCATCAAATCCTATTCCTTAGTCACCCCCCTCCCTATACTTTGGAAGGTGCTCTTGAGAATTTGAAACTTCATTATGCTGTGTGGATTATTACTAGAAGAAGCGAGGATAGAGCCATCCAGCCGTAGAAACCTCAGAACCGCTAAGGACTACACGGCTTAGAAACTGAGAGTAGAAGGGGCTGGCTTTATGTTTAATCAGGTCTCTGTGTGCCCTGTCAGTTCCCTCATTCATGTACACATTTATTGGGGCTTTAACAAATAAAGTCAGCATTCCCGCAGAGACCAACAAAAGCTGGATCCGATGTGAGTTTGTGTCTTTCTGCAGGGATCTGGGGTGGGATTCCAGGCAGCACAGCCTTCCACCCAGTGCAGCTATCAGGGCTGGTGGAGGACCATATCCAGCCTGTGCTGCTGCTTCTTCATACAAATTCACAAGCAGGCTTAGACAAAGGGGAGTCCTTCATCCTTGGCCAGCAGTGCTGCCGAATGAAGATCTCCAAGGAGGAGAGCAAACCTTTGAGCTTGCATCTCCTGTGAGATTTTCTTTTATTAAAGACTCTCCTGAGAATCCGGGGACAGCCTTATTAAACCCATGTGGCAAAAACCTTGTTGGCTTAGATTGTAGATCTTTTAATCCGTACTCATGGCAAGTTCCAAGAATTCCATGTGAATGGTGTCTATTTCTTTGAGAAATGTTTGTTTGTATTGCTCTGAATAAGAGTGGCCATTCTGGGCAATGGTGGCGCACGCCTTTAATCCCAGCACTTGGGAGGCAGAGGCAGAGGCAGGCAGATTTCTGAGTTCGAGGCCAGCCTGATCTACAGAGTGAATTCCAGGACAGCCAGGGCTACACAGAGAAAAACCCTGTCCAAAAAACAAAACAAATCAAAAAACAAAAATACCCCCAAACAAACAAACAAACAAACAAAAAAGAGTGGCCATTCTGGGGCTGGAGAGATGGCTCAGCGGTTAAGAGCACTGACTTCTGTTCAGAAGGTCCTGAGTTCAAATCCCAGCAACCATATGGTGGCTCACAACCACTTGTAATGAGATCTGATACCCTCTTCTGGGGTGTCTGAAGACAGCTACAGTGTACTTACATGTAATAAATAAATATTTATAAGAAAAAAAAAAAAGAGTGGCCATTCTGCAACATGGAGCACCACACGGATGGAGCATTACAAGAATCCTCAATCTTTGCAACCTTCTTGGAGGGTTGTTATGAGCCTCTGGTAATTGGGTTCCTCATGGTTCGGAGATGAGTGACTGGATCCTATTCCTACAGCTTTCTAGGAAACCTCTGGGCCCTCAGTTTCCCAAGACCCTTTCCCCGCTCTTTCTTGTGAATCAACAATATGCTGAATTAACATCACGGTGAATGGAAACATCACGGAACTTGAATTAGATATGATTCAAATCGCACTTCCATTAATCAGGCAAGTCAGCTCCTGTGCCTCAGTTTTCTCTGCTGCAATTGTGATAATGATGCTTTGAGAGCCTATTGTGGGAGTGGAATGGGCTGAACACTTCGAAGTTCCAGCACGGTATTGGTACATTGTGTTGCACATCAGAATTTCAATAAACGATACTTCCCCCTTTCTTCCATATTCATTTTTGTACCTGCTGTAGCACCTGCCATGAAGGAGATACTCAAGAAATATTTGTGGGAATATTCAAACGATTCTCCATGGCCTTGTTCCATAAGGACGTCGTGAGGTTGGACCCTCTCCAGAAGCTCCCGGGAGAACAAAAGAGCCTCGAGGCACGTCGACGCTTCTCGTGGTTACAATCTGTAGGATGAAGCAGGAGACAAGAAGAATGCTAAAAATAACAACAGCACTAAAATCCCGAAGTCGGATCCACTAGTCGGAGAGTTGTTCTCGGAGAAGCGGCAGCCCTTGAGGACTGTCAAGGATCTTGAAGCACAGGGACAATAATGTGACACGAACGAGCTCCTGGGCTCCGTGGATTGTTTGACAACGACCGCGTTGGTTAGAGCAGAGAGGGTGCACTTTTGTAAGTGTATCCTTGCTCGAGAAGGGAGAAGAAAAGAAAGGAGTCTTAAATATGCACAGGGTGTTGGGGGAGAGCATCCTCATTGTGATAGAGGGGTGGTGGTACAGGTCCAGCTGCAGATGGATTTGGGAGTGAGTTTGTGTGACACAGTGAGCTTTTGGTCCCCAGCTATGCCCCTGATGTTGAGACCTGGCCAGGACAGTTTTCATGCATCATCAGTTGGATTCTATCTGGTCCAACTACTTGTTGTTCCCGGCTCCAAAAAGAAGGCTATTCATGATGATTTAATGCCCAGCATTTCAGAGTCTTTTTGCTTCCCCACGAAGCTTCAGTTGGGTTTCCGACAAGGCTGGGGCTTAACCTGAGCACTTTGAGAATGGCGTGAGAATTTTAGTGAAGCAACCATTGATATTTCTACTTATTTTCTCAATTTACCTGTCCTAGAACTCAGATATCTGCCTGTGCACCACAGAGGATAATTATAATGGCAACCATTCCATTACATCTAGAATGGGCCCTCCCCATCCTTGATGCAAACTTAAAAAAAAAATTTTGGGGGGTCATTTTTCTTCTCTGAGATTGAGGCTTTCTAAGATGTTCATCCCTTATGCTCTGGATTCTACCAAATCCACTCATTGCATTATGAAATTGAATTATGGGCCTGCCCCGCTAAGATGCTGGTCACCCAAAGGTGGTCAGATGCCATAGCCTGAATAAAAACTATCAAGCTATGCCTCTTTACAATTTTTTTTCAGGGACAGAGACTTGAGAAGCCATACTGTCTGTGACATCTCAGCCTTGAATTTGGTCCTACCTCATACCTGGCTCCTCCATGCTCCTTGTCACACAGACTGAACCACGTGGTGTGGAACGTCCTGCCAGGTCCCGAAAGGTTCTATGTATTCTTTGTCCAGGGCATGTCTCGGGAGCCCCTCCTCTGGCATCCCCATCAGCCTGCCTATACTATCTTTCTTTCACTTTAAGGTCCTCCCTGGGCTTTAAAGGGAAATTTCTCTTTTACCCGAAGGCCTCATTCCTGTTGTTTTTATGATATTCTGTCCCCCTTTTCATGTGTTCTCACCCCAAGGCCCAATCGTAACTCTTGGCAGTCAGTCATGGCAACTCTGGGAGGCTTAGTGCTCTTGTACTGTCCCATATGTACAAATGCACACAGTTGGGTTCTCTGCATCGAGGAGCTCCAAGTCTGCTTATCAAAAATTTCCAGAAAAATCTGTGTATGTGCTGCCCATGAACAGGATGTTGAGGATGTTGGGAGCTTGTGCAGAGTTTATGTTTCACATATGCAGGAGTCTGAATCTTATGGGAGCCTAGTATGCTGTACTAGGAGCTAAGCAACTCCAGCCCAGTTTTACTGTAGATTTCCAGATTGGCTGGAGTGGCTCATGTCCTGAACTCAGTCCTCCACAGCAGCAGTGTGTGTTCTTCTCACAACTTTTTTAAAGGTTTCCTCATTCTCCTCTTTCTTCTTCTTTTAAATATATATGCATTTTGGTTGGGTTTGTTCACTCATTTGTTTGTTTCTGAGACAGGACTTATCTGTGTAGACCAGGCTGGTCTCAAACTCAGACATCTATCTGCCTTTGCCTCCTTGGGCAGAGTGCTACGATTAATGAATGGTGTCATCACACCTAGCTAATGTCTGTGCATTCTACCACACCAGAGTATAATTTCTTCGCTACAGCTAGAACTCTCCCTTTCCCTCTCCCTCTTCCTCTCACCCCGCTCTCTTGCCTCTCTCTCTCCCCTGCTCTCTCTCTCTTTCCCCTGCCTCTCTCTCTCTGTCTCCTTCTCTGTCTCTCTCTGTCTGTCTCTCTCTGTCTCTTCTCCCCCCATCTCTTGTTTTATACAACGAAAATCAACCCTGCATTGAAGTTCACTGCTGCAGCCCTTCGATTTCCTTTGTACAGATTCCTAAGAAATCCTCAAGAGCATGGGCTCAAAGAGAAGAAGCAGGTGCAGTGTTGCTGTGTGGGACCCAGGAGGCTGTCAGAGTCACTTATTATCAGTGAACTCCAGGGAACTCTCTGGGGTTCTTTCTACCATTGACTATGCCTCTCTGTAGATAAATGAATGGGGTTGGTGGATCTGAACTGGCGTGGACTGGTGGTGGGGAAGGATGGGTGTCCCTACAGTCCTCAAAAAAAACACATGGTCACATCTACACAGAGTGCCTTCTCTCGTTCTGACACACCCCTGCCTTTTGACATGTTTGTTTACAGTCAGACATTTTTTGCTTTTTTTCCCCACTCTCTGTTAATAATAACTTGGCTCCCAAGACTTGGGCAAACATTCCTAGTATCAGGGAGATTTTTCGGGCTGGCTCAGCAGCCTGTGCTCTGTGACGGTATTTTAGTCACCCTTCAGCCAAGCTCTATCCTCTCCACAGGGGCATTGCCATGGCAACCTCTCTTCTTTGGCAGTAAATACGGGTGGCAAGTCCTACATGCTTAATAAGTTTGATATTTTACTTTCAAGATATTCTTTAGGGGAAGTTCAAATTGGCCCGCTGAACAAAATAAATAAGATTTTGTCGTCAACAAGGGCTAAAGGCGGCAGCTTTGATAACGGGCGAGGCTGGGACTGGTCAAAAACTCGAAACCAGGGTGAGCCAGTCACTTCTAGCTGCACTTGAGACAGGAAAGGAATGGGCAAGCACTCAGACAGAAGGCACTGACTAAGAACCCCACTCCCACCCCCATAACGATTAGAGAAACCTCAAAGTCAAGGGGCTTGCAGGGAAGAAGTGGGTCCGTTCCAAAGCCAGCCTCGGGGTGTCTGAAGCTTTCAGCTGCCTCCCCTGGAGGACACAGCTGTCTCTTCCTCACATAGTGCATTTTTGGGCTGTGGGGTAGTCCTGTGTCCTTCCTTGCTTCATGGGTGCATCACCTAAGACTGGCAGCCCTTAGGTGTGCACACACACCACAGAGTACACTGAGAACTTTTCAGAGGTTGAGTGTTGCTGGCTCAGGAGGGGCAAGCTGGCCACATGCCCTTCACTGCACTGGGCAACTGGGTACCTTTATAATACATTTGCCCTTTCTTAATGGTTTTTGAAATCAGAGAATTAAAATAAAAAAAAAAACCTGTAGCAAATTGATTCAAGTATTGTGTTTCTTGGCTTCATAGCCTTCCTTTCTCCCTTGTTTATTTATCTTCCCCTCCCTTCTTTTCTCCCTTCCATTGTTCTTATGTGTTGTCCATGTGCATTTTCCCCATTCCTTGGTATCTCTCTTGTATAGTTGGGAGACAGTGCAGTGTGGTAGAACACAAGCATTCCTATTTATTGGCTGGGCAGTCTTGGCATTGCTGTCTAGTTTTCTCATTGCTGAGAGATTCTCCAGAACACAGGACTTTGGTGCTAAGTCCAGCACAGCCCTGGGCATGATGGGACAGCTACTTAGTCAAAATAATTGACCTTTTAAAACTGTGAAACAAGACAACACCTCGTAGGGTTAAGGTAAGGACTAGGGTTAGAGTTAGGATAGTGTGACACTCGGAGTGAGGGCTAGGGTAACAGGTTTAGGGCTAGGGCATGTTTAGGGCTACGGTTAGGGTTAGGCCTGGGGCCTGGATCAGGGCTAGACTTAGGGCTAAGGTTAGGGCTACTGTTAGCACTAGGGTTACGGTTAATATTTGGTCTTGGGTTAAGGTTAGGGCTAAGGCTAGGGCTAGTTTTAGGTCTGGGATAGAATTAGGGTTAAGGTTAAAGTCTGTTAGGAGTAAGGGTAGGATTAAAGTTTAGCTATTGTTAGGGTTAGGTTTAGGGTTAGAGCTAGGGTTAGTTATAGGTTTGAGGTTAATATTCAGTTACTATCAAAAATGCCCCAAACAATTTTTGAGTGATTGACACATTCTCAGTAGATGCTAGTGACCTCAATGTTAATATTGACTTTTGTCTACAGTTTTGAAAGTTCAAAGTGGAATTTCACTATCATTTGTACTTTAAATTTCCTGTCTGTGCAAGGCATTGGAGTCTGTTTTCTTTTTTTTTTTAAAGATTTATTTATTTATTATATGTAAATACACTGTAGCTGTCTTCAGATGCACCAGACAAGGGCGTCAGATCTCATTACGGGTGGTTGTGAGCCACCATATGGTTTCTGGGATTTGAACTCATGACCTTCCGAAGAGCAGTCGGTGCTCTTCCCCGCTGAGCCATCTCACCAGCCCCCGGAGTCTGTTTTCTTATGGTACTTGTTTCTGCTGCTTTCCTCTACTAAATAGCCAGTCTCCCCTGGTTTCCAAACAACCCGAATGGCTTCTAGACAAATGGACACTCAGATGATCCTTCTGAAACGTACTGAGGACCCTTAAATCTTCTCTAGAGATAGCGCCCTCTGCACAGCCCACACGGGGCCCTTGTCTGGAGACTCTGTTTAGTGAATTCCAGTTGTTACATGTTTGGGTCTAGACCTCATCTCTTCCTGGGCTCCCACACAGGTGGATTGGTTTGGTTTTCACCATCTGCCAATGGTAGGTTTCCTTCCTGGAGACATCCCCAAATTTTTCTACTTGTCTGGCTCTTCTAGCCAGGAAGTGGTGTTGGGAGCTGGTGGGAGGTGGAGTGAAGGTGCAGTTTATATGGCTTCTCTGAGCAGTCAAAAGGGTTAACTGGACTCTTTGGTTCTTGTTTTGGTCCTTCCTGTTCGCTTTAGCAAAAGCTTTGAGCACATCCTATCTTCTTTGTGGTCTTTTTCCTTAACAGGGACATGGGTCTCAGTGAGTGGAGAGATGGACACCGAAGCGTCTCCAGAGGAAAACAAGAATCAGAACGGTCAGGGTGAGGGAAGTTTCTAGGTTCACGATTATGTCATTTCTTCTTCTAAGGTGCCTGAAATGTAGTTTTTAAGCCTCTAAAACTCTGCTTTTGGCCTTTAGTTTTTGTCTAGATATACTTGAAAAAAATCATTTGTTTTGAGACAGGGCTCTTACTATATGGTTGTAGCTGGCGTAGAACTAAGTATACCGGACTGGTCTCCAACTCACAAAGATCTGCCTGCTTCTGCCTTCAGAGGGTTGGGGCTGAAGGCATTCACCATCACACCTGGTTAGAAACTTCATTCTTATTAGATAAAGAGGAAAACTGTATCTCTAACTAGAAGCAGCCAATTAATATTTTAAAACACATTCCAGGGTAGTTTTCAATGTATTGCTTAATAATTTATATTAGAAAAAAATTGAAAAATATATTTAAAAATATTTTTGCTTGTATGTATGTGTGGCATGCGTGTGTGTATGTATGTGTGTTGGCCTGTGTGTGGGTGCATGTGCTCAGGTGTGTGTGTATATGTATATGTGTATGTGTATGCGTGTGTTTGTGTGTGCACGCAGCTGTGAGGAGGCTCAAAATTGACTTCAGATGTCATCTCTGATTGCTTCCCATTGCATTTACTGGCTCAGGGTCTCTTGCAGAACCTGGAGCTTGCTGATTCCAGCTTGTCTGGGAGATAGGGTATCTCCTTCTTGTAGGTGCTGGTATTACAGGCTGCCCATCACATTGCCTGGTTCTTGTGGTTCTGAGCATCCAGACTCAGGTCTGCATGTTACACACGCTGGTGCAGGCAGTGCTTTATCTGTTGAGCCATCTCCCTAGCTCTAGTAAAATATCTTACTAATTTTAATAGCTGTACTACAGTGCGCGCGTGCGCGCGCACACACACACACACACACACACACACACACACACACACGTATATGTATATGTACTCATCAGTTTTTTTCCTTAGGAGATTTTTGTTTTGTTTTATTTTGAATTGGGTCTTGTCTGGTGACAGTGTCCAGGCTGGGATCAAACTCAACAACCTTTCTTCCCTTTCCTGTCTCCCGAGGGTTAGAATTTTAGCATGTACCACACACCTGGCTGAAGTGTAGTCTCCAATTCTTGACTCCTTCCCTGCTCATTTCGAGTTTGCTTGCGACATTATGAATAGAATACCCTGTTCCTTTTCAACTCTGGATTGTGAGGTGTTGAAAATCAGCTTGACCGAAGCTAGGAGGAATATAGTAGTTCAAAACCATTCCGGAGGCATGCATGCATGCAAATGCTTAAGAATGGAAAAATCAAAGACATGATGATCCTTGAGGAGGACCCTGAAATCTTGCTGTGTCCATGTCTTAGTGCGTGAGCGTCTGTGGGTGATTCCTGATGACTGCCTAGGGGCTTTGGGCCACTCAGGCTGGTCACAGCCTGGAGATTATCCAAGAAGTCAACAAAGTTAGAAAAAAAAAACCCATAAATATTTGTAATTGATCCTGCAAACACTAAACGACATACCCGAGAACTATTTCACCTCTCCCATCTTTTCCCTCCCCCGCCCTTCCTTCTTTTAATGCTCTGCTCCCCTTCCTCTTTCCTTTCTGTTTTCTTTAAGGAGTTGGGCACCGAATCAAGGGCCTCACACATGCGCAGTCTCTACCACTGTGTTACACTCAAGTCTAACTTGAGAGTCATCGTTAACTACTTCTCTAATTTCACATACTTAAAATTGAGTGTAAACTTTAAGAATTTCAGTTGTTTTATTTTTAATCTTTGTCAGTTTTCCTTGAGCATGGAGAGAATCTCTCTTTTTTTTTTTGATATTTTCTTTATTTACATGTAACTTTCTCCATTCCCGGTTTCCCCTCCAAAAA
>NW_022196906.1:93280118-93285440 GCF_008632895.1 Mastomys coucha
ATCAGATATAGGGTTGGTAAAGATCTTTTCCCAATTTGTTGGTTGCCGTTTTGTCCTATTCACAGTGTGGAGAGAATCTCTTAAAAGTCCTCTTTTCTGTACCATATGACCGTTGGTAATTAGAGAGACCCAGACTTTTTTTTTTTTTTTTTGGTTTTTCGAGACAGGGTTTCTCTGTGTAACCGTGGCTGTCCTGGAACTCACTCTACAGACCAGGCTGGCCTCAAACTCAGAAATCCACCTGCCTCTGCCTCCCAAGTGGTGGGATTAAAGGCGTGTGCCACCACTGCCCGGCAGAGACCCAGACGTTTGACTTCTGAAATTTTTCTTGCGGTTCAGGTCCAATCTAAGGAGCGAGAAAGGAGGCAACCACATTCACGCCCAGGCTGGTGGCCCTGGTTAAAACTATTGAGTCAAAAAGCAAAAGGAAAATAAAAAGATGTGACCGTGGGAGGGGGACTTGGTGGGAGGGGGCTTAGGGAAGGAGGGAGGAGAGTAAGAGAGGGAGGGCGGAGGATGAATGTGACCAGAATGTTTTGTTTATGTGCATACAACTGTTGAGGAATATATTAATTATGCACATAAATTTAGAGAAACGAGGCAAACTGCACCCTGTGGACTCAGTCTTTGCGGCTCATAACAAGTTTGTTTGCCTTTTGGCTGGGCATCTGGGACTGAGCACTAATGTTCCAGCTAACGAGGTGGCTTTGGGATGGGGAATGGTTCGTAATCCAAAGAATTTTGTTAGGATTTCTTCTGCCGTGCCTGTTGGCAGGGACTTTCTGCTTAGCGCTTCTGAAACCTTTCGCCCCCCCCCCCCGCCCCCTCTCCCCCGTCTTCTCAGGAAACCAAACAACAGAGAAGAAAAGAGAATTGAGGTGTGGGGCAGAGCAAGGTAGATGCCGCTCATGTCCCTCAATGCAGCTGTGTCTGAGCCAACCTTGGCTTCGGCAGCCTGGGTATGTATATAAGTTAATATCCTGTTTGTCTTAAAGTTGTGTAAGTGTGCACCTGTCCTTCATGAGGGTCCTGAGTGTGCGTTATTCCAGCATCTTTATTACCCACACTTTATAAATTAAGGGGACAGAGATTCAGGATCTGAGGTGAAGGCCAGCTGCCGTGACTTTGCAACTCATTCCATTTCTATCACTGGATGTAGATTCAGTGGCTACAGCTCATCATCCAGTGCTAGGTCAGGCTCTCTTGTCTCACAGGGCTATAGATAAGCCCCGGGGCATCCATGGTCAGAAAGGCTAAGCTGTCTTAGGCCCCTGTGCTTCACCTCTGTTTGTTCCAGGGTTCATTAGGGTTTCTGAGTGCTCAGAAACCATTAACCAGGCTGGGCCCAGATCTATCTGGCCTCCGGGAACCCAGGCTTCTGCTCTGACAGACCCAGATTCTGCATGCAGGAACAATTCTGGGTAGATGCATTCATCCTTGAAGTACTGAGACTTTTTACATTCACACCTCAAAGCTTAGAAGGGGGAAAAAAGGACAATTATTCAAATGGACGTTAACAGTGTTTTAATATTTAAGTTACAAAACATTGGAGGTTAATTAATACTCAAGGCAGACAAGAAGACAGCAATGACAAAAAATGGCAAAGCACGGTGTACGGGGAAGCTTTGAAACAGCCAGGTGCTTCTCAGAGACCCACTATCTGAAAACAGCTGGTTCTCACTGCTTGCAATCTGACCAGGGACTTTCTGGTGGGTGGGCAGGTGGGGGTGGGGGAGCTCATTGTGTCCATGGCCTCAAAGTGATGACCTTCCATTCGGACCCCAAGAACCTTAACAATCTTCACGTCCTAGATTGCTCATTCCTATCTCCTTCCCCTCCCTCCATCCCCTTACATTGTTTGATCTGTTCATCCTTTATGCTATTTTAGATAATGAGTTTCAGGAGGACCTTCTTCAATATAGCCTAAAGCCACTGGTGTCCCAGTGGTACTGTCTGGAGATGCAGACTGGAGCCACCCCTGAGTATTCACTGCCCCCGCCCCCTCCCCGCCCCCCGGAGGCCACTTATATATGCACTATTAATGTAAGGACTGCCCTTTTCTCCGTAGCAACCTGATGGCCAGGCTCTTACAGCACTGCGGCTGTTTCAGTTTCAGGTGGGTTTTAGAGAGCATCCTATCTCCATTTCCTGGGAGTATTCAGGCTGTACACTGAGATGGGAGTTCATGCTTTCTCCTTAAAAAGGTAGTCCTACAAGTACAGAGAAGGGTGTAGTCTGCACATTAATGCCTGGCATCGCTGTCAGAACTACAGAACTGACCATAGAACCAAAGAAGTGGCTCTGTCGACTGGCAGTGACTGTAGCTATGCTGGACACACAGGCTCACTATTGGTTTTTTTGAAAAAAAAAAAAAAGAACCAGTTTTAAGCTACTTTCTAGGATTTGATTTGATTTTTTTTTTCTTTTAAACAAGGGCTGCATCTGATGAGTACTAAGGCTGTGGAGACCTCCAAAGAAAACAATTAGGATCAGTGAGCTTTTGTTGAAGTTTGGATTTATGTAGGATCTTACACCATAGACAATATCAAGGGATGATTTTTTTTCAGATTTTTCTATATGTAAGGGTGAAACTAAGTCACTGAGATATCAAACCATTTTGCTAATATACTATTTATTATAACTATACATAGGACTCAGGTTACCACAAGAAAATCTATTTCTTACTCTTCTAAGGAGAATTTCTGACTTCTGAGAGAAAGAGGACTTTCAGGGGAAAGCTCTGGAATGGTCTTGCTGGAATCAGCAGGTGCCACGAGAAGCAGACAGGCTTGTTTGCCTCCTTTGAAAATCACTATGGCGAATAATGCTCTAGATCACCATGTATGGGGATGCAGATGGACAGGCTGGGGGGAACACAATTCTCTTTCCTCTGGCATTCTTTCTTGAACTGGTGTTCATTATTATTATCAGTCAAGTAGGGGGTGGGTAAGGCAAAATTGAGTAGGAAATAATGCCTTTTAATCTATTTTTTCCTTTTAAAATTTCCCTTGGGGCAGGGGGTCAAGCTAGGAAATAGATAATCAACAGGCTTATTAAGTACAAGGAAAGAAAGTTTCTCTAAATCATCAAGGTGTTAGTCTGTGCGTCAAATTACGTTTCACCACCAGATGAAAAAGTCTATGGTAAAAAGCAGAGGGTTGGGATAAGTGAGTGTTATGGCCTCTGACTCATTAAATGATAGCTCAGCTGTTTTGTGATGGACTATTTAGAGACAGAGACATGTGGCCACGACTGCCTAGTTCCCCACCCCCACCTCCCCAACCCCCGCCACGGGTGAAATTAAGGCTTTACCAACTTTCAGATGTCAGTCAAAAGCAACAAGGGAACAAGGTAGAACCTCCTTGCTTTGGGGTGAGCTCTTCTTGGGGAAGGGTTTCTTCTGCACACGTGTTGGGGGGTTCTTAGAGCACTACACATAGTCGTACTTGGTAGGATGAGATTGTTCATCATCTTCTGTACGGGCACCCCCATCGTATATCTTCTTGTTTCTGGTGTTGGACCCAAAGCCAGTGCTGGCCTTAAAGCCTCCAGGCCTGTAGGCAACATTTTGGCCTGAGGCATGGTAAGACACAGCTTTGAAGCTGAAAGGAAAGGAAAGAGTCCATGAACACTTGGGCAATTCGTAGGGGGACGGAATTCATGAACACCCATGTGTTTAGTAGGAGGACTGTCTTGTCCATTTCCTCCTGATTGTTTCTGTCTTAGCAGGAGACAGTTCAGTGTTTGAAGAGGTATGGTAGTCTTGAACAGACCACGGTAGTTAGTCACCATGTTCTTAGGGATATAAGCTTTCTGTGGTGGAGCACAATTTCTTGCTTTTACATCAGGCCTTCAAAGAACAGAGGAGACTTGGTGACGGAGGAAGAGATTTAAAGCAAGAGAAGAAGGGTGTCCGAGAGGGTGATGGAGTACACTTGACATGAAAGCAGGAGGGAGGACTATTGGAGGGAAAGAGGGGATCAACAAGGAGGGAGGGGAGATGGAAAACATGGGGGGGGGTGATGAGAGAAATAAAGGCAAAACTGGGCTTGCGTCTGGAAATGTCATAATGAAACCTGTCATGATTTTATGTTTCATGCAAACTTAAACAATGTTGGCTTGTTCTTGTTCTCTCTCTCTCTCTTTCTCTCTCTCTCTCTTTCTCTCTCTCTTTTTCTCTCTCTCTCTTTCTCTCTCTCTCTCTCCCACATGAGTCAGATTGAGCTTCTAACTTGCTATGTAGCTGAGGATAACCTTGAACTCTTGACTGCCCCTGCCTCTACCTCCTCAGTGCTGGCATTACAAGTGTGCACCTCCATGGCTTTGTTTGGTTTTGGTTCTAACCTAAAAATCCAATAAAATACTCTGTCTGTCTGTCTGTCTGTCTTATACATGTATATGTTAGAGCTGTAAGGAGATGGTTACTATTGACTACGGAGTTGCTTCTGTTAATTAAAATGGAGGTGACAATGTCCAGTGGGATCTTGTTTTGACAAAGAATCATCGACTCTGTCAGCTGGGATGCACATACGTGTAACTTCTAATTTGCTTGTCTTACAGACAAGGTATCAGAGCTACTGTGGTGTGAATATGTGCCCTCCAAACTTCACAGGAAACTTAATCCCCTAGTGTGATGATGATAAGGAATGGGCCTTTGGGGTGATGGTGTTACACAACTTTTAATCCCAGCACTCAGAAGGTGGATCTCTGAGTTCAAGGCCAGCCTGGTCTACAGAGTGAGTTCCAAGATAGCCTGGGCTACACACAGAAACCCTGTCTCAAAAAACCAGGAAGAAAAGAGGAATGGGCCTTTGGAAACTGATCAAGCCATGAGAGATTTGTGTTTTGTAAAAGGCTCCAGGTTGAAGGGGTCTCTTCCTTGCCCTCCCGTTCCTTCTCCCAGGTGAACAGTCTTCCTCTCCTGCAGACAATGCAGGAAGACCCCAGAGACTTGGGGCCTTGGCAAGTCTTGGCAGCCGAGACTGGGCTCTTACCTGATACCCATCCCAGTGCCTTCATCTCAGACTCCCCAGCACTAGAACCATAATAAATACATTTGTTGTTTATAAACTAGCTACTATAGGGTGTTGTGCTATAAGAGTCCTAATGCGCTCGGTCAGAGGCCGGGAGGGCAGAGAGGACCTGTTGTGGTTACAGGGCTGGTGTGTAGTAGAACCACCTCACAGTCTGGTAGGCCTGATGTTTATACACACATGTAAAGGTGTGGGGTGATGAGTTGTTCAGATGCTGATTTCTCTGCGAGCCAGGGAGAAGAAGAAGAAGAAGAAGAAGAAGAAGAAGAAGAAGAAGAAGAAGAGGAGG
>NW_022196906.1:93285479-93295479 GCF_008632895.1 Mastomys coucha
AGAGAGAGAGAGAGAGAGAGAGAGAGAGAGGAAGAGGAGAGGCTGGCATGAGACCACAGGCTCTGAGAAGACCCCATAGGAAGAAACATATGAAGCAGAGAGAGCTGGAATACTATTAAACTGCATGTATCTTGTGGAAGGCTGTTTCGTAGTCAGATTAGCATAGGGGCTAAGGTAAATCATTTAACCACCCAGGTATTGAGATGTACCTTGAAATAAATCTTGGTTTCTCTCTGTGGTTATTGGAGTTTAGCAAAGGTGAAAAATAATATAACCACTGTATTAGTTCAATGATTACATTTATATTAAAATCATCCATTTTTACACAATCTGGCTCTACCAATCCCAGGTCCCTGACTAAAGTTCAGAGCCAGGTTTCTTGACAGCAGGGCTGTTGTCATTTTGGAGCAGATCCTTCGTGATGAGATTGGTCCTGTGCATTGCTGGATGTCCACCCTGGGCACAGACCCTTTAGAAACCAGATTCCTTTTCCCTACCATTACCAAAGCAACCAAATATTTTCAGATGTTGCCAAATATCTCTGCAGGTGGTAGTGATGCAAAAATCTCTTCCAGTGTAGGATCACAGAGTTAGGAAGTGTTGGAGCTGGAAGGAACTTAGAGGGATTTATTTCTATCCTGCTCCTCCCCCACCAGTTTCAAAGAGTATCCACTAAACGTTCTCTGGGGAATCTTGTTCTGTTTCTTAGGTTCTCTATAAAGGAGGAAGTTCATGGGTCTCTTAGCCAATGTCATTCTTCCGTGTATGTGGACCAATTATTCTGGCTACAAAGTATACATCAAATGAAGTTTTAGCTGCAGTGGGAGGGAAGACTCACAGGGGGGACTCACTTGCTGTCATCTGGAGTCAGGCCACGGCAGGCAATGCACATCATCACGCCCCCAATTAGTGTGAGGCCTCCAGCCACCCAGCCCACGAACAGAGCAGCACCAAAGGTGTACCTGAGAAGGGAGATGTTATGAATACAGTTGTCTAAACCCTTTAGGTTCTTCCCCTTGTTATACCCCTTTCTGTTTAGTCCCCCCTTTGTCCCTTTGCTGTTCAATGAGAAAGCCTTCAACACATGGCCAGAGGCCCTTCAGAGTGATGGAATAACCCTCAAATTGCTTCTGGAGGAGTTTTGGTATTTTGAGTTTTCATAGTGGACCTTATCTCGGGTGGCATTACATAGCAACTCTTCCTTAGGGGCCCAGGCATTAAAGGCTGCTGTCCAAGGCAGTGCTATTGGAAGATGGTGGACCTTTAGGTGTTGGAAGCTATGGGAGACTCTAGGTCATTGAGGGTGTGCTTTCAAAGGATGTGAGACTCCTAGGATTAAAACTGAGAAAGTCTCAGGCAATCATGAATGACTTGGTAGATGACTTCCAGGTTGTTCTTTCTCTCTCTTTTTAAAATATTTATTTATTCTATATATGATTACACTGTAGTTGTCTTCAGACATACTAGAAGAGAGCACTGGATCCCATTATAGATGGTTGTGAGCCACCATGTGGTTGCTAGGAACTGAACTCAGGACCTCTGGAAGAGCAGCCAATGCTCTTAACCACTGAGCCATCTCTCCAGACCCAGGTTATTCCTTCTAACCAAAAGACTATGGGAGGGACATGGAGAAGAATAATAGCAGCTTCCAGAATCACTGTCCTCCTTAGTCTTGAAGCAAAGCAGACACATGACTGGGTCTGGAGTTCCAGAGAGTCAGATCATGATGGCTGTATCATCTCCATACCCTGTCCTTTCCTCTTCTTGGGTGGCTGGAGAAATAGCAGGCACTTCCACATATAGGGACTTATACCACTCCCCTTTGTGTTTTGGCTGATGCTTACTGGTGAGATGCATCAATCTGACACTTGGGTTAAACAAATATAGATATTAATGTTGCCAAATATAGTTATTGATATTGCTTTTCCATTAGACATTTTCCTGTGGCTGTAGAAATGATGGCTCAGTGGCTGCTTTTCCAGAGGAGCTGGGTTCAATTCTCAGCACCCACAGGGCAGCTCCAAACCATCTGTGACTCTAGCCCCAAGGGATATGCCTCCCTCTTCTGGTCTCTTCAGGCACTGCACAATGTGGTATATAGGCATACACAGAGGCAAACACTCATACTCATAGAATAAAATGAAACAAAATCTCAAAATTAAAAAAAGGTCCTGCTCCCCTCCAGGTATAGTGAGGCTTCATCTTCATCTCCTGGACCTCCACACGAGTGGGGACTTGGACTGCCTCTTGCACTCTAACCTCTGCCTGGGTCACAGCAGGTTTAGTAAATTTGCTGGATTAATGAATGAGAGAGAGAGAGAAGGCAACAGTACAGGAGGAAATATCAGTTTCCTCACCTGTACTGCACCATACTCCTTTCTCCTGAAGATTTTCCTTGCTCCCACCAAGCTGCCATTGTGGACTGAAGGTCTAAGTTGATGCTCATTTACATCATGAATTAGCCAGGTTGGTTGTACTGCCACCACCATGGGGCCTGTGTAATCATGCTAGATAAATACTACGAACTGTCACTGTATTTCAGGGCAAATGCCAGATCAGCCTCGAGTCATATCAGCAAGAGTATTTCATGGAAATGAAGTTTATGAATTTACAGATCATTGTTGAGTTATGGTATGGCATGGTTGCCTCTGATAAATGCTTGCTATTTCAGGCACTGACAGTCACATTAAGCACACAGCTTAATCATCCTCTTACAATATCCACTGTGGACCGCCAGGAAGTGGACTAGGAGGTTACCTGGTCTGAACGGTCTGAACCATCCCACCCATGCCGCTGTACATGTTGGCTGTGGACATCCAAAAGTTGGTCACCAGCATGTTGGCAAACACAGACACACCAATGATTGCACAGATTCCTGTGGGTGAAGGCGAAGAACAAGGACCAGTTTAAGGGATCACAATGTTTCTGTGGCAGTTTATGCTGAAATGAGTTCAGATGAAGACGGTAGGGTATTCCACTCCTATAACAGAATGGCTAACTAACCATTGACTGTTGAATTTCCACTTTGTGCTAGACAGTGGGCAAGGTACTTATATTTAATTCTGAAAGGATTCATGTGTGTGTATGCAGAAAGAGATGCTTCCACACACCTTGGGACCAAGGTCAAATAACCCAAGCATTTGATGGCTGGTCTTTGGTTACTGGCAAGCACATTCCCCTTATAACTACTTTCTAGAGTTTCACCAAGAAAATGCTTTTTTAAGGGCCCAGGCCTACGCTTACCATAAGGGTGACATTCTTATTATAGTGTTGGTGGCAGCTAAGAGGGACCTTAGAGCTGGTTAGAGTTCTTGGAGTATAATTCAGCTTACACACACACACACACACACACACAGATCTTGAATCCCAGTGTTTCACTTAAGCTCTGTTCAATAGTGTAGAGGGACCACTTTCCTTCTATCAGAATAGTTTGACATTTGCAGGCGCATGCGAGTGGGAATCTGTTTACCGGAGATGATGAACAAGATCCCAGAAGTCAGAGTCATCTTGGCCTTGGCAGAGTCATCCATGCTGCCAATGCGAATGCACTTCAGGGCAAAGACAGACACGAGGATACCGATGACCCCCAGCACAATGCCCACGATCATCAGGGCTCGTACGGCTTGCAGCATGGCTGTAGGGGAAGGGGCACGACACAGGCAGACCATAACTACACCAAGTAGGTTTTATATTGGCAAAACACAGCAACCCCAATTAACCAGTGCTGACCCTTTGAGGACGCCAAGACCATAAACTGTTTTCTTGGACACTGTGCAAAAAATGTGGAGTTGTGGGAAATGCCAAGAGGCATTACTTGTAACTCCTCTGAGGGATGAAGGATGCTCTCAGAGATGCCCATAGAAGGAGAGAATTATGGCTCAGTGCCGTTAAGAGAGCTCTGGGTGTTTATAAGTATCATTTCAAAATTTTATAATCTGAGCCCAGAAAGAGGAAACATTTGTCTAACGTGATCAACAAATTATTTTCGAGTTGTCAGGAAACTCCAGTAAGCCAAACAGCATTCTGCTTGACTCTCCATAGGAACCGAAAGCAAATTGCAGAGAAACTCAGCACGAAGTCTGGCATGAAGGAATCAAGATACTAAGACTATACCAACAAATACTTTATTTTCTACGTGCTAAGCCTTTCAACATGACCGACCACAGTTTATCAACAGTGTCCCCTTTCTAGGAATCGATTGTTGCTGTAGGTCCTACTGGATCCTGCTATAGTGACCTCACTGCCAGATATGCCCAACACAGTTTCCAGATGCCAGACACAGTTGTTTTATCCTTTTAGTCTAGTCCCTTCTTCTCTATATTACACAAACCATGAGCTGCCATGTCTTATAGCAATCAGTAAAACAAACAAACAAACAAACAAACAAACAAAAACATTTAATTTTAAATGCCATGGATTGATGCCCTGGAAAATAAAGAATCACTTGTTTGAGCACCACAGAATTGCTATAAAAGCTTAGAATTGTTTTGTTTGTTTTCTTCTCAATTTAGGAAGCAGGGCTGTCTAGATGGAAAGTAAACAACTTGTAAGACTGCATGACCCACTGACCCACTTTGAGTTATCTTCCAATCCTGATCTTTCAGGCTAATAACTTGTCTCTTCACAATTACTTAATCCAGCATGAGCTTGTGACTGGAACCTGGTAGATGAGACCTTCATGCAAGATATATTTTTTTTAAGATTTATTTTATGTGTATGAATATACTGTAGCTGTGCAGATGGCAGTGAGCCATCATGTGGCTTCTGGGAACTAAACTCAGGACAGCTCCACTCATTCCGGCCCAATATACTCTAGCTGTCTTCAGATGCACCAGAAGAGGGTGTCAGATCTCATCATGGATGGTTGTGAGCCACCATGTGGTTGCTGGGATCCAAACTCAGGACCTTCGGAAGAGCAGTCAGTACTCTTTCCCACTGAGCCATCTCGCCAGCCCCCATGCAAGATGTTTATACTTTGAACACAAATCAGTCTCTCTCAAGGGGTGCAATACATGGTCCAGGGACTTTAAGGCTTTCACCAGGTGGAGAAGCTGCCACATAATGACCAGAGGGTGACAGTCAAGAGAGAGAGGTACAGAGTTCTGACAAAGTCTGAGCCATGGATTACTATTACTTACTAGAGCTAAACACATTTTTTCCCTTGGGATCGAGGAGTTATTCTGACGTCATTGAAAAAAAAATATTTTGAAGCTCATTCCTGTTGAAAGTGCTAATTGAAATCAGGGGGTTCTAAGTCATGCAAGATATTTTCATTGGTGCTATTCTTTAAAGCCCAATTGTTGGACAGTATCCAAAGCATGATCATTGCTGAAGGTCTTTGCTTGGGGGGGGGGAGATGTAATGTCACAGGATGTCACAACCACAGGCACCACATCCTACACTGTGATATCAGAGGGCAGATAGAAAGACGTTTTCCCCTTGTTTAAAACCACCGAAGTTATTTCCTAATTATATAAGCAGTAAATGCTCATTATAAACATCTCTGAGCTAGTAGGAACCTCCCAAAGAGCCTTTATCCTACTTCTTGAGGGAGGGGAAGATAACTATCTATAACATCTTGGTGACTTATTTTTATTCTTAGAAAAGAGAGACAAAGCCCCACCGAGGGTCACACTACTGTTTATTCCCAAGGCACCAAATCAGGAGCCAATTAGAGATGTATGGAGACTTCTAGGCCCTACAGTGTTCTAATGATGAAAGAGATGTTATTCTTAGTATCAGTGAGACCAGTTAATCCTTTCCAGGTGAAATTCAAATTTGGGAGTAGAAAAGAAACATCAGAAAAACTTCCTGGTGGCTTTCTTACCATGGCTCTAGTGGCCTTCTTACCATGGCTCTGGTGGCTTTCTTACCATGGCTCTGGGTTTCCATGGCTCTGGTGGCCTTCCTTCCATGGCTCTGGTGGCTTTCCTTCCATGGCTCTGGTGGCCTTCTTACCATAGCTCTGGTGGCCTTCTTACCATGGCTCTGGTGGCCTTCTTACCATGGCTCTGGTGGCCTTCTTACCATGGCTCTGGTGGCCTTTCTTCCATGGCTCTGGTGGCCTTCTTACCCTGGCTCTTAGCTGGCTCAGATGAGATCCCACTGACTCCAGCTCAACAGTGCAGACCTCCATCTACCATGTTTTAATTCTCCTCTCCCTCAGGAACTTGAGGTTGATTTTTAACTTTGCTTCTCTGCTGCGAGGAGTGTTCTGTAAGCCACCACCACTAGCTGTGGTCTCACTTAATAGCAGGTACATTTCCAGTTCAAGTTTTTGTGAGCTGTCAGTCTGATCATTCTTGGGAGAACTAAGAAGTTTGGCATCTTGAGGTTGCAGTTGGATTCTGTGCTAGTGTAATTGACAACTCCAGTGAGACACAAAGAACACACAAGCTCCAAGGGGGCACTAGGTTCTTCTGCTGTAGCTATGTTCCAGAGCCACACCCAGTGGCTTTGTTGGCCCTGCAAGGTGCTTGGAGCAAACACATTGCTCATTTCCTTATCAACAAATGCAAATACGTGCCATCTACTAGTGTATTTGTTAGAGGCAGCACACACTGAACTATTGTAGCTATGAATTAATAACATACTCACCTATGAATTTGTTCATTCATCATGTCCTAGGGATTTTCCTTTTGCTTTTTGTTTGTTTAGAATTTCACCGTGTATCCAAGGATAGTCCTGGATTTACTATGTAGCCTAGGTTGGCCTTGAATTCCCACAGGAATTCTACCTCAGCCAAGTATTGGGATTACAGGTGCTCACCACCAGGCTTACCTTTCATCAAATACTTAGAGCTCAAATCCTTTGCAAAACTGTAGAGAAATGAACTTTCCAGAGAAATGACCTGTCTTCAAGGCTTTGGTGTCCTGAGATTAGCTATTTCCACAATCCTGGGCCTTATATTTTTTCTTACCTTGGGAATGCTCTAGCATGGGTCTGGTTGTCTTTTGCACATACAGTTAAATGACATAGTGATTTTGTGGTTCTGAACTGTGACTCAGAGGACATTTGTGAGATAGGCCACACCCTCTGGAAATAAATGCCCTTAGGCTGTTCTGCTTTTACCTGTAACCCTCAAAAAGCTGGACATCTGAGAAAAAAGGACTGGAGCCATCACCTTTGTCTTGCTCCCACTGGCCTCTTAGAAGTTTTCAGTGTTCCCCGGATCCTACTACAAGTTTAAAAAAACTGCTCTAGTTTTGATCTTTCAAATCCTAAGCTACTAAAAAAATACAACATAATTTATTCATGTTGAGAAACACTTGGCTGGGCATCTGGTTAAGATAAAACAATCAGAATCAACTGAACAGAATCAACTGAGCTGCAATGAACCAATCCAACAGCCATATAAGATGAAAGTGGTCCTTTTCCTGATCCTATGGAAGTTATGTTTCTTCCACCTTCAGCAAGGATGAAGCCCCTGACTCCACTGAGTGGCTTTAATAGTCTGTCCCCAGGAACATATCCCATGGATGCTGTGTCAGGGGGTGTCTTTGATATAATTGGATGAGGAGCGGTGTGTCTGTGTGTGTGGGGGGGGAGCTGGAAGGCAGAAGGCACAAATGCAGTGGGAGTGGCTGCTGGTGCCCCCCAGGAACCCAGGGACTGGAGCCCTGGGCAGATGGCTACATTGGCTTTTGTGCCAAGTTTTTGGGTTCTTCCTTCTTGTTTGCTCTTTCTTGACCTGCTATGTGGGCAGGACTTGCTTTGAGTAAGGGTTCCAGCATGTCCCTGAGCCCCTTCTTATTTTTCAGAACCTCTTCATCACTTTTGTCTCCTCTTCTCTATGGGGTTGGAAGGGATACAACATTGATTTGTGACTTGGGGTTTAGGAACCTGGGCTTGAATGGATGGACCGAGGTCTTCTCTGCTTAGAAACTCCTAGTGTGATGGAGGCAGCTGCCAGGAAGTGGGTGGACAAGTGCTGGACCATCTATAAGAATCTTGGAGAGACAAGAAGGTGATCTGAGCTCCCCCTTTAGCCTGAAGAGTCTACTGTCTGAAATCTAAACCCTTCTCCATAGACAGAAACAGAAAAATTACCCAGAACCTATCATAGGTTTCTCGTTTTGCCACCGAGTCTCTTAATTTGATATTTTAACCAAGCAGCACAGGCTTGCCAAATGATAATGCATGAGTCAGTAGGCTCTGTCTTCTGATTCTCTTCACCCCAAGGTGTGACTACAACATTCTTTCCAGTGAATAATTAGCCTTATCATCCAGAAGGGCGGGCAAGACTCTGGGCTGATAAAAGCAAACAGAAAGGTTGGAACTCAAGAGTTCCCCTCCCTGTTGCAAAATATCTCATTTAGAAGAGTAACTGTGGATTGATGGGTGAGGAGCACCAAGGTGTGGGGCTCAGGCCTGGTTGCATCTGAGCATGCCCAGAACCTTCAGAGAAATGACAATGGCCTGGCCCCATTCTGAGCCTGTCATCGGGTTGTTCCACAGTGTAAGACTTTTAGAGTAAAGCGTGACAAGGAAGGATGCTGACAATGACATCCTGAGGGATGCTCAAGGAGGAAAGAGCGCCCAGAACTGTGAGCACTGAGCTGGGATCACAGTACCTCTGTGAAGGCAGTAGTTCACTGAGAACCAAAGGCCCATGGGATGGGGCTTGGAGGAGCAGAGAGAGAATCCACAATTTTAGGCAGCTGGGTCTCTGACTGGAGGCAGGAAGGGATAAAGGGGGGGTCCACATAGGTAAGTCTGTGACTGACCTTAGAGGGGAACTTTTGGAACAAAGCAGACCTGGGTTCTCCAAAGAGCTCACAGAACCAATAGGAAGGCCCTCAAGTCTCTGAAATTCTGCCACACAGTGATGCCAGCTGAGTGTCCCCAGGATAGTCATTTGACCTCAAGGATGCAGCTTCTTCAACTCTGGAGTTTAAAATAAAGATGTCTCTTGTGGCTTGATGTCATAAGGGCTGGGTACCACTTGGTATCTGCTTCCAATTGAGCTGGGCTTGAAGTATCAGTTTATTCTGAACCATTTCCTCACGGCTTTGGCTTATACAAACTATACATGAACATGTGATAAAACTGCCGAGACTGTGTGATTGTGATGAGCAAAAGAAAAAGATGGCTGAGAAGAGGGAGGCTGGACCTAGTGGCAGCAAGAAGGATTAACAGCACAGACAACATGGGGGGTGGGGGGGCTGGAACACAGGATCTGGCCAGCAGTGAACAGAAGAGCCAGATGAACTTAAACCCAAACACAACAATTATAAATAGTATAAAGAGGTGGGGTTTGAAAGGAGGGTTCAATCTTATGAATAACAGAAGGTCTTATCTAAGGGGTCATGGAAGTCTGGTTGTACATTTTGGCCTTCCTTCCCTTTCACTCTGTGAGAACACAGCAAAAGGAAACATCCTTCAGGAGGAGGCAGATCTTCCGTCCCCTTGACCTTGGACTTCCAGAGAGGTGAGAGATAAGCAGAGGGACTGTTGTTCATACTTCCCCCAGCCTACAATACTTCTGTTATTTTCTCAGCCTTTCAAGTGAGACCCAGCTAGATAACTCTAGGCTCGTGCCTCCCCACCAAGAAACGATGCTGTATCCTGACAAAGCCAGCCCCAGACGTGCCACTTTATAGCAGCTGGCCCTGCCATGGAGACCAAGACCACTGGGGCAGCAAGCTGAGCACACATTCTGGTCTTTAAGCCTTGGCTTTACTCCTTGAGAAATTGGGGCAAACAGCCTCATTTTAACCCAAGCTACAGGTCCTCAGAAGCATTGTAGACATGAACTCAGCTCCCTGTGGCATCTCCTTCACTTGTACGGTGATGTAAAAATATTGGAACTTATTGTTCCTTATTGTATTGTCCTTATTGTAAATATTGTCCTTATAGTAAAAGACATCCTGTGCTTTTTCTTTTTTTCTTTTTTCTTTCTTTTTTTTTTTTTTTTTTTTTTGGTTTGAAGGGAGGAAAAAAAAAAACCATGAGGCACTGCCAGATCCCAGCTTAGCTTTGTGACTAATGGAATCATCCA
>NW_022196906.1:93300479-93314685 GCF_008632895.1 Mastomys coucha
AGCCCCTCAACCTTTCCCGTCCCCCGGTCACCTCGCCTACCTGGAAGGCCCAGGATGGTGAAGTATGGCCGGCACTCGGTGAATCCCGAGCTCTGTTGCACACAACTCCTCCAGAGTCCTTCATACTGGAACACGGAGGTGACTGGGTTGTCATACAGGTCCTGAGTGCTCCACATGTCCATCCCGGTGGCGGCTATGCAGCCGGCCAGACCCAGGAGGGACAGGAGAAGCCCCACCACCTGGCACGTGGTGGTGGCCATGGCTTCAGCTGCTGGTCACAGGCTTCCAGGAGCAAGCCACCACCCTCCTGCTGGGAAGGTGCACGGCCTCGCTGGGGAGCGCTCTTAATCTGAGCCCCTCAGCTCAGTGTTTGCTCATACTGTTTTCCTTAGATAGTTCAGTTTCACTCCTGCTTCAAGGACATGGTTTTCATTTGTTGGGGAAGCAGCCCCAAGAGGCACTTGTCTGCTTGAGCTTTGTAGCCCGGGTGGTTGGAACGTGGAGCAGGCTGAGTGGACGGACCGACTTTCCCCTCCTCCAGGCCTTCCTGGCTCTGCTTAAGCCCAGAATGCTCCAACTAGGGGAAATCAAAGTTTGTCCGCTCCCGTGGCAGTACGAGGAGAGACCACCAAGGCTAACCTTATCTAAAACAAAACTTCACTGGGATGTACCCATTTGTCCCTGTCGTAATTCAGACTGTAATACATTCTCCTCACACTTCTTTGTCACCTTTCTGTTCTGATCCCCAAAGGGCAGGGCAGCTGCTATTATTTCATTGAAAAAGAGAAAAATGAGGTAGAAAACGAATTTGTCCAGATGTCTTGAACCACAAGTACTGTAGCAGGCAGCAGCGATGGTTCCTACCCTTCTCTTCCAGACTAGCACTCCTTCTCTAGATCTACACCAAGAGGCTGGAACAAGCAAAGTTGAGAACAGGAAGGCAGGTTGTAGAGATGTACCCTTGATCTGCAGGTATTGGGATGGCCCAAGGAACTGTCCCTCATAAAATGGAACTACGCAAATAACACACACACAGAGAGAGAGAGAGAGAGAGAGAAAGAGAGAGAGAGAGAGAGAGAGAGAGAGAGAGAGAGAGAGAGAGAGAGAGGCTGGCTGGAGCCCCTGACCTGGCCCCTGAGAGACCCAGGAGCTGCCCCAGCTACGTTTGGTTGCTTGGTCTTTGTAGCTCAGTTCCTTCATTGTAGAGAACTAAAGAGAACATTCCAGAGCTGCCCCTGATCTCACTAGCTTCCAGCTATCGTAGAAAAGCCTTCACTTCAGTAGGTGAATTTATTGGAAGCTATATGATCAGGTAGAGAGAACCCCGACTGAAGAGGTCAGAGCTGAGATTTTGCTCTGCAGCTACGTTTTGTTGGAGAACGTATTAACCTGTTGCCTCATTCGGGTCCTGAATGTTTGACTTCTGAATTCACAGACATTTTAATTAGAACTTCTTCGGGTATTGAAACACACACACACAAAGTCACCTCCCCCACCCCGCCACGTCTCTACAAGTTCTCCAGGAAGCCATATTTTAGTGTTATCTTGGATGCACCCAGTCCCTACTCCCAAGGCTTTATCCCAATAGACACACAAAAATAATAGTTAATATGGACGGTCTTCTCGGGCAACCCTCTCCTCGACTGCACACTACTTTCTGTGACTGGTATTTGTAGAGAATGAAGCATGAACCAGAACAATCCAAATGAGAGAATAAATAAGCCAGTCGTGACAAATGAGAAGCTCTGAGTGCCGCTGAGCTGAGCTACAAGGCCAAGACAATTATCAGTGATATTGGCTTCTGCTGGGGGACTGAGATTGATCGATTAGGTTGAATAATGTTGGTGGAATGTATTCTAGATTAATTCTTGACATTGCTCCTGGGGGCATTGCCAACCTTGGTTCTACCAGAGGCCATGCTTGTCATTCCCACAGAGCTCTGTGTGTTTGACTCTCAGCTATCTGGTTTATCAACTCATTCCTCCTAAACATTGGTTGTAATGCTACCAAAATAGGTTGAAAACAGATTAAGAAATTGATCTATCTATTTTTATTTGTAGCAGTTTCTCTATGATGTCTTACACGGATTTTAAAGTTGGGGAGGGAAATCTTATTTAAGTAATATGCTTTCTTTCTTGGTTGAAATGTGGCAATAATTATTTTTTTAAAGAAAAAATAAATATAAGTGATAAACTTAAGCTAAATCTACCTACACAGAATCTGAATGAAAAGAGAGAAATTATAAATCTACATACTTTAGAGGGTATGTTTAAAACACTTGGAAGGTGAAATTTTTACTTTTTTGGGGGGCAGTTTCTGTGCTCTGAACGAGTGACCACTGCTTTAGCCATCTCTGCCAGAGAGTGACTGGTGGTCCACGGAGGAAAATCTGAACTCCTATTTGTGACAATAGGTGTTCTTAAAAGGGACCACATATCCCTGTCTGAGTTCAATCCTGGGTCTGATCCTATTTACAGTAATAGCTTCAGTACAACTTTGTTTAATAATCTTTAGAATGGAGTGAGATGTGTTGCTGACCTCCTCGGGGAAATCACCTGGTGTTCAGCTTAAACACATCTCCTTGCCACTTCAGCCAGTGCCTTTCCAGGCGCTGATGTCATTTTGCCGACACTGGAGAGATGATTCTCTCAGTTTTCTTAACCTTTTCAGCTATAACAGCAATTGAGTAATTTGGCAAGGGTGGTGACCCAGAGAGCAATGAAAAGATTAATTCAACTAGCTAGGAGAATAATCGGCATGTTTATTAATTTAAAAAACCCACTACATTGAATATTGAACTACTTATTCTAAAAGTGTTTGGTATTTGTAATAAATTTGGAGTCATTTAAACAAACCACTCACGTTTTAAAACTCCAGACAAACTATTGGATATACTTTCTTAGCAGTTCTCTGAATGAATAATTTTGGTAAACAGATTACAATTTACATGGTCAAGAGATGATGTGTTTGATAATTTGCTATTCTCATCTTGTTGTGCTTTGTTTTCATAGCTCTTGCAAGGATACTTTCTATAATGTACTAGTCCTTTTCATAGACTCATTGCTAGTCACATAAAGATTTTCTCTTCTCTGTACTTAGATTTTTATTTTCCTCTAATTTTCTTTTATACAAAAGCAATGTAACGATAAACACTTAATATGCAACTTTTCTCCAGCATTTCTGGTCACTCTTTTAAGATAGACTCTTAGGAGAACTAAATTGCCAAAGAGTGTGACAGTTCCCCATACATTCTATTTCTAACATCAGTATTTAAAAAGATTGTTCTAGGGACTGGAGAGATGATTCTGTGGTTAAGAAGCCTGACTGCTCTTCCAGAGCTCCAGGGTTCGATTCCCAGAACCCACATGACTGTTCACAATTGTTTGTAACTCCAATTTCAGGGGATCTGATGCCTTCTTCTGACCTCACAGACCACTGAAAGCACATGGAACACAGGCATACAGGCAGGCAAACAAGTCACATATATAAAATAAAAACAAAAGGGAAAATAGTTCTATACCTTCACCTGCATTGTGAAATTAGTAAGTTATACATGAACATTTATTTTAATTTGTGTCTCTTTGTCCCCCAGAGTTTGAGCAATTATTATTATTATTATTATTATTATTATTATTATTATTATTATTATTATTATTATTATTTTATTGTGGGTTCGGAGTGTGTGTGTGTGAGTGAATGTGTACGCATGATTTATTTCTGGTGGTCAGAGGACAATTTCCAAGAGTCTCAGTTCTCTCCTTAAGCATGAGACGCAGGGATTGAACTCAGATCAACGATATTTGCACACTAAGCTCTACTGCCTGAGCCCTTACCACAGGCCCTGAGGCCCTGAAGGTTTTTTTTTTTTTTTTTTTTTTTTTTTTTTTTTAAGAAAACCTTTTGGGCTGAGTGGGATGGAGCACACCTTTAAACCTAACACTTGGTGGGGGTTGGGTGGACTTTGAATTCAAGGCCACTATGGTTTATAAATTGAATTCTAGGCCAGCCAGGGCCACACAGAGAGACCCTGTCTCAAGAAACTCACAACAACAAAATCCTTATAAAGCAGTTTTTTTTCTTTCTTAAATTGGCGGCCTGCACTGTTCATTCATTCACCAACATTCTAGCATCCTTTACCATCAACTTATGTGAACTATTTGTTAATTGCAGTAATACACTCTACTGCAGTAACTATAACAGACACGTTGTTGGCTTTTTACCTTCATTTCCAGTTTTGGAAAAAAAATACAATGGATTCTATTTTATCTGTCTTTCAGTATCTGGCACATATGCTGTGCTCAATTGTTTGTTGAGTGATGTAGCCAAATGAATTGACTTTTCCCTTCATGCTTCCCTCTGCTGTTTTTATTCTTAGAGTGACGTTTTCCACACAGAGGCAAAAGCATTATCCATTATCTTATAATTAAAAATATTTAAATAGCAGTTAATGTATTTTTACACTTAGTTAATATTGAATTTATTTTGGTATTCAATGGTTGATAATTCCATTTTCTTTCCATAAAACCCACACAATAATTTCTGCATTTTTTTGAATAGCCTCCCTTTCCCCTGTGTTTTGTAAAACCTCCTGTACCTTCCATTACACTGTCATTTGTGTCTTTTATGTTTAATCTGTTTGTTCATCCTTATGGCAAAACACCACTCTGGTTATGGAAACATTAAATTGGGTTGAATATCTGGTATAGTTAGACCATCACTTCATTATTCTTAAGCAAAAACAGTTAAACATTCCTCATTCGCATCTCCTTATTGATAAGTACTCCATCAAATTGTCAGAGGGAAACCCCTGTGCCTTTGATTAGAAGTCCTGTGATGCCGAGGGGCACAGGCTCTACCTGCCATTCATACTGCAGGACCACTTGGCAAATTCTTTAACCTCATTGAGTCTCCATTTCCTTAGTTTGTGCAACAGAGGAAACGAGTTCTTATTTCATGGGATTGTTGAAAATATTAAAATATAGGCTATTTACTTCAATCAATACATAGTACTCTAAAATATATACCAATATATACTGATTCCTTAAAATAATGCCCAGCACACAGCAAGCACCGAGACGTCCACTATTGTTACATTTTATATTAGTCAAAGACAAATAAATGTTTTAATAGCATTCTCACAAGGGATCTGAAGAATTTAAGAAATGTCACTTTGGTTTTTACCTTTTCCACTTGACTCCTGTCAACTGTTTATAAGTGTTGCTCCTTAAGTATTGGGGCCTACGGCTGCACTGTGTGGTTCCCTCTTCCTCTGACCCTCCTCCTCTAACCCTCCTTCCCTTACCCTCCTCCCCTGACCCCTATCACTCAGAACCTGTTTTTTTTTTTTTCATTCTCTCTTACCTCACTGTCTTTTCTCAGATAGGAGTCTCCCCGTCTGGAAAACTCCTTGCCTGCCTCCCTCCCTCTCTCTCCCTCTCTTCCTCTCTCCTCCCTCCCTTCTTCCCTTTCTTTCTTTCCTTCCTTCTTTCCTTCTTTCCTCTTTCTTTCTTTCTTCCCTCTTTCCTTCCTTTCTGAAATGAATTGCCTTTAATATATCCTCATGAAATAGTTCACTAAAGGCATGGTTACACAAATCTAATAATATGACCCAAACTTTTATAAAATGATGACATAAAAATAGTGAAAGGACTATTAAAATAGTTGAACATTGAATATTTTGGATTGTTATTCTTCATTAATTAAATTTATCCTTTGACATTTTCATATATTTGAGGCAGGCAAGTTTCTATACTTTGAGGCTAGCCTGGTCTACATTGGAGTTCTAGGCCAGCCAAGGCTACATAGTAAGATCCTGTCTCAAAAATACCCACCCCTCTCCCCCAAAATTTGTATTTTGTTTATTTTCACTGTCTTCATCCCTGTTGCCACTTCCTAAAAATCCCTCTGCGACACTGATGTCTTTATTCTGTTTTGTGGCCTTTACCTGGAGTAACGTATCCATGTAGTTTTTCTCTGTGATCTGTAATTGATATTCTGTATAGGTATGTATTCTGTATATGTATTCAGCATATGTATTCATCTACTATACGCTGTGGTCCTTACCAGAGACGAACTCTCACCCCTGAAGACATTTGGAAACATCAGGAGACAGTTTTGCTAGTGACAAAGAGACCTAGGAGACAATGCTTTTTCCTCCTAATGAGCAAAATATCCCCAAAACTCACAGGATGACCCCCAAGAAAAATACACACCCTAAAATGTAGAGAAGCCATATATGACAATGATCTGTTTACTGATTGCCACTAGCTTTTCAAGCCCCTTGATAGTTATGTTATCCACATTGAGAAAGCTTGAAATATGTTGGTGCTCAGCAAATGTTCATTGAATGGATGAATATTTCTTCTAGTGCCACCATTTCTATGAGATTGTTTAGTCCCCTAGGATTTCTATCTGTTTGAGGGAGCCAAAGGGTTTGCTTTTCCTTCCTTGTGTCCCCCAAGAAGGAATCGTGTCTACACTCAGTCATCTTGGAACAGATCGACCTCTGGCTATGAGCCTAGTGAAATGCCTCCTTTTCTAGGAAGGCAACGGGCAGTCCTATGCCTAGAGTTCTTTTAGAGCAGTGGTTCCCAACCTGTGGGTCACGACCCCTTGGGGTCAAATGACCTTTTCACAGGAGTCACTCAAGACTATCAGAAAACACAGATATTTACATTATGATTCATAACAGTAGCAAAATTATAGTTATGAAGTAGCAGTGAAAGCAATTCTACGGTCGTGGGAGTCACGTCAACACGAGGGACTGTATTAAGGGGTTGCAGTGTTAGAAGGTTGAGAGCCGCTGCACTGGAGGGCTGTGTTGCGTTCAAGTGTTTCTTGCTGAGCCTGAGACTATGTTTGCATTCTAGTGGAAACTTTAAAACATTGGTGCTTTTCTTCCAGGGACAATGAAAAAGAAACTCAAACAGTAATGTCCTAGGTTCTCTGGCTAGCCATAGATAGCAGTTTCTGTTTCTATTGCTCCCCATATTTCTACAGCGGTCAGAGAACTGATGTCCTTGATTGTTGAAGAGCATTTTGACTGGAAGGACGTTGCTCACCCTGTGGCACCAAGGCCTAACCTTGAAGACTGCCTGGCACTCAATCTCTCAGTGCTGACTGCATTCATTTTACAACTTGCTTTTTCCACACGGACCAGATTGCAGCCATTACCAACAGAAATACAAAGCGCAGAGTGAAGAACTTTGTCCATTTGATTCCAGAACTGACTGTACGGGAGTGAGATCTCAGAGATGCCGTGGCAGCTTTTCCTCAGATGGGCAAGCCTACTACAAGGAAGCACCAGGCCTCAGACATTTTGTAACCCCTCCCTCCCTGAGATAGAGGCTCCGCATCAACAGTTGAGATGGTCGTTCTATACAGATGGTGAATCTATGAGGGGGTTAAAGCTCCATATAATTGCCATCTTCTCTTGTTTCCTTTTTGGGTATTTAAGTCTTGACCCTGTGGTCAAAGGGCAAATCCCACCTAGGGAAGTCCCTGTTTCTGATCCTTCCTATAGTCCTCAATTTAGACCAGTTCTCTTAGTAGGACTTCTATGTGCATCCACAGGAGGAACAAATAAGCAAAATTAAAATGACACTCCCCCCCCCCCCCGATTGTATTAGTGAAAGACCTTTTCAGCATTCTCTTCTGACTTGAATTTCTTTTCAAATTGAAAAGACCAATCTAATAGGCACAAACCCTACAATCTTATATTACTTGTTAGTTATTGCCAATCTGGGGAAGAGACTTGGTAGCCCAAAACAGTCTTCTTTCATTTGTCAGATAGGCATTCCTATGCTGGGAGAGTCTGGAGTCTTGTTCCTTGAGACCAATAGTTTCAGGAGGTCAGACACCTGGAGGTCAGGGCCTCCCCGAACCCCATGCCCTGGCCCATGCAGTACACCCCTGAGAATCATGCCTCTTTCCCTCAGGTCTTTTTCATGGCCCGTTTCTATGCTTGCTTTAGCTTCAGAATTCCTAGAAGCAGGGTCCAGGCACTAGAGGTCTGGATATAGAATGTGTTCAGGAGCTAGGAGGTCTCTGACTCAGCAAGGGGGCTCTTGGCTGGACAGGGAGAAAGTGGAGAGTGTCCGGGTCTCCTCAGTTCTGTTCTTGAGGGTGGTTGAGGCTATGCCATTGCTCATGTAAGAACATTTAGAAAAATGTGTCCTTGGGAGAACTGGACACAGACAGACTAAAGGAACAGAAGTGCCAGCTGCTCCAGAAAGTTCCTCTCCCTATATCCTATCCCAACCATTGTGGTAGTGACTGTTGCTTCTGTCAAGGTGGAGTCTTAGTTTCTCTCGCTTTTGGTTCCTCTCCAGGTGTCTCAGGTACAGGCTGCTGCCTCTTCTCTACCCCCAGCTACCCTATGAGACATCTACTTGGTCCTTACCTGGCAACCCCAACAGGGTGAAGTAGCCTCGGCACTCGGTGAAGCCAGAGCTCTCTCGGACACAGGAACGCCATAGCCCTTGGTAGTTGAATACAGCGGTCACTGGGTTGTTGTATAAGTCCTGGGTGCTCCACTGGTCCATACAAGTGGCTGCAATGATGCCCGCAAACCCGATCAGTGAAACCACAAACCCCAGGCCCTGGCAGGCGGTCACAGACATGATGGAGCACAGGGTCCACACAAATGGAGAGGACAAGAGACAGGCAGGTTCTGAGGGCACCAAGTATAGGGATGGCGTTTTCTCTGCGAGGCTGGCGCGCACGTCACGAATGGACTGTGTAGTGAGGGGGCGGGGGGGGGGGGGGGGGGGGACTCACCAGTGCCGCTTGGGCTTGTCCTGCTTCTTTATCTACTACCTAAGCGAGATAATTTCCACAACATGGTACCAAGAGCCATTTGTTTTCCGCCATATGTACACTCTACTCACTGTTTGCCTTTGAAGGGAGTTTCTGTTCTGATTAATCAGGTTCTCCTCAGTAGAGGGTGAGCAACTGGGGATGGGGGTGACTGCTTGGAAGGTGTGGCATGTTGGTCAGGAGGGGTTCCCAGGGGCTGAACCACAAAACCTTGAAGATGCAGTGCCTCATCGATGGGAAGTACTCCTTCAGGTACTTCCTAGAACACTGCCACCTGAGTTAAGAACTTCGGCAAGATAGGTTGCAATCAAATTGATTCTCATTCTTCATAGCCATTATGTTAAAAAGAATCACAATACTGAATTAGCAAATTCTGAAACATTGCTTATAGGGAAAACACACCACTAGGTTCTTGTGAATTTCTGGTCATATTTTCATCAATAATGGATAACCTTATTTTATGTGTACTTCTATTTAATATGTGATTTGATATACAGTTTTGATTTATCAGCATTGAAATTATAGTCAATAATAATAATATAACTTATGCTTACAATCTCACACATGTATTTTCTCTGTGGGAAATGTGGTAGCCTACTGATGCTTATCAAAAGCAGAAAGAAGGTTAGCACTTTCAGTGGTGAACCATTTAAAACAGCAAAATCACCAGGAAGTGCAAAAACAGGAGAAAGGACTCCCTAAATACACTTCAGAGAGGATGTTTACTCACAGTCTGGGAGCAAAGCCACAGAGGCCTTGAGTTACCCTGCTCTCCCTCAATTGGGAACATGCGACTTGGGTAACTCCGAGCCTTACCTTCTGTACATGCCTACTTAGGGCTGTGGGAGTACCCTAAATAAAGTGCACAAAATTTGCAAACATGGAATATGTATATAGTGAAAATCGACTCTAGCAAAGGCTTGATGGAACAGACTAGTTAATGTGGCTAAGTCATCTGCAGCTTCGGTGGCATCAGAGTGAATTCTGCATGAATCAACAGACAGGTCATGACGGAGAGACGAGAGCAGAAGTAACTTGCAAGACGATCTTTGAGTTCTGGAGCTGGGTAGTCTGGACTCAATTCCCGCTCCATTGCTTCACATCTAAATGTAGACCACTGAAGCCCACTTAACCTCTGTGAGCCTCAGTGCCTCTGTTTGCAAAACGAGATAGAAGTAGTGTTGGGTTATCTGGATTGTCTTACAGATTACACATGAGAATAGACGTGCAATGCTAAGCGTCACACACAGAACACTACTCAGAAGGCACTGGCTACCATCAAGATTCCAGAGAGACTGATGATATTGCCAGCAAATGCTTCAGCCATTGGTAACAACTGTCATGCTGTGTTTCTTCACGCCAATCACAAGTTAAACCACAGCCTTCTCTCACAAGATGTCTCTACTCACAGAAAGAATTAAGTTTTTGGTCCATGTATTATTTCTACATTTTTTTTTGTTGGTGTGTGTGTGTGTGTGTGTGTGTGTGTTGGTGAGTTTATGTAGTCTATGCGAACACTGTGAACAGTAAACTCGTGTTCCCTTGAGACAGGGCTTCTCACTGAACTTGGAACTAGGCTGGAGACCAGCAAGTCTATGCTGTTTCCTCTTGTCTTTTTCATGGCGCTGGAGTTGCATGCACTCAACTCTGCATAGATTTTTCTGAGAGTGCTGAGGATAAAAACTCAAGCCGTCATGCGTGCACAGCAGAGGCCCTTGCCTGCAGAGCCCTCCCCATTTCTATTTTGGCTCTGGGTTCAAGAGTCAACTCTCTTTTATAACTCTGTGATCTATTTTACATCATTTGTTAACTTTTCTGTGCTCCATTTTATTTCTATGTATTTAGTTTTTTTTGAAGGAGGCCTTCATGTAGCTTAGGCTGGTCTTGGTTCTCTATATAGCAGAGCATGACCTTGAACCCCCTGCTCCTGACACCTCCACCTTGTAAGTGTTGCGATTACAGTTGTGTGCTACCAGGTCTGGTAGACTTCAGTAGTGGGTGGGGCCTTGCATTTAGAGGTGGTTACTAATGTGTAAGATTCCAAGATATTCTGTAGCTATTATGACAAATCCTGTGGAGGGCAGAAGAATTTTCTAGGGTATGAAACAAAGATTCAAACCAGTCTCATTTAGGTCTTCTTTAAGGACTGGAGAATTCACAAAGGAAATCTTGTATAACATGTTAAAGGACCTTCAGGTCTTAAAGATGGACTGCACCTTGGTGACTGACTCTGCCATGGAAACTATTCTTTTTGCCTTCCTTCCCTCCACCTCCTTCCCTCCCTCCCTCTCTCCTCTTTCCCTCCACCTTTTTCCCTCTACCCCTCTCTCCCTCCATTTTCCTTCCCCCTCTCTTTTTTCTTCTGACCATCTTGCTACGTTGCCCAGTCTTATTGCTAGCACACAATTTTCCCTCTTACAGATATGGACAACTATGCTGCTTGTTTGAGACTATCTCTTATCCACAGTATAAAGATACCTTGAAAAATAAGAGGTCTACATTTAAAGGTCTTTAGCATTCAGTGCGGACTCTGATATGTAAATTAAGAAGTGGGAAGTCCCACTTGCTCTCTCCAGGTGAAGCAGCCACCCCAGAGCTTACGAAAAATTGAACATGTTCTGGTCATGAGCTCATATTGCCAACTCAGACATGACTCACAGAAACTACCATCAAACCTGAGTTTCAGTCTAACGTGGGTGTTCCGAGTAATGACTCATTTTCACTCGGTTAAGCTTCTGGGAGTCATGAGACAATACTCCTCTGTTTATGTACTAGGAATATAAATGCTCATTTACTCTATTCCATTCAGTTCAGGATTCAGATTTAAAGCCAGAAAGCATGAACAACTAGAATATTGCCTAGTGTCCATTAGGGTTTTGTTATTAGTTATTGCTTTGTGTATCAGCTAAGTGACTAACAACAAATGAATTTTCAACAAAACATAAGAATAAAATCAGCTTATCAATTCAAGCAAATTTTTGGGAAAGAATTTGATCACAGCAACATACACGCTCTTGGACTCAGCAAGAAGAAGATCTGTAAATTTTCAACTATATCTGTAGTTGAAATGCAAACATGGAACACATGAAAATGGACATTAGCCAGGACGCTGCTTTTTCTGCTGCCAGCACAGGCTTATGTGCTGAGACACAGGCCCTTAGAGGGCAGAATTCTTATATAGAGCCAGCCAGTGGCAAGGATGGCTCTCATCACAGAGAACCCTTACCTCTCTGGCTCTTTCCTCTCTGCCCTTTCTCTAACTTCTTCCCTCCAGCTGGAGCTCACTGTCCCAGGAACCCAATCCACCTGCTAAGCATGGTGGCTCACTAGAAAGTCTAGTTTGTAACCCTTCGAGTTCTCTCTCCACTGTAAGAACAAGTCAAGTAAAGGACTTTGAGTTTGCAGATGATTTGGTGGTCCCAAGCCTTTATGGTTTTATGAACAAATACATTTTTTTGTAGTAGATTTAAGAACCTAAAGAGAATTGCCAACTTATTTTTCCAAGCAAAGGATGGCTCAGTTGCCACAGTCATAAGAGAGTGTTTTAACACCAAAGGTAGAAAACTACAATTTCAGAATAAAAAAATTTCATCCATAGCTAGATCTGCATTAATGTTTCACATTTTTTTTTTCTCAGCTGTGGCAGCATGATCATGGGTCAGGGTAGTCTAGGGACCAACGTAGGTGCAGAAGTCTGGAGCTGCTGGGCCTCTGGCTATTGGCAGTGAGATATTTACTGATAAGGTTCATTGAGTAACCGTGCCAGGGTATGAAGGCCAACAATCCAACTCTTAAGTGCAAAGTGAGGGTGGGAGTTTTGGTGGCCCTGGGGGGAGGGTCGTCAAACTTAGTGACTCTGGATGATATGGCTGAGGGACAGGGACCAAGGCGGGCAGTTATCTGGGGAAAACTAGTTCACATCAAGAATAGATGAGAAAGGAAGGAACAAATTGTCCCTGGGAGGGTTTCCATGATCTTAGATGGACTCAGGTAGTGTTTTGTGGGCAGGGATGTGGGCTGTCATGAAGTGACTGACAGATTTTAGGTGATTGATTTGATCCATTCATGAATGCATTTGTCTAAGAGGTGGCTGTTGGGCTGTGCAGTCCACTGAGCACTGGCAGTGTGGAAACAATTACGGTGTAGTCTTTGGTCCCAGAAATCCATAACTATGGTACAAATTGTGCTGGCTAGTTTTATGCTAACTTGACATAAGCTAGAGTCATTTGGAAAGAGGGAACCTCAAGAGAATACTACCACCAGATGAGCCTTTGGGCAAGCCTGTTTTTTTTTTTGTTTTTTTGTTTTTTTTTAATTGATAGTTGATGTGGGAGGGTCTAGCTCACAGTGGGTGGGGCCACAACTGGCTGGTTGGTCATGGGTGCTGTAGGAAAGTAGGTTGAGTAAACTGTGGGGAGCAAACTAGTAAGGAGCACCCCTCTACAACCCCCCATTTCCTGAAATGAACCCTTCCCTAACCCAGGCTGCACTGTGGGTATTAAGAAACCAAAATGGTTGGCAAAATGACTCAGCAGTTAAGAACTCATCACTGCTCTTGTAGAAGTCCTGGGTTTGGTTCCCAGAACCTACACTGAGGCTCTCAACTATCTGTAACTCCAGTTCTGGGTGATCCAGTGCCCTCTTCTGGCCTCCGTATGTACCAGATACACACGTGATGCACATGTAAACACACAGGCAAATATGCATACATATACAAAATAGATGTTTAGAAAAAGAAAGAAGGGAGGGGGTCTTGGAGGGAGGGAGGAAGGAAGATGGTAGAGAGGAGGAGCCTGGAAGAGAAAGTGATAAGGATAAGCTCTTATTTAACTGCAATTCAAATAGCAGAAGACAGAATACAGCAGATGCCAGTACGAGCACATAGTCACTGGGAACTCTTTGGAATTACAGAAAGGTAGCAATGTTTTGCATCTTCAACAAGATCCCAATCATCACAAGATAAATTCTGTTTTATCTAGGTATATCTTGACATTGCAGGAACTCAAAGATAAAGGGGACTTTTAATAAAAACCAGATTCACCTCAAGAGAGTAGTAATCAACAGTAATTAGACTGTCAGCAGTGGAGGACAGAAGACACTGGGGCAACCTCCCAGAGTTAAAGAGAGATAGCTGCAATGTAGAATTTTAAATTTGGGAAGCAAAATCTTGCAAAAATAGAGATAAATTTAAAAAGGTTTTCTTTCTTTCTTTCTTTCTTTCTTTCTTTCTTTCTTTCTTTCTTTCTTTTTTTTTTTACTTACAAAGTCCTCTTCTTCAAACTTGATACAAGAGTTGCAAATGTCAAGCAAAGCATTCAGTTTCACTTTGTTGTTTTCTTACAAGCTACCTCCCTAGTTAATCATCTATGTTTCTTTTGGGTATATAAAT
>NW_022196906.1:93315930-93323578 GCF_008632895.1 Mastomys coucha
CACCTGGGAGTGTGGCTTTCTCTGTGTGTTGTGGGACTGGCTGCAGAGCTTGTGCCCAAGATCTGCTCTGGACCCCAGCCCAGACAGACCGGAAGGAACCCGAGTCAGTGGGCTGGCAGAGTTCCTGTGTGCCTGGTCCAGCTGGTCCCCCAAAAAGTTTTCAAACCAATAAAATAGACTGAGTTCTCCAAGAGTAGACTTGAAGCAAAGCAAATTCTGAAAAAAATGTTTTAAGTCAAGAAAAAAAATGTTTTTAAGCTTTCTAAGTTAAAAGAAAAGGGTTGGAGGGGGGTGTAACAGAAAACCCCACCACACAGTCAGAAGTAAAAGTAAAAGACAGAGTACTTGCTCCATAAGGTTAGGCCTAAGTTAAATATGTCTGCTTTTTGTCATCTTCCTGGAGGCTCTAG
The DNA here is from genome assembly GCF_008632895.1 of Mastomys coucha. Lineage (NCBI taxonomy): Eukaryota > Metazoa > Chordata > Mammalia > Rodentia > Muridae > Mastomys > Mastomys coucha. The sequence goes on from NW_022196906.1 coordinate 93,316,341, forward strand.
CAAGCAATTAAAGCAAGCAAAAGAAGTGACAGGCATCCAGATTGGAAGGAGAAGAAAAACCATCTTTGTTTGCCAAGGAAACACACACACACACACATTACACACACACACACACACACACACACACATTCACATATATTTATATATATGTGTATTGTATATGATCCTTACTTTTATACCCTTACATACAAGAAAAACTTAAATAATCCATAAAAACCCAAATAATGAGGTAAGCCAAGTCACAGGGTTCAAGGACAATATACAAATATTTATATACTTTGCGATGAAAAATCAGTAAATAACATTTAGAAAACAATCCAGTGGGGAAGGTTCAGTGTACAAAGCACGCACCTGCTTTTGTAAGTGTGAGATTATGAGTCCAAATTCCCAGAAGTCATGGAAGAGGTGGGCATGGCAGCACACACCCGTAATCCCAGTGCTCCGACAACAAGCTAAAGTATCCCTGCAACTTCATGGGCCAACTAGCCTGGTTTACACAGTGGCAGACAAAAGGAGAGGCACTGATCTCAAACAAGCGAAACTGGGTACTCACACCTGAGCTTATCCCCTGACTCTCACACCATCACATGCACACACACAAACATGAAGACACACACATATAGACGTATACAACTGACACATACACACTCACACACACACACACTTTTAAATGATTTGTCTTTATTTATTATTTTAGTTTTGCGTATGTGAGGCTTGGGTCCTGTGGACAAGCAGCAGTACTCTCCATACCTGAGCCGTGCCTCCAGGTCCACCTGTGCTCTTTAAACTCTTTAAAAAGTACAAAGCACCATTGAAATAGAATTTAAAAGATAGAAATAAGTGGAAACATCTTCCACTGACTGGAAGATTTAATATTATTAAGAAGGTAACATCTCCCAATTGGATTCAATACAATCCACTGAAAGTTTAACTTCAGCCTTCTGCCTTTTCTGCTTTCTCCTCCTTCCTCCCTCCCTCCTCCACCCTCTCTCTTTCTCACTATGTAGACCTGGCTTGCCTGGAACTTCCTATGTAGACCAAACTGGCCTCAAATGCACCCAGAGAGATCCCCCTGGCTCTGCCTCTCCAGTGACTTCTTCATCGAAATTGGCAAGCTTATTCTAAACCCCAAAGAATCTAAGATAGTCCATGAGAAAGAAGAACAAAATATAGGACTTAGCCTTTCTGTTTTTTGTTTGTTTGTTTGTTTGTTTTTGTTTTTTTGAGACAGGGTTTCTCTGTATAGCCCTGGCTGTCCTGGAATTCACTCTATAGACCAGGCTGACCTCAAACTCAGAAATCTGCCTGGCTCTGCCTCCCAAGTGCTGGGATTAAAGGTGTGCACCACCACTGCCCGGCCCTAGCCTTTCTGATTTTAAAACATATTCCAGATCTACAGTGATCCAGACAGTGCGGCACAGATACAAGAGTAGACACACGATTCAATAAATGGACCTCAGAGTTCAAAAATAAACCCTCATATTCTGGCCAACTGAGTTTTGAAAGAGTTTTCTAAGACAATTCAGCAGAGAAGAATCACAATTCTTCCAATGGGGGTGGGCATCAGACTATCTGGATTTAAAAGGATAAAGTCACATCCCTGCCTCATACAACACATGAAAGCCAATTCAAAATGGACCTAAGAACTAAGCATGAGAACTAAAACTACAAACATCTTAGAAGAAAACATCGACACAGATCTCCACAGGGGATAGTTGCTTAGGTATGACGCAACTAAAGTATAATCAACAAATGAAAATGAAGAAATTAGACTTTAACAAAATCAAACTGTGTGTGTGTGTGTGTATGTGTGTATGTGTGTGTGTAAGGATACCGTCAAGAAAATTAAGAAAATTGACTGAATATGGTGCTGTGAGAAACCTTAAGAATTTGGAATAACACTTCACTCTGAAGCATGAAGATAAGCTAAGACAGCATACAGCTGGTCCTCTTTGGAAGATTTCTGTATGTTAAACACTCCCAGGGAAAGAAAAGTCTTAGGCAGTGATCACATGTCCCAGACCATTTGTGGACATGAACTGAGAAAGAGACTTTGCCAGAGTTTTGATTAATTGGAGGGAGGCAAAGTTTTAAGTGTGAAATCTATAGTCGTCTTTACCTAACATAGGGGACAAATTAACTGGGTAACGGCAAGCAGAGGAGAGGAGAATGCCTGTGTGAGGAGCGGTTGGGATGATGACCATCTATGCCCCGGTTTTCCTACCAGCGCCCACCGCACATCTTATCGGAGCAACGGCAGTATCAGGAAGTTCAGGACTGCTTCCTGCTCTCGGGAGTCCGCAGCAGCGGAGTCAGGCGTGAGCAAACAAGGTGGGAAGCCTGGTTTCTATTTGACTAGCTGTAGGCCTGCTTGGCTTCCTGCCATCTCCCAATATTCAAGACAGGAACTACATGCTCACTTCGGGGTCCTTTTATCCAGGGGAGCTACAAATTTACACAAGGCGTTTTGGAGTCATGGGAGAAATTAAGACTCCAACCTGATTTTCCCTCACAAAGACTTACTTTAAATGCCATATGTATTTTTTTTTCCTTTATCAGAAAAGTCATACAAAACATACTAAAATAAAAGTGTTTTCCAATATCCATATGAGGATGACCAGGTGGAGCCCAAAGGACTTTCAGGGTATGGAAATGATTTATTTCATATTCTGTGGTGGTGGTAGACACCTGCTGCTAAATATTTGTCTAAATGCCAGAAAGCATAACTCTAAGCCTGAGTCCTGTAGACTGTGGGTGATGATATGTCAGTGTAGGCTCATCAGTGGTGAGAAGAGAAAAGCACCTCGGTGGGGGCTGGGGGCAATGGGGAAGGCGCTGCGTTGGATAGGTACGGGATGAAGCATGTATAGGAAATCTCTGTTCCTTCCATTCAGTTTCACCACGAACCTAAAACTATTGTAAAGATAAAAAATCTAAGAAAAATAAATACATATAATATATATAATATAAAAATAAATACTACATTTTAGATTTTTAAATCACAAAAGCACAGAAAGTAATGTACAATTCTCCCTTTAGAAGTCTTCATTTACCTCTAATCTTCTTTCCCAAATATTGCATACATTTTTATATAGCTGGTCTCAGATGACACATGTGGTTTTTAATCATAGTTTTTAAAATTTAACTTTATATTTAGTAGAGGGATTGCCTTTCTTAAGAACTCATTGCCAGAGCCTATTTCAAACATTTGTCCTGTGTCACCACCAAGCTTGTTTGCTGCTGTTTCTACTGCTGGATGTTTAGGTTGTTTCCAGAGTTTGCTTCTTATGTGTGGCATGAGTTTTTGAAATATTGGAAAGTCTGAACTCTCAAATCTTGAAGGATAGAAGTTGAAAGCTAGAGTTCAAGATGTGAGCCAGGCTTTACTATATCATGCCACATTGTCTGAGGGACTCATATCCAGGAAGTCCACCAGAAATCATGGGAATGCTCCTTGCTGACTCACACTATCAGGCTCTTGTACACTTCAGGACCACCTGCCTAGGGAATGGTGCCGCCAACACTGGAATCAGCTCTTCTCTGTCAGATAACAATCAAGACAATCTTTTACAGACATATCCACCAGCCAACCTGATAACAATGATTGCTCCATTAGACTCTCTTTTCAGGTTATTCTTTTCTGTGTCAGTTGATCATTAATGCTAACCAAGACAGAAGGGCAAGAGAGAAAATGGGGAGGACAGATCCCCAACATCTAGCATTGGTATCTAAGGGGAGTGTGGCAGATTTATGGAAGTTAAAAATGCAGCTGAAGGAGGAACCACTTTAGAGGTTGTAGAAAGTGAGGGGAGGGCTTGAGGGGGCAGAGGCTGTCTCTGAGATACTTTGAGCTGTGTGTGGAGGAGTTCCCTGGTTAGTTGTAGGGATCTGGAGGCACAGACTTCTAAGTTCTTAGCATGTGGATGACACCTGATGAGAGAGGTAAGATGATAGAGTAACAAGATGGCACAGAACAGAGTACAAAAGTGGTTCTGTAGAGGGCTCAGATCTGGTCTTTGGAATACCTTCAATCCTTAGATGGCAGGCAGAGGGAGAGACATGAGCAAGAAGACTGGGGAAGTTAAGCACAGAGGTAGAAAAAGGTGTGGATGTAGAGACACAAGGCAAAAGTAGAGTGCTAGAAGAAGGGGAGGAAGAAGATGGGGGAGGAAGAGGAGGGGAAAGAAGAAGAAGAGAGAGAAGAGGAAGAGGAGAAGGGGAAGAGGAGGGAAGAGGAGGAAGAAGAGGAGAAGGGGAAGAGGAGGGAAGAGGAGGAAGAAGAGGAGGAGGAAGAAAAAGGGAAAAGTGGAAGAAGAGGAAAAACAGGAAGGAGAAAGAAGAGGAAAAAAAGAGGAAGAAGAAGAGGAAGGAAGAAGAGGAAGAAGAGGAAAAAGAAGTAAAAAGAGGAGGAAAGAAGAGGAAAAAGAAGAGGAAGAAGAAGAGGAGGAGGAGAAAGAAAAAGTGAAATACACTCTTTGCTGCTAGAGGCCAAGCAGGTGAAGGACTGGGGTTATCTTATGGGTTGATGAACAAGGAAGTTCACTTGTGCCTTTTTCAAGGATGCTTTTAGTACATAGGAAGGGTGCTGGAACATAGAGGGAAAGGATGAGAAGGGAGGAAATTACAGTAGAGACTTTTGTTTTAATCATAAATTTTCTCAAGGAAGGGCAGATGAGAAATAGGATCATGACAAGAAAGAGCATGGAGTTGGAGGAAATTTGGAGAGTGAGTGGGAGGTGTGGTTAGCATGTGTGACTATGACAAACTGGAAAACCAGAAGAGAAGAGCTACAGGAGGGGGATCACTGAGGGCTCAAGTCTCTGTGATGACAGGATGAGGTTCAGACAAACAGGACATTCACACATTCCATTCATTTTTAAGGGACCTTTTTATCGTGTTTTCTCTCTGAGCCTCCTCCTCTTCTGCTGATGTTTATGTAGTTCAGAATTTGTTCCTCTCCAAAGTGTGTTTCTCAGGCTGGTGAGCTGATGCAGGGAGTCAAAGTACTTGCTAAAACAGAACTCTATTCCAGAAGGAGAGAACTGACTCCCTAAAGATGTCTTCTGGCCTCCACATGTGTGGAGATCATAGCATGTATGTACCTGTACACACATACATCACAATAACAAATACAATTTAATAAAAAATAAAAAAAAGCTAATTTCTCCTCTCAACCACCCTCAATTTGTTCTTGAATAGTCGTCGATAGCAGTTCCTGGCTGCTGGTGGCAGCATTGGACAACACAGATCCAGTTCTCTCCAGGTTACATGGAGTGCAGTGGCCTGTGGCTCAGAGCTTGTTTTAAAAGCCCTTAGGGGATTCCAATTCACTATTGTCTCCAATCTCCCAAAGCTGCCAGGAAACACACATTCCTGTGGTGGCAGCCGCCGCGAGAGGGAGCCAGCAGCTTGGAGTAACGCCTGCTTCAGCTCAGCTCTGGGTTACAGAAACTCAGCTTGTGTTTGCCAGGAATCTAGCCAGGGTTTTCCAGTCGGGGCCACTCTGGAGGAACTCTGTTGTTTGTTGGCTCTTTCTGTCGGTAGTAGCTTGATCATCCCCTCCTCCTTCCTATGGCCGTTCCCTTCAGCTCAATGGGAAGGTAGGGAAAAACCAAAGTTTGCTCACCATGAGGCTACTTCTCCCAGCCAAGCCCTTCCAGGGCAGCAGGTGACACAGTCAGAGAGTGAGGTCCCTGAAACCAGCTACTAAAAATCACACTTCAGTATCCCCTTCCCTACTTCAGTTCCTATTTCATTCATGTCTCTGAGCCTCATTTATGCTGTTCGGTAAAGGAGATGGACAGACACCAGGTTCAGGAGGAATTTATGCGCTTAAAGCAGCTGGCCAACCAAGGGCAGACCTCATGTCTCAGGTCTCTCTGCCTTAGAGGCAGAAACGACAGTATGAATCTCTTGTTTCTGGCACAAGTCTTTCTTTTCACTTCTCAATCATCCGTTGCCATCTCTTTCCTGCTAGTTGGGGTGTCTTGTTCTGTCTCCCTATTAACCAGAGCTGGCCGCATAACCAGGAGCCCTGCCTCCAGTCTTTGCAATATCAAATTTTATCTATGGTGTCATAATCAAATTCTGGCTTATTTGACTCAGCAAAAGGCCATTGTCGGAAGAGTTGTTATAAACATGGCCTCCATCCTGCCCACAAGGAATGAGACAGCTGGTCACATTCATGGAAGAGAAGGAGCCACAGGGAGCAAAAAAGTGTGTGTGTGTGTGTGGGGGGGAGTTGGGGGTTGGTGCAAATTTCCTACAAGGGAGAGCAAAGAGGAAAGCTGCCAGCTTATTTTCAGTTGCAGGCTTCTGGATGAAACTTGTTTGCTATTCAGCAAAACATCAGAAACAAAAACAAAAGACAAGTGTCAAACTGGCCCACAGATGAGCCCAGTCAGATTTGGAATTTTGAATACCATCATAGAACATTCTGGTTTATTATTTATTTATTTTGATAAATAAATATTTATTAAATTTATTCATTTATTATATATTTATTTGTACCCTGCTGCAGCTGTGGAGGTCTCTGGACAACTTGCATGGGGCCAGTCTTTCCTTCCACTGAGTGTGTCCCAGGGATTGAACCCAGGTCTTGTGACAAGTGCTTTTACCTGCTGAGACATTTTGCCAGCTCCGTTCTGTCTGTTTTTAACTGAGGTCACAATTGTAGCGTAAAGTAATCGCAGGGCTATCTAGTAAGCCCGTGAGAATAAGGAAATCACGAGGCTGTTGTGTTCACTTTAGTTGGGGAAGAAATTAACACCCTCTGTCCAAATGTTAAAATGCCAACAAAGACAAAAATTGAAATTGCATGTGTGTGTGAATGTGTGTGTGTTCGAAAGCCTGTGTATACCTGTTTCTCTGGGTGTACATGTAGATGCTAGAGGTCAATGCTGGTATCTCCATCTGACTTTTGGAGATATTGTCTCTTACTGACCCTGGACCTCATAGATTTGGCTGGTCCAGCAAACCTCAGGAATTCTTCTGTCTCTGAACACCCATTGGTGGCATTGCAGGCACACAGCCAGACTCAGCCTTATACATGGATGTTGAAGGTCCAGCTCTTTATACACTGAGCCATCTTCCCAGCCCCGACTACATTTTTAGCATGTCAGCTAGAGCATCTATTCAACATGTTAGCCATACATCCCATACATTTTCTTTCTCTCTTTCTTTCCTTCTTTCTTTCTTTCCTTCTGTCTTTCCTTCTTTCCTTCCTTCTTTCCTTTTTT
>NW_022196906.1:93323810-93338114 GCF_008632895.1 Mastomys coucha
CAAAAAAACAACAAACAAAAAAAAAAAAGAAAAAAGATTTTATTACATAAAGATCTTCCTCAAACTTTCAAGAAGCTTAATATTATTTCAACTCTTGAGTGTATTTTTATTTAATTTATTAGTGCTCTGCTAGTGTATGTACATCTCCAATATTTTCTATTGTAAATGATAATGATACAAGTATCTCAGAACATTATTTCTCGATTATTTCATTATTTTCTTAGGATAAACTCTATGAGACAGAATGTTGATACAGACAAAAAACAAGTTGAGATTTAAAAGGATCATTTTTCATTCACTTTGAAGCTAAAACTTTTCAATATTTTTGTCATTTCAGGAACAAGCAGGTGGGGTCATACTCCTCCTCCCCAGTGTTGGATTTGCTTGCTGATGAACACAGCTTCCTACCTGAGTAGACATTTTTATTTTTCTTTTTTGATTTTGGTATTCATGTTACTGAGTAAAGTTTTAATCAGAATAATAAATCCACTACAAGGTTGTATTTAGTATCTTTTAAAAGTAAGATTAATATCAAAAGGATTGGCAGAAGTAGTTACCCCAAATTATACATAAAATGAATTCTTACAGTTACCATTTTGGATTACTTTTCAGATTTTTAAAATTATATATGTTACCACACACACACACACACACACACACACACACACACACACACACACATATATTTTTGTTTGTTTGTTTTTTCAAGACAGGGTTTCTCTGTATAGCTCTGGCTGTCCTGGAACTCACTCTGTAGACCAGGCTGGCTTCAAACTCAGAAATCTGCCTGCCTCTGCCTCCCAAGTGCTGGGATTAAAGGTGTGCGCCAGCACTGCCCGGCTATATTATTTTTTAATTAGTGCTGTAATAATACCACAAAATGAGTTTTGGCCATATTTATGCTCTCCCCCAACTCCTCCCACATCCATCTCTCTCCCATCTTCCTTCCCTAACCTTGTACCTTCTTTTCTTCTTTCACCCATGAATTTGTTCTGCCCGTACATTCTTGGACATGTGGCCTGTCATTAAATGTGGTTGACCTGCCAGTGGCAATGCTTTTAGAGAAAAATGACTCTACTTCCTGGTGGCTATCAGTTGCCAATAGCTCTTTGTTTAGGGGTGGGCCTTTATGCCCATCTTGTCTTTCTGTGCTATGAGTGACCAGGCCAACCTGGGCCTTGTGCATGTGATCACAACTGCTAAAACATAGTTTTAAATTGACTCCTAATAACTTACTGTTATACCCATAGGTTAGTGCACCACTCACTCCTCCTTGGAGAAGGCTCTGTTTCTGTAGATAGTGATTAACACTGAGATCCGCAACTGGCCAAGAGAATAAGAGACTGTGGAATGCTCAGACCTAAAGGGATCATCTGTACTTCACCCCCATCTTCCTTCCAAGGCTCAGGGATCATCGTCAAAAAGGAGGCAGAAAGAGTATAAGAGCCAGAGATGGTGAGCAAATAAAAGAAGGTTAGAGCAGTTTGAATCTGTATTCCCCTGATGGGTAAGACAGTACGCATTTTTAAAGAAGTATTTCTTGGCCATTTATGTGTGTGTGTGTGTGTTTTCTTTAGAGAACTCTAGTTACATAAGTCATTTATAATTTTTTGGGGAATTTAGTTTTCTGAGTTCATTCTATTTCCTAGTTATGAACACTCTATCAGATATCTATCTGGCAATTATTTTCTCCCATTCTGTGTGCCACCTCTTCATTCAGTCACTAGTTTCCATTGCTGTATAGAACATTTTAGTTCTACCGAGATGCTTTTGTTGATTGTTGGTTTTGCTTTTGTTGATTGTCGGTTTTATTTTTTGTGTTTTACTTTTTCCTCTGGCAGTTTCTGGATGTCAGGTCTTATTTTGAGATATTTGATGAATTTGGAATTCCCTTTGAAAGGGAGAGAGAGAGAGAGAGAGAGAGAGAGAGAGAGAGAGAGAGAGAGAGAGAGAGAGAGAGAGAGAGAGAGAGAGCGAGAGAGAGAGAGAGAGAGAGTGTGTGTGTGTGTGCACAAGGTGAGAGATAAGGATCTAGTTTCATTCTTCTACATGCTGATATCCAGGTTTCCCAGCACCATTTATTGAAGGTGGTATTTTTACCAGTGTATATCTTTGGATTTTTGTCAAACCAGGTATTTATAATTGCATGGGTTTATATCCCGGTCCTTTATTGTATTCCATTGATCTATGCTTCTGGTTTTGTTCCACTGTTTTTATTACTATGGTTCTGTAGTATAACTTGAAATCAGGAACAGCAATACCTCTCATGGTATTTATTTTGTCCAAGACTGATTTGGCTCTTTTGAGTCTTTTGGTTTTCTTTGTAAGTTTTGAGGGTTTTTTTTTTTCTTTCTCTGAAGAATGTCTTTGGAATCTTGACTGGGATTGGCTGAGGCTGTAGATTGATTCTGGAAGGGCAGCCATTTTCACAACATTGATTCTCCCAGTCCATGGGAAGGAGCAGTCTTTTTCATCTTCTCGTGGCATCCTTGATTTCTTTCTTCAGTGGAGTAAAGTTTTCACTGCAGAGACCTTTCACCTCCTTGGTTATGTTTATTCACAGTCTTTTTCTTTTCTTTTCTCTTCTTTCTTTTTTCTTTCTGATTTCTTTTTCAGTATGCCTGTCTTGGTGTTTAGAAAAGCTATGGTTTTTGTGTATTAATTTTGCCACTTTGTCAAAAGTGTTTATCAGCTTTAAGAGTTGTTTTTGGTGGAGTCCTTAAGGTTATGAGAAGGGGACCCTTTAATCTCTGCTCTTCTTACCTGTATCCTTTCTGTTTCTTTTTTTTTTTTTAAAAAATATATTTATTATTATTATAAATGAGTTCACTGTAGCTGTCTTCAGATACACCAGAAGAGGGCATCAGATTTCATTATGGGTGGTTGTGAGCCACCATGTGGTTGCTGGGATTTGAACTCACAACCTTCAGAAGAGCAGTCGGTGCTCTTACCTGCTGAGCCATCTCACCAGCCCTCCTTTCTGTTTCTTTCTCTTGTCTTACTGCGGTGGTCAAGTCTTCAAGCACCATATTGGATGAGTGGAGAGAATGAATACACTTTGGTTCTGATCTTAGCGAGAATACCTTGAGCATTTTCTCCATTCATTGTGATGTTGGGTGTAAACTTTTAATGTACAATCTTTATGATACTGAGATACGCTGCTTCTATCACCAGCAACTCCATGACTTTAATCATGAAAAAACATTGGGGTTTATCCAAGACCTTTTCTGAATCTAGTGATGATCACGTGATTTCTATCTTTGAGTCTATTTATGTGATAATTTTGTTTACTGATTTAATGTGTCAATCCATTCCTGAATCTCTGGAATAAACTCATTTTAATCATGGTAAATAATCTTTTTATATGATCTTGATTTTGGTTTATAAGTATTTTATTGAAAACATTTGCATCTTTGTTTATCAGGGAAATTGGTCTGTAATTTTCATTTTTGTGTACATGCTTTGATCTGACTTTAATATCAGAAAAGTACTAACTTCATTAAAAGAGTTTGGAAGCATTTCTTCTTTTCTATTTTGCAGAATGCTTTGAATAATATTGGTATCAGTTCTTCTATGAAGGTCTGGTAAAATTCTGCTGTGAATCCATTTGGTCCTTGTATTTTTTAATTGGTTGGAGACATTTTACTGACTTAGTCTCCTTGGTATTGGTCTGTTGAAGTTACTTATTTTGTTTTAATCTAATTTTGGGTAGATCATATGCCTCTAGATTCTAGAAATTCATCTATTTCTTTTATATTTTCTAATTTAGTGGGATTTACATTTTAAGGCATGTCCTTTCTTGGATTTCATTGGTATGTCTTCTTATGTCTCATTTCACTTCTAATTTTGTTAAGTTGGGTTTTATCTCTGTTACTTTTAGTGAATTTGGCTAAGGTTTTGCAAGTCTTGTTTATCTTTTCAAAGAATCTTTCATTGATTCTTCATAATTTTTTTTAAAGTTTCTTCTGTTATATGAATTTACTATCTTAATTACTTCTTCCTATCTACTACTTTTGTGTTTTTGAAGGTTTTAAAGTACATCTTGAGTCATTTATTTGAGATCAAATATATATTTTTAAAGATTTATTTATTTATTTATTTATTTATTTATTTATTTATTTATTTATTTATGTGAGTACACTGTTGCTCTCTTCAGACACACCAGAAGAGGGCATTAGATCCCATTACAAATGGTTGTGAGTCACCATGTGGTTGCTGGGAATTGAACTCAGGAGGTCTGGAAGAGCAGCCAGTGTGCTCTTAACCACCGATCCACTTTTCCAACCCATCTAATAATTCTTTACCTGGGCACTGAACTCTATAGACTTTTCTTCTAAGATTGCCTTTAATTTGTTCCACTTATTTGGCATATTGTGTACTCATTTTCTTTCTTTCTTCTTCTTTTTTTATTTTTATTTTATTTTTTTGTTTTTTTTGAGACAGGGTTTCTCTGTGTAGCCCTGGCTCTCCTGGAACTCACTCTGTAGACCAGGCTGGCTTCGAACTCAGAAATCTGCCTTTCTTTGCCTCCCAAGTGCTGGGATTAAAGGCACATGTCACCACTGTCTGGCTTGTGTACTCATTTTCATTCAATTATAGGAGTTATTTTATTTCTTTCTTGATTTGTTTATCTCTCTCTCTCTCTCTCTCTTTGTGTGTGTGTGTATGTGTGTACTCTGTTTAGTCTCTGTGAGTACCTTATGTGGTTTCTACTGCTGTTGATATTCAGCCTTGGTTCATTGTGGCCAGTGAGAATGCAGGATATTATTTCAATTTCACTATATTTATTAAGGCTTGTTTTCTTTCCTAAAATGTGATCTATTTTGGAAAGCATTCCATGTACTCCTGGGAAGAATGTATTTTATTCGTGCTTGGGTAAAATTTCTTCTTTTAAAAAATTATTTATTTTTATTTTATGTGTGTGAATGTTTTGCCTGCATGTGTGCAAGTAGATCATGTGCATTACTGGTACCTATCAGAAGAGGTTGTAAGACCCTTGGAACTGGAATTACTGATAGTTGTGAGCTACTCTCAAGGTGCTGGGAACCAAACCTGGGTCCTCTGCCATTGGTAGGCCATCTCTTCTGTCTCTGGTTCAAATTTCTTTAAATATCTGTTAGGTCCATATAATTTATTGCATCATTTTTGTCTCAATGACCTGTTTATTGGAGAAATAGCATTTATTTTATAAAACTTGGTATACTTGTATTTTGTGCATCTATGTTCAGAACTCTGATATCCTCTTGATAGATCGTCCCCTTAGAGAGTAAGGTGTAGCTGCCGTTATCTCCACTGATTGGTTTTCCTTTGAAGTCTATTTTTTTTTAAAAAGATTTATTTATTATTATAAGTAGGTACACTGTAGCTGTCTTCAGACACACCAGAAGAGGGCATCAGATCTCATTACGGGTGGTTGTGAGCCACCATGTGGTTGCTGGGATTTGAACTCAGGACCTTTGGAAGAGCAGTCAGTGCTCTTACCCACTGAGCCATCTCACCAGCCCCCTTTGAAGTCTATTTTGTCAGATATTAGAAGAGTTACAGCAACTTGCCTTTAGTTCTATTTGCTTGTCATACATTTTCCTTTTCTTTTACTCTAAGGTAGTGTCTAGCCTTTTTAAAAAAATATTTTCTTTTCTTTTTAAATTTATTCATTTATTTTCTTTACACTCTATATTTTATACCCCACCCTGCCCTGTCCAACCTCAGATTGTTCCACATCCCATACCTCCTCCCTACCCCCTGTCTCCATGTGGATGTCCCCACCTCCCCCCCAACCCCACCTGACCTCTAAACTCCCTGGGGCCTCCAGTCTTTTGTGGGTTAGATGCATCATCTCTGAATGAACACAGGCCTGGCAGTCCTCTGCTGTATATGTGTTGGGGGCCTCATGTCAGCTGGTGTAATGCTGCCTGTTTGGTGGTTCAGTGTTTGAGAGATCTCCAGGGTCCAGATTAACTGAGACTGCTGGTCCTCCTACAAGATCACTCTTCTCTTCAGCTTCTTTCAGCCTTCCCTAATTCAACAAAAGGGGTCAGCTACTTCTGTCCATTGGTTGGGTGCAAATATCTGCATCTGACTCTTTCAGCTGCTTGTTGGGTCTTCCAAAGTGTGGTCATGCTAGGTCCCTTTTTGTGAGCGCTCCATAGCCTCAGTAATAGTGTCAGGCCTTGGGACCTCCCATTGAGCTGGATCCCATTTTGGGCCTGTCGCTGGACCTTCTTTTCTTCAGGATCCTCTCCATTTCCATCCCTATAATTCTCCCAGGTTTCTGGTGCATTCTGGAGGGTCCCTCCAACCTCCTATCTCCTGAGGTTGCCTGTTTCTGTTGGCTCTCAGGGCTTCTGTCCTTTTCCCTCACTTAATACCAGATCAGGCTCTCCTTTCCCCACTAATCCCTCTACAACCCCATCCACTTTCCCTCCCAGGTCCCTCTCTACCTCCCTACTTGTGATTGCTTTCTTCTCCCTCTCAAATGGGACTGAGGCATCACTTTGGCACTTCAAGAAATTAATCACCAAAACCCCAAACAACCCAATCAAAAACAGGGTATAGAACTAAACCAAGATTTCACAACTGAGGAATCACAAATGTCTGAGAAGCACCTAAAGAAATGTTCAAAGTCCTTAGTAATCAGGGAAATGCAAATCAAAACGACCCTGAGATTCCACCTTACACCAATCAGAATGGCTAAGATCGATCAAAACCACAGGTGACAATACATGTTGGAGAGGATGTGGAGAAAGAACACTTCCATTGCTGGTGGGATTGCAAACTGGTACAACTACTCTGGAAATCAATCTGGCTTTATTTGTGATAGCCAGAAGTTGGGAATAACCCAGATGTCCTATGACAGAAGAATGGATACAGAAAATGTGGTTCATTTACACAATGGGACACTACTCAGCTATTAAGAACGAGGACATCCTGAGTTTTGCAGGCAAATGGATGGAATTAGAAAATATCATCCTGAGTGAGGTAACTCAGACCCAAAAGGATATGCATGGTATGTACTCATTAATAAGTGGATATTAGCAAACAAACAAACAACCCCCCCCCAAAACAGTACAGAGTACCCAAGATACAGTCCACAGAACTAAAAAAGATATTTTCTATTTCTTAAAATTATATTTATGTGTGTCTGTGCATATGTGTGCAGGGTCCTACTGGGACCAGAGGCATCAGATTTTCTGGACACAGTTGTGAGCCACCTGGCACAGGTGCTGGGGATTAAACTTAAATCCACTGAAAGAGCAACATACACCAAACCACGGAGACCTCTCTCCAGCCTCAGAGGTACCTGTCTTTGCTGGTGAGATATGTCTCTTGAGAAGTTGCAGGTGATCAGGATAGGGAGCTGCTTTACCTGGTCCTTACTGGGCTGTGACAGTTCATCACCCTCCTGTGGCTAGGGTTTGAGACAGGGTCTTGTTATGTAGCCAGTGCTGTTGCCCTTGAACTGGTGATCTTCCTGCCTCCACTTGAGTGCTGGAATTACACACGTACTGGCTACAGTATATCTCTATTTATACAATATATCACTGGCTACAATATATTTATATTTTTCTGTATATTAAATTTTAACTTTATTTTATGCATGATGAGTGTTTTGCTTGCATGTATGTCTGTGTACCACATGCATCCCTTGTACCTACAGGAGACAGAAGAGGGCCTTGGGTTTCCCGCAGTCGGAGTTGCAGATGGCTGCGAGCTGCCACATGGATCCTTTGCGGAGCAGCTGGCGCTCTTGCTTCAGCCCCAATATATATATATATTTCTTAATGCAAACTATTACAACGATGTTTGCATTCTGTTTCCATTTGAAACAGAAGAAAATCTTCATGTGGTTTCACAAAATGACAGGGTTGTAGTAACATCCTCGTTTAGTGATAATGCTGTTGTTGAACTTCCCAGTCTCTGGCTGACAGCGACAGGTGGGCACACGTAGTACTCTAAGCAGCCGGACATGTTCAACTGTGCCTAAAGCAAGCACATGGGATCCAGACCCTTCAGAATGTTCACCTGAAACAAGGATGTCCCAGTATATGTCTGTGTGTCTTGGGGCCAGAGGGGAATATTCTTAATTAAGTTCTCCATAGAAAGCACTTATTCAAAGAGAAACAGTAAAAACATGCCAATTTGAAACTTATGTGTGTATTATCAAAAAATTATTTAGATGTTAAAACCACAAAAATGCCTTAGGGAGGAATATTTACCAATGTCAGCAATGGAAAGGTTGCATAAATACAATACACACCAGAGCTTAAGTGAATATGATTACTGCCTTTAAATTCTCCACAGGCAATGCCTCTCTGGTGCTGCTCTATCTTCTTCAGTCTTCGGGAAAACACAGCAGTCTCCAGGTTCCTTCACTGATAAACTGAGTCTCAAAGTAAACAACGTCTTTATTTACTAAACATATTTTCTCTTGTATCAAAGTTTGTGGCTGGAGGCCTGTGCCCAGTAATTTGCTCTTCTGGAAACTGCTTCTTTATTCTGTGGCTCATCCTCTCATCTGAATGGTAGATCTTTCTCATGGTATAATTTTTCTTGTTGGCATAGAAGAGATTTTTAAGCACTGGTTTTGAAGTGGAGGATCTTTTCTTTTCTTCTCTTTTTTTTCCTTTCTTTTCTTTTTTTTTTTGTGAATGGGAACCAAACAGAATACAGACCTCCCACCTCATGGGCAAAACCTGAAATGTGCAACCCCGATGTACAGTCTGCAAAACACTCAAGGGATGTTCGTGCTTCCAAGCTCAGTGTTAACAGGCCTCAGAGGGCCTTTTCTTTCTCACCTCCCTCCCTTGGTTTGGAGCATGGCACACCCTATTGTCTTTGGCTTTTCCTGGCTTAAGACTGCTCCTGGGAGCTAAAATGGCGGGCAAGCAATTAACAGCTAAACTCAGGAAAGCTTCAACCTGAACGCCCACCCGTGGCACAGTTGTAAGGATTCTGAAGTCACAGAGGAGGGGCTTTCTTGGGGAGCAACAGCACCTTCCCTGAGTAGTGAAAGTCAGCATGGCTTTGCTAATGATCGCTGGCAACCAAGGACCATCCTGATTGAAGGCCGCAGTCTTTGGTGATGCTTCAGCACACCCTTATCTTCCAAATCCTTGAGGGGACTATGATCCATGTGCTATCCCACTGGGCCTGATAAGTCTCCAAAGCGTCCCTGGGTGTGACGCTCATGCCAAGAAGGCACTGCAGGAACTAAAGGATTTTTTTTTCCCCGAGATCTGGGGGTACATTTATCTTCTAGCTAATGTCACAGTTGGTGCTTTCTTTTGCCAAGCTTCATAATAGCTGGACCTCCTCTTCTTTTATATAATAAGATGAGAGGAGGATTCACAAGCAGCCCCCATCCCCAAATCTGGTAAGCAGGAAAGAATGCTAGCTGAATATCCATTAGATCTAATGAGTCAGATTCATTTCAAAGGCATCATGTTGACCTACCACAGGTCCTTCTGAAGCTGTGACCTAGAGGAAGCACGGGGCCTTTTGTCCCCAGTAGCTGGTGGGAGGGAGGGTGGGCAGGCAGGATGATGCCCTGCTGGACAATGGGGAGCATTGACGAAGTGCTCCCATTTATTGGCTGAGCGACTGCATCAGTCATTCATTCACAGACACAAGGTCTAAATTGCAGAACCAATTAACAGCACTAATAGCCCTTGCCTGAATTAATCTTTGAGACAAAAGGGAGGAGAAGTGGAAGCGCTATTAGCAAATCAAGCTGTACCATCCTTGCTTTATTGAGGGGAATCTCAGTGTCTGTATGTGGCCATTGTGCACTGACTGCAATTACAGCCCTCATTTAAAAATGATTAAGTGGTTATAATTATTTTTCAATTAAAACTTATATCTTCCATTTATGCAACATCTCAGACTTCAATTAAACTTCTTTTTAAAATTGCCACTGAGCCCAAAGATCCCCGCTTCGTCTTCTGCCAGGAAGCCTTAAACTTAACCCACAGAGAGCTCTCATTTCCAGACTTGAGGAGTCCTGTGTGAAATGTAAGCACTGAGATGAAAGTGAGCAATAATAAAAGTTGAGTGCCTGGGTGAATCGACCACTCTGTCTCAAGAGGACTGAGAGATGTGACACCTGAGAACAGGGTTCTTACCGCTGAACGGTGATGTCCTCGCACGAGCTGCTACCTGAGGCTCTGTTCTTAGAGCGGCTGCCCCCTTACGACAGAGACAAATGAGTGTCTTATTTTTAATTTTGCGTGTCCATGCTGTGGCATGTGGGTGGAAGTCAGAGAGCAACACCCAGGAGCCAGTAACCTGTTCCCAGCCAAGTGGGTCCCAGCAATCAAACTCAGTTCATCAGGCTTAGTGGCAAGTGCCTTGCCCACATCTTACTAACCCATGATGTGAAGTTCTGAGCAACTCAGGGCATTTGACAGTTAGAGAAGTTTCAGGGTACCCCTCTGAGATGTTTACCGTTGGCTGGATTGAGAGACACCTGGGAAACTGGCAAGACAACAGGGTGTGTCTGTGAGGGTGTTTCTAGGGATGTGGAGTACAGAACTGATAGATAAAGACTCATGATGAATGTTGGGGTGTTAGCAAATAACTGGGGATGGAGCATAAAGTGGGAGAAGGGAGAGGCTTGCTACAAACAACACCATTTTCGAATGGGTGCATTTTTTTTCTGCCATAGCCAATGGACACTAGATTCCAGATTCATCAGCTTTTTTTGTTTGTTTTCAAACTTTATGATTGTTTTACTATTTTATGAGTGCAAATGTTTTTCCTGCATGTATGTCCACCTACCACATGCATGCCTAGTGCCCACAGAGGCCAGGAGAGGGAGTCAGATTCCCCTGGAACTGGAGTTACAAGTGTTTCTGGATCACCATGTGGGTGCCATCTCTCCGGCTCCAGTTCCCCAGCCTTCCATTATGGACTTCCAGTAGCAACTTTCCACAGTGCTTCCAGGCCTTCACCTTGGACCCAGGCTGCATTATTGGTTCTTCTTGTCTGGAGCCTTTCTGTTTCTGAGACTGAAAAGGTATTGGTCTTCTTAACTCTCCGTACTGTGGCCTACTATGGCGGGGCCGTCCAGTCTCTCACTGTGTGAGTCAAGCTGCATGGGTATGTACGTTGCTGTGTGTGTGCATGCAGTATATGTACAGGCATATGTGTGAGGCTGTGCGTGTGTGTGTGTGGAGACCAGAGGCCAAAGTCAAGTGTTTCTTGATTGCTCTCCAACTTGTTTTCCTTTGGTCTTGCTTTTGTTTTTTGAGACAAAGTCTTTCACGAAACCCAGAACTCATTGGCTAAGGTAGGCAGAATGACCAGTGAGCTGCAAGGAATCTCCTGTCTCTTCCCTCTTCCCCACTTCCACCCCTCCCACCTCCGACCCACTGCAATGGAGTTACAATGGACTAGACACCTCAATCTAATAAATTCTCTCATAATTACGCCTATATTGTATTGATCCTGCCCCTCCAGAGAGGGCTAATATGCCTTCTAAAACTGCCTTTATCTTGTGCTTTCTTGAGGCAGGAGGAGGTAGGAGTTATGTCTACATCATGGCCCATTTCATCTTACTGGCCTACAATCAGTGCATTTCGTGGGATATGACCCTCATGGGGATATCATGCATCTTGTAATGCAGTGTTGGGAATCCTCTGAGGTTAGGCACTCCAGTCAGAACTGTCTGAAAGGCCATGTCACCAGCTTCAGTGAGGATCAAGAGTTGTGGGAAGAAATACCTGGGCTCAGAGAGGCAGTATGAGGGGTTCGTGTTTATTCTACTCCTGAGTGACCTCAGCCTCCTGTTTCAGCTGGTTTTGGGGGGTTAGCAATCTGAATTTGGTTCCGTGCTGTTGAAAGCATCTGTGTCACATGTAATGAGTTTTAAAAATCGGACAATTAAAAGAAATTATTTCTAATCTTCTTCCTTTCCTATCAAAGTCATCATTTGTCTAGCATAATTGTGGCACTCACAAAGAACATTATGCCTCAAGAGAGAGGAGGCAATGGCAATATTAAAATCTGGAGCTGGCTACATGGATTAGACTCTGACCTAGAAACTCAGTGGAAACTTACAGTCCTTTCCTGCAAGGAAGAGATGTGCTCCTGCAATATATTTTTCTTTTCAAAAGTTAAAAAATCTGAACATGGTAGTTCAGCCATCTAGTCCAACATTTGGGGACTGAGGTCTAAGGGCTGCCTTGAGTTTGAGGCCAGCCTGGGCTACAGAGTGAAACTGTTTCAAAATAACAATTTTATTATTTATTTCAATAAAATATGTCCTTTAATTCATTTAATATTGAACATATCTCCAAAGTGCTTTTACTTTTTTGTTGTTTTTGTTGTTGTTGTTGTTTTGTTTTTCCGAGACAGGGTCTCTCTGTGTAGCCCTGGCTGTCCTGGAACTTACTCTGTAGACCAGGCTGGCCTCAAAATCAGAAATCTGCCTGCCTCTGCCTCCCAAGTGCTAGGATTTTTACCTTTTTTATGGCTGTAAAATGTCTGATCTTGGTATGGCAGTGTGGTAGGAAAGCTGAGGCAGAGGGCAGAGAGTTCAAGGCTAGCCTGGGTTACATGGAAGACTTTGGACTAGAGAATCCTAACTTTTGAAGGACCTTAACACTAGGGAAATAAACCTAGGCAGGGTAATCAAATTAAACGATCTGTAAGTGAGTTTGAAGAATGCTACTGTTTTCTAATATGGAAAGGTTGTTTCTGATTCGTTAGACATCTTCAGTATCTGACTTTCCCACAGCCCAGGTCAACAAACTTGTGCATTCTCTTTGCCCTGTGAGCTGTATCTAGGCTCACAGGAAAGAACAGATGGTTTTAATTAGCTCTCTGTGTTGGAAATTAGGTAGGGAGTGACCAGGCAAAGAAAGCAATAGCAACCTCTGGATTCAAAGGCAGATGCAGAGTTACATTTGAGGCAAGCCAGCATCAGAAACGGAAGGGAGAAAAGAGCAGGCTCGAGGGCCACTGGATTTAATTAATACTTTTAATAAAGCACATTATGCTTTCATTACTGTTTTTAGGAACTAAGATCAAATATATTTCTGCTCTTTAAAAAATGTTCTTACTATTTCCTTCTGAATCAATTACTTTGCATCATGTTTTTTTTTTTTTAAAAAATGTAGTTTCTCTAGTATACCTATAATGTAGATTCTTAAAAACATTTAATCGGTTCTTTGTGGATTTCACATCATGCATCCTGATCCCTCATTTCCCCTCCCCTTGTACCTGTCCTGCACCCCGGCAACCTACCCCCAACAGAGAAAAGAATTTCACTGTGGAAGCTGCACTGTGTCACAGTATGTTCCACAGCACATCCTTTTGTCCACATTTCTTTGATTGCAAATGTTTTTTTGCAATGAGTCATTGGTCTGGTGCGAGGCCTCTGGCTTCTGCTACTCTATCAATCCTGGATCCTCACAGAGATATCATGTTGTTGCCCTGTGTCATGGTTATTCTGTAGGTTTGGATCTGTAGGACCAGTCCCTTCATGTACCCCAGCAGTTCATTGATGGGGTAGATGATTAATTGGATGAGCCAATTTAAAGCCCTGGATCTAAGCCTGAGAGGTCTGTGAGCTAGTCATCCCACCCACTCTCCCACTCTCACACCCTTGGGGATGGCTCACCAGCAACCCCCTAAATCAGGGCTAGCTCTACTCTGTTGCCCAGGCGAGGTACAGGGTCCGCTCTCCCAAGTGTTGTAGCTATCGAGGGACATGACCAGTTCTCCTACTCTTATGTCTCTGAAGCCGGCTCTTTTGCATGCCATAGATGGCAAAGGATGAGGGAGGGGAGGAGGGAATTTCTCCCTTATTCATACCACTATCCAGCAGACAAGAGGCAGGGACAGCGCTCCTTTAATCTTTATATCTAGGGCTAGCTCTACTGTGTGCTCAGGTGAGGTGCAGGGCCTGCTCTCCCAGGTGTTGCAGCAGGTGAGGAGTGGGGCCAGATCTCCTGCTTTCATGACCCTGTAGGGGTCAGCTCTCCCATCTACCATAGTGTCAAAGGGCAAGGGTCGGGGAGGACATCTCTCCTTTGCCCATGCTGCTGCACAGCAGACAAGAGGCAGGGCTAGCTCTCCCACACTCATGCTCTCTGGGCTGGTTCACCTGCAACCTTCATATCCAGGGCCAGCTCTCCTAGGATGCCCAGGTAAGGGTTGGGGCCAGTTCTTCACAACCTTCAGACATCAACAAGTCCCTAGGTGACAGCCCTGACCAGGGACATCTGCCTGGCCTTTGGTGTGGGAAGCCCTGCTGTGCTCTCGGAGATTCTCAAACCGAAACTACAAGTTGACAGCTAGTCT
>NW_022196906.1:93343178-93353781 GCF_008632895.1 Mastomys coucha
GTCTCCCACATTCCCGGTTCGTGGAAACCCACGCTAGTAGGAAGCTGCTGGTCGGTATCCTACACTTTGGTGGTAACAGACCCCTGATATTGCACGTACAGGACCTACTCTCCTGAGTGCTGCAGCAGATGAGGGGACAGGAACAGTTCTCCTGCTCTCATGACCTGGGGCCAGCTCTCCTGTGTGCTGTAGGTGGCAAGGGGTGAGAGGGAGCATCTCTCCCTTGCCCATGTCACCACATGGCAGACAAGTGGCAGGGCCAGCTCTCAAATACCCATGCCTTCTAAGTCATCTTGTCTATGCTCCCACTACCAGGATCAGTTCTACTGTGCTACCCAGGTGAGGGGCAGGGCCTGCTCTCCCGAGTGCTGTAGCTGGTGAGGGGCAGGGCCAGCTCTCCTGCTCTCATGACCCCTGGGCCAGGTCTTCCTCCTGCAACAGGTGGTGAGGAGCAAGTGGGTAGAAGAGGATCTCTTCTTCATCCATGTCACAGTATGGTCATACTCCTATGGTCATATCCTTGGGACCAGCTCACCTGTAATTCCTTGCAATGTGTATGCGCGTGTGCATGTGTGTGTGTGTGTGTGTGTGTGTGTGTGTGTGTGCCTGCTCTCCCCAGTCATGCAGCTGGTTAGGGGCAGGATCAGCTCTCCTGCTCTCATGACCTCAGGGCCAGTTCTCCCACTATCCCCAGGTAAGTGTTGGGACCAGTTCTTCACAACCCTCAAACATCAACAAATCCCTGAGTGACAGCCCAGAACAGGGACATCTGCCTGACCTTTGGTGGTAACAGAACCTTGCTACTGCGGGGCCATGGACCCAGATGTGACACTCTGTGCTAGCACAGGTCAGAATCCCATGATGGTTCCCTGTGGCATCATTGGCTACTCAAATTGGGCTGCTCTTAGTTACCCTCAAGTCTCTAGTTCTGCCTCTTTTCATTGTGCCCATATCCTTCTGTTTCTCTTTCTCTTTCATTTCTCCACCACTGAACTACTCCTCTTAGTGGTGCCTGGGGTCTTTGAGTGTCGGGGGTGTCCCAGTGTTATGACCTAGTTGTGTGTTATGACATCAGGCAGGGGTCATCTCCAGTATGGCCTGTCCCCTGAGACCTGCCCGGAGTCAGATTGGTGGTCGTCCTAGGCTTGCTTGGGCAGACAAGGTAGATGTTTTAAAGCTGAACTTCTAGATGGGATTGGGGGGTTGTTCTGAGGAATTTGCTCCGGGAAAAAGATGCTAACTGGTGTCTCCTCCATAGTGGCACCACAACCCATCGTTCTTAGTTATATATAGCTTTGTAGAATGTCTGAAATCTTATGGGACGATGACTTTCCTCTATGCCCGGGCCCTGGTGGCCCATCCTCTACCTCTACCTGCCCTATCCCTCTTCTCCAATCTTTATGCTTCTCTATGAATTTAATGGGGCTTTTTGTCACCACCTGCTAAGTAGAACCTCCTGCTTTCTACTAAGTAAAACTTCTGTTGGGATATTGATTAGGCATTGATTAGAATTACATTTAATGTATGGGTTACTTTAGGGAAGACTTGCCATCTTTATGAGATTGATGCTCCCTCCCATGACTGTAGAAAGTCTCTACTCTTTCAGATCTTTTCTTTCATGAACTTCAATATTTCAGATTTTCTTCTCCAAAATATACTATTTGTTCCAAGGCTCTTTCATGAACTTCAATAATATTTCAGATTTTCTTCTCCAAAATATACTATTTGTTCCAAGGCTCTTTGTATAGACTTTTATATTTTGACACTATGGATGAGCTATTGTCCTATTACGTTTTCTAATAAATTATTACTGTATAGACTCTCTATTGATTTTTCTATATACACTTTGTCTCTAGTGAGCATGCTGAATCCTCTTTATTTGCAGTGTTGCTGTTCACACTCTGGGCCTGATGTGTGCCAGGTAAATGCTTGAGCACTGTGCCCTGCCTCGAGGACCACTGAATTCTCTTGTTGGAGGGAGGGGGTGCTGTTTCCTCTTCTCAACTTTTCTCTGAATGTACAATTGGGTTGCTGGCATTCAAGGTAGAAGTAGCAACAAAGGCATTTTGCCTTTGTTTTTGTCTTAGACCTCTTCCAGTGCCTTACCCTTTA
The DNA here is from genome assembly GCF_008632895.1 of Mastomys coucha. NCBI lineage: Eukaryota > Metazoa > Chordata > Mammalia > Rodentia > Muridae > Mastomys > Mastomys coucha. The sequence goes on from NW_022196906.1 coordinate 93,345,291, forward strand.
ATACACTGTTTATTTTAGATATGGATAAATGCTCTGTCTCAGTGGAATAAATGATCTTTGCTCCTGAAAAGGTTCAGTTTCTTCAGACTTTATTCTGCATTTACTGAGATGATCTTACCCTATTCTCCCTAGTGCTATAAACTCTTCCCACCTTCCGGGGACACACTCTTTATTACAATATATTATGGAATTAAACTTAATGATTTTTTAAAAAAGATTTATTCATTTTATGAATATGAGTATATTGTCAGTGTCCTCAGACACACCAGAAGAGGGCATCAGATCTCATTACAGATAGTTGTGAGCCACCATGTGGTTGCTGGGAATTGAACCCAGGACCTCTGGAAGAGCAGTCAGTGTTCTTAACCACTGACCAATCTTTCCAGCCTCTAATGATTTTTTTTTAAAGATTTATTTATTATTACAAATAAGTATACTGTAGCTGTCTTCAGACACACCAGAAGAGGTCATCAGATTTCATTACAGGTGGTAGTGAGTCACCATGTGGTTGCTGGGATTTGAACTCAAGACCTTTGGAAGAGCAGTCAGTGCTCTTATCCAGTGAGCCATCTCATCAGCCCCCGCTAATGATTTTTTTAACCTAAGATATTATTCATCTCATTTTATGAAGTGATTGATCTATAGTTCCCTCCCTTGATTTCTCTCTCCCTTTCTCTTATTCCTCTTCACTTTTCTTCCTTCTATTTTAATATAGAGAATATATTCACCTGCCTCCATGAAGTAATTCCTATCTTTGAAACTGGAGTCATTTAGATTGTTTATTTAGCAGATGTTCATTGGATGCTCAGTGTGTGCCAGGTCCCCTTTTAGTCACTGGGGATACGGTGACCAACCAGCATCTATCCTCTATTTGACAGGACCTAGTCTCCTGGCTAAAGGTGTTTGGGAAGGGGCAAAAGCTTTTGCTTACTATTCATAGTTTTGTCCAAATATTCTGTTTTTCTTTTTGCATTTAAAAGTGTCTGTCTGTCTGTCTGTCTGTCTCTCTTTGTGTATGTGTGTGTACTATGCATGTATGGGTGCCAGAAAAAGGTATTAGATCTCATGGCACTTGAGTTACAATGTTGTGGTCCCCACCTCTCATGTGGGTGCTGGGAACTGGGCTCTGTTTTTTCCAGAAGTTGAGGAAGCACAATGTACTGAGTGTAAGATGAGACTTTTGATGTTTTCTGTAGATGGAGCGTCATCCTGCACATTCCCTTCCACAGCACCCGTCATGTCTGCCTTTTTCTTCTCACACAGTCTGGTTAAAAGCTTATTATCATGAAATGAATCACACTAGATTTTTGCAAGGAAGTGTGTCCTAGGTCTTCATTTCTTTCTTTCTTTTTTTAAAAGGATATATATTTTTAAAAATTTATTTATTTTATGTATATGAGTACACTGTAGCTGTACAGATGGCCATGAGCTATCATGTGGCTGCTGGGAATTGAACTCAGGACCTCTGCTCGCTCGAGCCCCACTCACTCCAGCTTAATACACTGTAGCTGTCCTCAGACGCACCAGAAGAGGGCGTCAGATCTCATGGGTGGTTGTGAACCACCATGTGGTTGCTGGGATCTGAACTCAGGACCTTCGGAAGAGCAATCAGTGCTCTTACCCACTGAGCCATCTCTCCAGCCCAGGTCTTCATTTCTTCCCTTCTCTCCCCCCTCACTGCTGTGCTTCTCTGCTGAAACAGTTTCTGTTTCTAGCTTCTTGAAATGACTAGATAACTAACCACCTTATTTCCAAGTTGTCTGTTAGATCAGCTCTGCATTGTGGGTTAGTTATAAATGTTAAAAATTCACTGTGTTGTTGACAGCCATGTTAACTTTTCCTGGTGTGAGTACAGATCAGTGGGTTTTCTTTATTACTTCATAGCTTTCTAGTTTGCACACTTTGATCCTTTGTAGCTCTTTTACTTTTTGCTGTTTGGAGCCTGTTCTGGTTATCAGCGCTGCATGTCTGCATGGCATTCTTGGGCACCATTCTTACTATACCCCTGGACTCTGATTCAGAAATTTGGGTAGAGAACATGGCTATCTTCCTGCTCCAATATGTGTCAGGCTCCAGCATAGAAGACACAAAAGGTTGGAGTGGCTGGAAGCTGAACTCACCTGAAAACCAGGTCTAGGTGTAGGGCTTGTGCTAGAGGGGTAGGGCTGATTCCATGGGTGTGGCCTTAGCTGGGACAGCTGGGCTCTTGGGGGAGCATCTTGGAGTATGTGTTTAGAGAGCAAGCATCTCACAGACTGAGGAAGACATGCAGGCGTCCTCTGAATTTGCTCTGTTAAAGTCTCGTAGTATTGTCTCCATCACAACTTATATTTTCAACCACGTGAGAATCAACTCAGATCCTAAGGAAAGGAAATCAGACTTTGACTCTTCACTGGAAATGGTAGAGTCATATTGCACAAGAAACGTGGATCGGAGATAGTTTGTGGCCAGACCTGGAAAAGACTATACATGCACGTCTGAGCCTACCGTTAGGTGTATATGTGCAGACTTTATCATTATATACTTTTGTTAAGATAGTCCTTTCTTATTTTTATGCCATCTTCCTCTTCACATTTGAAAAATGCAATTTATATTGCTTATGTGTATTTTCCATTTTGTGGAGCTGAGGACTGAACCCAGGACCTCAGACATGCTAGATAAGAGATTATTTACTGAGCCATATCCTGAATCCCATTTTGTTTGTTTGTTTTGGGGGTAATCTTTACAGATATGTGATATGTACTTTTTATTTCTTGTTTTTGTTTTTCTCGAGACAGGGTTTCTCTGTGTAGCCCTGGCTGTCCTGGAGCTCACTCTGTAGACCAGGCTGGCCTCGAACTCAGAAATCTGCCTGTCTCTGCCTCCCAAGTGTTGGGATTAAAGGTGTGCGCCACCACAGCCCTACTTTTTATTTCTTTATTTTCCATTTTTCTTATGGTTTTAGTTTAGGTTAGCCTTTAAAAAATTCTTATAATTTTCATGATAAAATTGCAACATGCATTTTGTTTACATGTATTGTGGTCCTTACCATTCTAGAATCAATTCCACCATCTTAGTTCACCATCTGCAGAAGATGCTGGATGCAAGCAACTTCAAGAAAAACCAGGTGAATGAATCTGTGGAAGGGAGAATTGGGGTATTCCAGCTATTCCTATCCATGTTTGCCAGTGCTTGAAAACCACTTTAAAAGAGAGAGAGAACTCTGTTTGCTGTGATGGAAGAAAATGAGACTGTGCAAATGTCGATGGATGAAGGTTGATTATTAATATTAACCCCTTGGCCACCAAATAGGCAGGAGAGTTAGCAGCATTAGTCATTCAAACAGTGGCTGTTTGTTGTAGTTGACTGAATACTATTTTAGTGAGGGGATACAGTGAAGGCACTGTACACAAAGAAAGCACTGTCCTCATAGAGACTGGGTAAAGAGGAAGGTTGTCAGTGAATAAGGCTCATAGTGGAGTCGTTGTAATAGTCAGGTCTGGTTCTTCCTCCCAGCCCAGTGCTCCCAGAGATAAGACTCAGACTCAAAATATATTTACAAAGACTTCGGCCATATAGCCAGGCTCTTCTCTGACAAGATCATAACTTAAAATAAGCCATTTAGTCTGACCTACATTTTGCCATGAGGCTGGTTACCTGTGCTCGGGTACCATGCATCTGTCTTGTTACAACTTCCTGTGCAAATCTCCCTTGCCTCACTTTATCCCAGAATTCTTTCTGTTCCCTGGAGGTCCCACCTTCTATTATACTTCCTTATAAGCTGTAGGTTTTTTAATTGACAGGTGATGCATCCATACAATGCACAAGATATTCTCTCTACAGATCCTTGGGTTCTTTAATGTCATAATCATCAATGCATAGGAAGGAGAATGGTTACCACATTCATTCCCCCAAAATATAGTTAAATTTAACAATGGGTTATAAAAAAGGAAACTTCCCTGGTTCATTAGGGTGGGATACTAATGTAATCACATGGTCCTTAAACACAGATAATTTTCTCTGGTTGGTGACATAGAGGAGACAAGCACAGGAGATTGAAAGATGTGGCAGAAGTCAGAGAGACATTTGAAACAGGAAGAGTTTGATGTACTGTGGTTGGCTTGGCAATGCAAAGGACCCCGGACCATGGCAATGGGGGTTTTGATTCTACAACCACTGGAGATTTAATTCTATTCCCTGTGAGACTTGAGGTGGCTCTTGTGCCTCAGTTTGTCCACTCACACTTCATTAGCTGGCACAGGTCACACTGTCATGCATGAACTCAAGCGGGGAGCATGTGTACTCCTCTGGGTAACCCAGCCAAGTTCTCTTATCTGTAAGATATAATGACTGCACCCAATGGCATATGATCGCCAGGAGAACGGAATATGTAAATGCTTAGAACTGTGCCAGGCACACTACCAAGTGCTTGTTAAATGTCACGGGTTAATTTTCTATCTATGGAATAACCACTCTACATCAAACAGCTATGTGTATTCACCGACACACTCCACCAGCTGGACTAGCAGCCTCTGAAGTATCAAACCATGTGACAGGCCACAAGGACCATGGACATGGATGATGACTGAGAGGCCACCTGCAAAGTAAGGAGACAATGGAGGCCTTTTCATGTCCCAAGCCTTGACTCATCTTAAGACATACCAGAGAAGATTTCAAATTCTTACAAAGATTCAACGAACCAATAAACCTTGACTTATCTTATGTCAACTAAATGTAAAATGTTGCCTAACTCAGGGGTTCTCAACCTGCAGATCGAAGTCCTTTGGGTATCAAACAACCCTTTCACAGGGGATGCCTAAGACCATCGGAAAACAGATATTTACATTATGGTTCACAACAGTAGCAAATTTACTGTTATGAAGAACTAAATTAAAGGGTTGTAGCATTAGGAGGGCTGAGAACCACTGGTCTAATTTATGATGGTAGTTGTGAGATTTTATTCTTTGCTTGTAAATTAGACAGATGGCAGTTTCAATTGCTGACCTATATTGTTGTATCCTAGTAATATGTGAAAATAAAGCTTACCCGGTTACCTTGTCTCTAAGAACAGTAAGTTGTCTTGTAGCCACGAGAGAGCAGTAGCGACTCACTAACAGTGTGTGGGGAGCACCTTTCTCTGGGGAAAGCCAGCACTGGAGACAGTCTGCTAACCGATGAGGAAACCGAGTCCCACGGAGGACAAATTGTTTTCTGAAGTCCACTCAGGGATGAGTGGTAAGTTTTGGCATTGAGTCCAAGTTTAGATCTGGGATCACTAATTTAAAACAGTGTAACATAGAAAATCAATCTATTTAGCCATCTGATCATAAATAATACACATGGGTTTAAAAAAAAAAAAGCAGCCCAGGTTATTGATAAAAAAGGAAAAGTGATAAGGTTTAGTGTGTTACTTATCCTTGTGTGTGCTCAAAGGTATCCTGGACCAGAGTAGCCTGAGGAAGCTAGGGCATTAGGAGGGGGAGGAAGAATTGGGAGAATTGGGAAGATCAAGTCCAGAGCCAGGCATCCTGGTATCTAGATCATGATGGTCTAGAGCATACACTCATGCCAGGCAGTCACCACGGGGCATTCAAGCATGGCCTGACCATCAAAGGATTGTAATGAGGATCCACAATGGTCTGTAATGAGGATCTTCTATGGTCTTGCAAGAGAACTGTAATAGTTGTCAACTTGATATTAGGAAGAGGGGAGCTCAGTTGCAGAACTGCCTCCAGCAAACAGCCCGTGGATGTGTCTATGGGGTATTTTCTCAATTGCTGATTTTGATGTAGGAAGGCCCAGCCTACTGTGGGTAGTACCATCCCTAGGAAGGTGAGTTTGGGCTGTATAGGAAGGGCAGCTGCACCTGAACACAGAAGCAAGCCAGAAAGTAGCATTCCTCCATGGTCTCTGCTTCTGACCCTGTTTCCAGGTTCCTATTTTGAGTTCCTGCCTTGGTTTCCCTTGGTAGTGAACTGTAACCTGTAAGCTGAAACAAACCATTTCTTCTCCCACTCATTTTGGCCATGGTATTTATCACAGCACCAACAAGCTAAACAGGATTTAAGACAGCATTTCTACACCATGGCCAAGCATTCTCCAAACTGAACAACAGCTGTGAGCATCCTAAACCAGGAGAATGCTTAACCAGTCTCCATCTGTATCAGTTAGGGCTAACTTCGGCTATTAAGAAAACAGAGCTGGGCAGTGGTGGTGCATGCCTTTAATCCCAGCATTTGGGAAGCAGAGGCAGGCAGGCAGAGTTCTGAGTTCGAGGCCAGCCTGGTCTACACACTGCCAGGACAGCTGGGAATACAAAGAGAAACCCCGTCTCGAAAAACCAAAAAAAAAAAAAAAAAAAAAAAAAAAAAAAAAAAAAAAAGAAAGAAAGAAAGAAAAGAAAACAGAGACACCCAACGCTGGGACTGCTAAATTGGTAGAGGACTTGCCTTGCCTTGCATACATGGAGTCCTGGGCACAATCCCCAAGTTGCATAACCCAGACATAGTGGCGCACACCTACAATCTCAGTACTTAGGTGGAGACAGAAAGATCAGAAGTTGAGCTATTCACGGTCATCCTCCACACTGCAAGTTGGAAGCCAACCTGGACTACATGAGGCCCTGTACACAAAATGAAACAAAATAAATCAAAACAAAACAAAATAAGTCAAAATAAAACAACAGAGACCCTACTGACAACAATACAAATAAAACATAAAATATTTCTCTCAATTGTTCGGAGACTGGTAGTTTAACCATGGCATACAGTTCTGCTTCACAAAATGCCACAAGACTTGGCACTTCTATTTGTGGTCTTGTACAGTGCCTTGGTTCCCACAAGTAGCACATGTCCCAAGTAGGCTACTACAGGTGCTAATATTTCATCTGCATTCTGGCCTCAAGAAGGGAAAGGTGAAAATAAGTACAAGCTGTCTGTTGAGGGAGATAGTACTCATGGAGATACCCATGGAACTTCTGTCAATATTACATCGATTAGAACTTGAGCACACAGATCTGAGTCTTGGAAGGGAGACTGGGAAATGCTCTTCTAGATTTCACTTGGCTTCAATGTAACAATCTAAAGGTGGTTCTACTTTTTCTTTATGCAAAGATACCTCCAGCCTTGTCTCCTCCATATTCTCCAACCTCCCATTTTCTTCTTCTTCCTCATCCTCCCCTTTCTGTCAGAAGAATGGGCTTTGACCAAGAAATAAAGATATGCTCACTGCCTTCAGTCTGTGGGGGAATTAAAAACAATAGAAGTATAATCTCCATGTGAGTTCTAGGCTGTTGCCAGAAGCATGGCATGCAGCCCCTAGAGAATGCAAGGCTTGATCTAAGGACTGAACGATGGGACAAGTATACCCTTGCCCCACATAGCCACAGGTTTCATTACCATAGCTTCAACTTATTTCAGGACTTGCATTAGACTTTATAAATAACTCAGATTTGACCTAAAGTATATCAAAGAATGTGTGCTGGACTCAGATGTAAACACTGTATCATTTCGTAAGATTTGGATATTTGCTGAGGAACCTGAAGCCATGTTCTTGTTCCTTCCAAGGGCAACTAGAATTATGTGTGTCTCTGGAGTCTTGGATACCTACAATTTATTTCGAGGCATTTAACTTCTATATATTACCAGCTTGACATTTCTATCATATAAATGACTGTTTCTGATGTGTTTGAACAATATTTGAGAACAAATTTGAGAACTATTTCAATGTGAAATGTCCAACCCAGATCTTCTCTCCGCAGTGTTAATTTGCCCCGCAAACATGCCAGGTGTCAGGAAAGTCATCGGCATCCTAGGTCTGGAGCACATTCTATGGAGAGTCTCGGGAAGGGTACCAGAAGAAGTTGAGGAGCCTGCTGTGCATTCCATCTCTGCTCACCACACACACAATTTAGAATTTTTAAACATCAACAATATTTGCAATTAGAACTCAGTATGCCAAAAAGTGCCATCTTCCAGGCCTGGGATTTAATGGCATGTGGTTGTGCTGAGCATTGCCAGCAGCCTGTCTGTTTCTGAACGCTTGCATGTGTCCCCGCCCCCCGACCCCCCCAGGCTGCAGGTGTCACATGCTACCCTGACATTCTCCAAAACTGGGCTAGTAGAAGCTGGCTCTTGCTATGTACCAGCTCTTTGGCTTAATTTCCCTTTTTTTTTTCTCTCCAGGGGAAATAAGAATCCCAGCTATAAAGACTATTAATCTAGCTCAAGTTTCTTATAAATGTCCGATACAGAAACATTGAATGTTGACGTTGCTCATGAGTGAGAGTCTGCTGCCCAGCATCCTCACTAAGAAGTGGATGAAACTCGGTCAGAAACTGGACAGCTGGGTGCTCTGACACACCCAGGATCAGAGGTAAGCAGGAACCAACATCTGTCCCAACACTGGGAGTAACTGGAACCAGCAGGACCAGGCACTTAAGAACTCCAGCCTAGTGACTCCGGTTCCTTCTGGTCTGTCTGGGTTAGTGTTCTGAGCAGACCTTGAGCACAAG
>NW_022196906.1:93356585-93357828 GCF_008632895.1 Mastomys coucha
AGAGCTCCCAGAGTCTCAACCACCAACCAAGGACTGCACATGGAGGGGTCTGATTGTTCTGGCAGCGCTTGTATAGTGGACAGCTTATTAATCAACCAGGATGGTGCTGTGGAAAGCCCTCCTCAGTCAGCTAAGGTGCATTTCACTGCGACGTCACCAAGCTACAGTCTTGCCTGCTTCACACTTACACTGGAGTTAAAACAATACTTCAAGGGCTGTTCAACTGCCATCTACATAGTCAGAGCAAGCCCGAAGGGTAGTGAGGAGTCCTTCAAAACAGCACATGCCCCGTGGCCTCCAACGATCTGAAGTGCCTCCAACCAGTGTTCCCCCGTGAAGTCTTCCTCTTTTTCAAAAACACCTCCGACCCTGTCAATGAACCTTGAGGTGAATACACCTACTCGCAGTTTTACCTTATCAGACATATATCCAGATCGTTGAGAGATGCTGCTGCCTGTCCACAAAGCCCAAACCAATCAAATGCTCATCACATCCTCTGTTAATGCATTTGACGTAAATGGCTTTTCAGCGGAACTGGGGTGTGATCGCAGAGCTGTTTGATAGCAGCCATTTGTGCATACTGCTCACTTATGCCCCGTGTTTATTACCGATAGTATTCTGTTCAGAAAAATGAGTCTTCTCATGTTGAAAATTAACTTGGTCTTAATGGAGAAAGTCTAGAGGTCACAAAAATGTGATAATTAATTCAGCACTTCTGTCTCCAAGTGTCTACAGAGCAACAAATTATGAAACATAATCATGGTTATAGAGCATCAGAGCACTTGGCAAATTCAGGTAATTCTGTTGAGACAAATAATTTGGAATTGGCTTTGGTCTTAGGTTGAATTACTTATGGTTTCAACTGGTACATTGCCATGTTGTATACACATGAGAGGGGCCTTAGGGGCAGGATTTTAGTGGGGATGCCAAATCTAAGACAGGAAAGAAAATGGTTATAAATACAGGGTGAGTTTCCTTAAAAATAATTGCCTGGGAAAGAACTCTGCTGAAATCCAACACACTGCATTTCTGTTTCACTTTATAACACTCATCAATAGACAGCTTAAATGTGTGTGGCAATTTGCACTTGTAATCCCAGGCCTTGAGGACAGAGGTTGGAGGATCATAAGTTCAAAGCCAGCTTGAGATAAATAGATACACGGTGATAAAGTAATAGATGAACTGGTTTCTATCACACTAATATCATCCTCTCCTCTCCTCTCCTCTCCTCTCCTCTCCTCTC
>NW_022196906.1:93358560-93371192 GCF_008632895.1 Mastomys coucha
ACCACCACCACCACCACCACCACCAATACCAACACCCCCGACAACAGCATTCCAATACTGAGTGGCATAAGGCAGTTTTTCATTTTCAAGGTGAAGAGCCACCCGTCAGTCCCTGTTGTAGATCACAGAATTAGCATGGATTCTAATTAACCAAAAGGGCATAGTGTGGGCAGCTCCCAATGCCACAGAGAAAGGCTTCAACACCATCTGGTAACTTCTGCAATAAGAGCCAGGCAGATGCCTGTAGGAGAGGGTTTCCTCACTCATCCACGGTTCGAGTTTGAAGGAAGGCTGTGTGTTAAAGATTGGTTGTGAACTAGGAACTGGATAGACAATGAGAAGAAGGCAGCAAGGGTATGCAAGCAGGAAGGGTTCTGAGGTAGAAGACTTGCAAGAGGAAAGCAATAGGTGCCCAGTTTGGTCTAAGAATGGGTGGCTGGGAAGGCACGTGATGCTTGGCACTGGATGGCTTTAAGAAAATGCTGCATCTTTCCTACCCAGATCCTGTAGGCAGAGACTGTGATGCTAAAACGTGGGGTGAGCCTCCAGTGATTTCTCAAAGTCATTTTGGACTTGAGGAACATGCTGATTATTTCCTGCACCTAGTCCCCACCCTCTATGTTTTCAAAATACCTTGAGCTCCTCAGAGAGCTAAATGACAAACCCAGTATATCTACCACTTTGCCGGGGTGGCGTCCTGGGTGCTTGTGGAGAACACTGAGCTTCTCTTAATGGGAGGAAAACACAACCTGCTTTTGGATGTGTTTGTTTTAAAGGTGTGAGAAGCTGTTTTCAAAAAGGGTGATTGCATCCTTCATTATTTCAGAGATTACATTCTCCACCCGCCATGTGTCTTAGTGAAAGTGCGCCCTTTCCTCCTGGGTTGGAGCCCATTAATTGGACCGAGCTTTGTACAGTAAGCTCAGGCTCCCTTCTTGTCTGGCCCTTTTCTCGAGCTACACCTCTCGGCTTCTGAAAGCAAGGACAGGTCACTCGCTCTTGTCCTGAGCATTTTGATGAAATGTTCTCATGAGTACACCTGTGTGTGCGTGCACAAAGGCATGAAAGCTTGTTTTTTTAATCGGAAGTGTTTTGTTTTCCTTGATTTTTTAAACTTTAAATGGAGCTCCCGCTCCCCTCTTGGAGGCTCGTGTTCCAGGCCCCTTTATGTCAGCAACGTCTATGTTTTCATGGTGCAGTATAATAGCTTTTGTTTCAGAAGTACAGGGCAAGAGGACCTCAAATGACAGAGGTCTGGATTATATCCATAATGTGAGATTTGGATGGCAAAGCGGAGGTTAGGGGACAGTGACAGTGAGTGTTTTCCATCAGTAAGCCCAAGTCCTTCTAGCAACGTGGGCACAATGGGCGCTGTTCTGAGCACACAACAGTCTCTGGCAGCAGAAGCACAGACACACTCACTCACATCTTACACAATGGGGCTGGCGCTGCAACCTTGCCCAGCAGGATGGCACCAGCTCCGGGGGGGTTATTGTTGCACAGACAAAAGAACTTTGTCTCCTGAGTCTCCGCTGAGCCTTGTGTGTAAACATTGCTGGTTCAGAAAAATAGAATTTTGTTTTCCTCATTCTAGTCTCTATTTCTCTTTCTCTGTCTGAAGTGAACAGAGTAAAGGAAATTTCAGCCTTGGATCCAGATTCAGGAAACCCCATAGAGAACTTAAAATGAAAAATAGGACAGAAATAGAGGGGCCCAATGAAAGACCCCCTGGATCCCTTAATCACACTGCTAGTGACCTGGGGGAATGTAGGTGAGCTTTTTAATGACTGAGTTGGTTAAATTCCTTTCAAGGTGTCTGGTCGCTGTGGGCACAATTCTCTTTTAAGACAACAAGCTAACACTCAAGAGCCTCTTATTTTCTGTGAAGCAAGGGAAGTTGGATGATAGGCCCTTTATTCTAACTCCAAGCCTAGAAAGATTGGCTCTGTCTGTCCGTAGTCATGATCACTTGGGAGATAATAATGATTTTCTTCTCAGTTACTGCCCACTCCATTTTAAAGAAAGGACCATTTACTGAAGCAGATGACCACAGCTGCTGTGTAGGGTGGGCGGAAGCAGGCTTTCTTCTTGAGTTCACATATGGTTACTAAAGAAGCCAGACAGCATTGGTCTGGAGCAGAGCATTCTGGATCTGAATTCCAGCGTTCTCTTAGTACCTGTGAGACTATCTCTATGCAACTTAGCTGTTCTTCCAAGGTCTTGCTTTTCCCAAGTGTAAAAGAGGGGTAATAATAGTATTTAGTTAAGGGCAATTGTACAATTAAATGGGAAACATCAAAAAGTCCATGAAAGAAGGGCTGGAGAGATGAATCAGCACAGGGTTAAGAGCCCTGGTTTCTCTTGCGGAGGACCCACGTTTGGTTTTCAGCACACATGTGTAGCAGCTCCTAACCATCTGTGACTCCAGTTCGGGGGCGTTCAGCTCTCTCTTTTACCTCCAAGCACACCGGGCACACACATGGTGCACATTCTCACCTGCAGACAAAACACCCAGACATGTGAATAAGAACAACAATAAAAACCAGCCAACAAACAAACTGTTTTGTTCTTCTAGAGCTGTTGCTGATTTTCCTTCACCCAATCTGCTAGCTTTACTAAAGGAGGCCTAGCCTCTGTCTGTAGTCTGCCCTGTGGTCAGGAAGTCGATCTCTACCCTTTTTCATACTCTGTATCCATTTGATAAGGCAAGCCAGACAGGCCTAGTCTCGGTTCCTGAGACATTTATGCTCTTGACCAAATGGAGGGCCTCTCTGATACTTTCTACAAAGCTGTCTCTCTCATTTCTTGCCAGTTAAATAGTCTTATTTTTGTTTTCATTGAAAACATTCTACTTTAGTCTTTAATCACAACTCAGTCTCAGAAATAAAGCAAGAATAAGCCAGTCATTTGACATTTTAACAATTTATTTTTTTCTTGTAATGCTTCTTTTTTACTTCATGCAAATAGTATTTTTCATAGAATCAATTTTAATATGGAGCTCTGGTAGGAGAGACTCTCTGCTCATCCTCCAAAAGGAGCATAATCGAAAAAAAATACTAGATAATACTAGATATGAATGTATATTTATAAGCATATAAAGAAGCTACACATTAATTTTAATGATGCATGAGCATAAAACATGAATTGTGGCTGAAGTGTTGTATTCGGGTAAGCAAAATGAAGTCCACTTAGCTGGTGGAGCTAAGACAGAGCAATAGGCATGGTCTCAGAGCTGTGTGCACATCTGTGGAAGAGACTGGATTGATGGACCTGTCAGTAACAGAAGAAAGAGTCCTTGAAGGATGAGAGAAGGCAAAAAATGGGTTACTAGAATGTTCTAGACTAAAAATGAAGAGGCATTCTAGTTGTATGTACCTGACTCAGGGTGACTTGAAGTGACTGTCATCAAAGTTGATCCCATGGAAACTCCTGGCTTGAGTTCCTTCCTTCCTTTTACTGTGGAAATGGAATTAAGAGTTGGCATGGGTCACAATAGGAGTTCAAGGCATCTCTAGGAGTTCCTGGGGGTGTTACATGCAATAGCTCAGTGTAAAGAGGCAACTGGTCCTCCCATCAGTTGCTCTGCATCAGTTGCTTAGTTGGCAAATGATTTATGCTTTTGAGTTTCAGTTCCTTCATCTGTAATCTGAGAACGACAGCAGCAATTGTCTCCAGGATTGTTGGGAGGGTGGCTACAGAAGTCCAGGCTCAGTGCTGGACATGTAGAAAGGTTCAAGCAGCACTCATCAACCACCACCATCACTGTCATCAGCACCACCATCAAACAGTAGCAGTACTGTCGGGGACTATCTCCGTAGTATATGCTTGTAGACTGATTAACGACGATCCATGTCATCTAGAGCCTGTGGACCTCCTGCTTGGTACGTCGCCATTTCTAATACCCTACCTACTAAATGACCCAGGGACAATACCTTACTGGTGCTAAATACTTCTACCTCGAATATTTCCTCTTTAGAGTCAATGGATTAGGCTCATGTTTGAAATTAAAACATTATCAGATAAATATAGGCACCAAGTGCTGGTCAAGAATGTGCTTGACTGTCAGCTTCAGCCACATGAACCATCTTTTACTCAAGAAAGGTTGATTATACATCATGTTGATTTCAAGCCCAGAGGCCATCAAGGGTATCCTGATGCTAAAGATATCACTATTTTAATGATCTTAGCTGAAGAGTAGTTAAAAAAAAAAAAAAGAGTGCTGTGCTTTCAGACCTTAAGACTTATTGCTTGTATTTTCACAGCTTTCTTAAAGTAAAAAGGGGTGTTGTGGAAAATGATAAAATTTATCATTTATAGCGAAATATTAATGTAGCAGCAGGAGATTCGATGAGCCCATCTATCTATGAGCATTCAGACTTCAAAGGAAGCATAAACATGAAATTAATGGTTTGTCTAGTGTAAGAGACAAATAAATGCAAATGTGGGCTCATTAATATCAAGTGGATGACTTCTTGGTTTATGGGGTTTGGATTGATTTTGTCAAAGGCCAATAGATTTATTTTAAAAAGTCTTTGGAATTTAGCATCCATACACCCATTATTGAGAGAAATAAAACTCACAGCACTCCTGCACAGCCTCCCTTCCTCCTCCTCCTTCCCCCATCTTAGATGTTGCTTTACTGAGATAAAGTTCTCACATTAGGACTTACTTTCACACTGAAATATGTCCCTTGTAGGAACCGCTATAAACGTCAGCATTTTCCGCAGCATTAGTTTATGGGCAGAGTGAATTTTAATGGCATCATAATCTCATGGCAATCAATTGCAGTGCTTGGGGGAAAAAAAAGCTCTGGTGGTGTCCATTAAACGGGCTTTGCATCACTTTTAATGCTCTGAAATCTTGAAGTCTCTCTCTGTCTTGCCTATTTGTATATAGACAAAGTGGTTTTTCGTTTTCTCCCCATTTTAGGCTGGAACAGCATTAAATACTTTTAGTTACAATTTAATTCTCTGCCAAAGAGGTAAAAATACCTTCCTTCTTCCAGTTGAACAAAAAGGTACATACGTGTTGGTTCTGATACAATGTGGGAAATCAAGGTAGAGTCTCGGTGGCTTTTTAACTTAGTTCTAGATTGGCCAGTACCTCCGTTATGGAGTCTAGCTGCTGTGGTCCAAGTATCCTGAAGCAATGGAATACAGGCAATGCCTACTCTCTCTGACCTCTACTTCATGATGACCATCTTGATCTCTACCTCTGATTTGAGCGTGGACCTCTTTTCTGTTTCTATAGATCACACATACACATGTGGATCCTAGCAACCAAATGGGTTATCATAGTTACTTGGGGAGGCATCTGTTTTCTAGCTTCTCCTTTTGCTTATCTGTTTTATCTTCAGGAGACAACATGAATCACATATCTACTGCTTTTTTTCTGAGAAAAATTTTCAGGTTACTCATGCTTTGGTGACACTTTCTCGTTATAAGTATCTGTGAGCATTTCTTTACTCAACAAATGGATGTGGGCTGGGGTTTGAGGTTGTTTCCTCCCTCAAAAACAAAACAAAGCAACTCCTCTCCCCGCAAAGCCTTCAAAAGGAAGGGAAATAATACTCACTATTGAGAGTTCAGCGAGAGTCTAACACATGAAAAAGAAGGAAGATACACAAGGAGCGGCAGCCTGGAGAGGAGCAGAGTTAACTATGACTGGACTTACTGTCTCCTCTAAATGGATGATGGAAAAAATGTGTCAGGTGTTTAGGTGAAGAAAAGGAACAGACGGGCTCCTTCCCGGACCATCCCAGGAGAAGCGTCAGGGTCAAAGGATGGCAGAGATGATTCTTCCTGTAAAATGGCTGCAGCAAGATGCCCTAGCTAGCACCATTTGCAAAAGCCACAGCTTAGAATGTCTCTTCCATACTTAACTCTGCCCTCTGACAGTCTAGCTCACCTATCCACATCCCAGGCTTGGGTGCAGTTGATCACACAAGGATGGACCTCAAAATGCATGATATGCTCTGTGGGACTTGACACCTGAAAGCCATAGTTGATTTTCCTCTCAGAAGAAGCATTTTGTAGATACTAATTATTATTAATTTTTAAAGGTGAGATTAAAAAGAAATGGATTTTACTATGGAATTTCATATGCATGTCCTTTCTTGGGCGTTCACCTCTCTCTCTCTCTCTCTCTCTTTCTCTCTCTCTCTCATTTATCTATCCATTTGTTTATTTATAGTGGTCAGACTTTATTATTGCTTTGAGCATACTGATATGGTTCTGTTTTTTTATGCCCTTTTGATTTAATTTAGTAGGTTATATGTTGTCCATTTCCCTCTAGATTTTTCAGGTTTTGAAAAAGTTTTCAAATATTTCCTTTTCTGGATTTCACTGGAATCTGTATTAACCTGTTTTGTGTCTCTGATCTTAAGAATTTGAGTCTTTCGGGGACCAGCCAGGAGGCACAGGCCTCAGGAGTTGCAGGGGAGTGGCAGGGGAGTGGCAGGGTGGCAGGGACAGGATCCTCTCAGCCTCCGAGTGACAGCAGTGGATTTGCAGTCCTCTCTGCCCCTTCTCTGCAAGTAGAGAGCCTGCCTCCA
The DNA here is from genome assembly GCF_008632895.1 of Mastomys coucha. Lineage (NCBI taxonomy): Eukaryota > Metazoa > Chordata > Mammalia > Rodentia > Muridae > Mastomys > Mastomys coucha. The sequence goes on from NW_022196906.1 coordinate 93,365,114, forward strand.
GGGAGTGCTTTAACCCAGGGACTCACCCATCTGTGCCCAGGATTTACCAGAGGACAGCTGACCTCCCAAAAGTACTGACACAGGCTTACAGACCCACAGGAGGAACAAGCTCTAGTCAGAGACAGCAAGAACATCTAACACCAGGGATCAACAGATGGCAAAAGGCAAACGCAAGAGTCCTACCAACAGAAACCAAGACTACTTGGCTTCATCGGAACCTAGTACTCTCACTACAGCAAGTCCTGGATATCCCAAAACACCGGAAAAGCAAGATTTGGATCTAAAATCATATGTCATGATGGTGCTAGAGGAATTTAAGAAGGACATGAATAACTCCCTTAAAGAAATACAGGAGAACACAGGTAAAGAGGTACAAGCCCTTAAAGAGGAAAGAATTTGAGTCTCTCTTTTTTTCTTTCTTTGAGTTAGTTTGGTTATGGGGTTGTCAATCTTACTATTATTACTATTGTGCAAATAGCCAACTCATTGTTTCATCGATTCAATGTATTGATGTATTGTTTGTTTTGCCTCTGGCTAACATTTGTCTTGATCTTCATTATTTCTTGCCATGGACTGGTATTGAGAGAGACCTGTTCTTATTTTTCTGGGACCCTGATTGCATTGTAAGATTGTTTATTCAAACCTTTCTGGTTTTTAATTAAGCACATATATCTGTAAATTTTCCTTATAAAGCTTTCTTAGCTATATTACAAGGTTCTCTGGCAAGTTTTACTTTCATTCTCATTTGATTCTAGGAACTTTTTGAAGTGGAAGTTTCTGGATATGTCATGTGATGCCGACTCTCATGGTGTTTTGCTGAGATGAGATCCATAGGAGGACCTGTAATTTTGGAAAGAGTACAAATAGGACTCAATGGACAGTGATGGCAAGTTTGCATAACTAGCTTTGCAATGCTTTGTTGGTTGTTGAGAGAAGCATGGCAGAGGACTTCTCTTGGCATCCTGACTGATTCATGTCGTTCCTGCTCTTTTTTTTTAAAAAAATATTTATTTATTTATTTTATGTCTATAAATACACTGTTGCTGTCTTTCAGAAACTCCAGGAGAGGGCATTGGATCCCATTACAGATGGTTGTGAGCCACCGCGTGGTTGTTGGGAATTGAACTCAGGACCTCTGGAAGAGCAGTCAGTGCTCTTAACCACTGAGCCATTGCTCCAGCCCTTCTGCTAACTCTTGCCAATTCAGTGGAAGCTTGGCTGTTTCTGCCAGATCATGCCACTGCTGTTGATTAGTGTTTGATATCCTGACACCACTGAACTGGACTGCTGGTATCCTGACAAACAGAGACTGGAATCACCCCGAAGAACTACTTCTAAACAGATTCACACCCCCTTGTCCTAGTTACCATCTTTTCTCCCCTACCTTTCGATGGTGGACTGGAAGGAGGGCTTGAAGCATTTGAAAACCCTTAGTAAAAGACCTAAGCGTACAACTTTTGTTGTCGCCTGAGCATGGGTAGTGCCACCTCATAGCATGAATCTCAGGTTAAGTGAGAAGAGATAGTAAAACTGACCATTGGAACTTAGCTCTTTCTGCTCCCTAACTGTGGATGAAGTAGGACTTGTGCTCCTGATGCCTTCCCCAATGTGGTGGATTTCATCCCCTGAAAGGATGAGTCAAAATAAACCTTTCCTCCATCAGCATCCTCACTCCCACCCAGAGGTGAAAAAAGTAACCAATATAGATCATTGGTACAGAGGATCTGGGCTGTGGCTGTGACAAACCTGACCTTGAACTGGGTTGAGGAGAAATGTGGAAGTCTGGAGGTGTGGGCTAGAGAACTTCTAGAATGTTATAAGCAGAGCTTATAATGGACCATTCAGGTAGAACTGTGAAAGAGATCAGAATGCTTATGGTTTCAAAGGAAAAGCGAAACAGGAACATAGCAGAGAATGACTGGACCATAGCAGGATCAAAATCCAGCAGGGCAAAGGGCAGACTCTGCAACAGCATGTCTGGCATTTGGGACTCAGGAAGGAGTCATTTGGCCTCCGAAGGGATTAAGCAGCCAGCCCCATGCCTCGGGTCTGCTGCCTTCACTAGCTGTCTCTTATGTCAGATCCATTCTGCTCATGTTGCTTTTCGGGGACTAAGATGTTTCCAGCATCTCCAACATACTGGAGTTTCCACTGCAAGCGAGGCTTCGCCATCACGGCTTCGTGCCTTAGCCTCTCAGGACTTCTTCCCCATCACAGCTTCATGCACTAGCCTCTCAGGACTTCTTGTAGGGAGTCTAAACCCTGTCACACATTGCCTGACATCATCTGCTCTCTGAAAATAGAAAGCAAGACTTCATGAGCACCCTCAGGATTGAATCTTTCATGCTTGTAGTTCCAGTGTTAACGTGGATGCTGTGGCTGAGCTCTGCTGCCGGATCAAGGAAGACAGACCCCCTGCCACCCCTCCAACACCTTGGGTCGCAGCTGTATCAGCATGCCTGCTGATGCTGGGCAAACACTTTCCTACGCAGTTGCTTTCAGGGAGTATGGAGCCCTCAGGTGAGTTCCTGGTTCAGGCTCTGTCCTTTCAGACAAGCTGGACCTTTTGAAGATGGGATCTTGCTCTCAGGACAGGTTTCCTATTGTCTCAATATAGAGCAAGGTGTTTTGTTTTGGGGTTTTTCCTTTTGTTTTCTTTCTTCTTCTTAAGCCCCCCCCCCCATTACAGTTTCTTTTTGAGCATGTGACTTGATACAAAAATTTAATTTGCTCAGATCCATTTCCTCCTCAACATACTGCACAGTTCTTGTGTCTCTGTTCAACCTTTTGCTCTCTTTCGGACTTAGGTGAGTGCAGTCAACAATAGCCACGCTACGGTCTGCACGCTTTCCTGTGTTGAAATCTCCCTGTCTTTGAATTCAATCTCACTTTAATTCTCAGGACACAGGCAGAATGAAACCAGATTCTTGGCCAAAATACTCCACAGTTAGAGTCCTTGTCAAACCTAAAAGCTCACGAGCTGGACCTCCACCGCCTACATTTCCCTCAGCATTCTTTTCTTCCAGTTTCCCACCGGAGTGGCTCAGGACGCTCACTCCTGACATGCTAGAGCTTTCTGGCTGCAAGTCCCAAACTCTAGTCCACACTCTAGTCCAAACCAAGTTCCACAAACCTAAGCACCACTCTTGACAGACAGACAGATAGATCCTGCTCTCAATACCCATTTTCCATCTTTGTTATTTTTCCTGTGGCTGTGATAAAACACCAGCCATGGCAGCTTAAGGAAGCAAGGTGTTATTTCGACTTAAATTCAAGGGTCTAGTCTGTCATGGCAAGAAGGCATGGTGACAGGAAGCTGAGACAGTTGGTTACGTTGGGTTTACAGCCAGGAAGCAGAGAGATGAATGTTGTTATTCAGTTTTCTTACTCCTTTTTAATGAGTCCAGGACCCAGTCAGTGAAATGGCACTGTCCACATCTAGGGTGGGTCTTCCTATCTTGATTAACCTGATCAAGGAGATTCCTCACAGGCATGCCTAGAGTGCTTTCCTGGATAATTCCGGGTATTGTCAAGTTGACAGCCAATATGAAGTATCACACTAACAAGATACGGACTCGCTGTCTGCTTGCGGACTCGCTGTCTGTCTGCTCGCCGACTCGCTGTCTGTCTGCTCGCGGACTCGCTGTCTGTCTGCTCGCCGACTCGCTGTCTGTCTGCTCGCGGACTCGCTGTCTGTCTGCTTACAGACTCGCTGTCTGCTCGTGGACTCGCTGTCTGCTCGTGGACTCGCTGTCTGCTCGTGGACTCGCTGTCTGCTCGTGGACTCGCTGTCTGTCTGCTCGCGGACTCCAGACTCGCTGTCTGCTCGTGGACTCACTGTCTGCTCGTGGACTCGCTGTCTGTCTGCTCGCGGACTCCAGACTGGCTGTCTGCTCGCGGACTCGCTGTCTGTCTTGCGGACTCGCTGTCTGCTCGCAGACTTGCTGTCTAACTGAAACCTACAACTGGATTTGAAGCTTGGGACAACTGCGGGCTTGTCCTGTTGGAAGGACTGCCAGTCTCCAGTTGGCTTCCGTTTGCAGGGTAGCTTCTGCTCTCCCTCCCTGAATCAGTGAGCCGCAGTAGAAGCTGTGCTCAGCCTGTTTGTTTTCTGCTCTACCACTTGACTTTCTCCACATTTCTAGGCACAGTTTTACTTCTTTCTTGAAATCTTAAAGCTCTTCCTTTCTTTCTCTCTTTGAAGCAGAGCCAGGGGTTTTCTTCCTTTTTTTTTCTTCTTTCGTCACCTCCAGGTCAGATAGAGGCAGCTTTTAGCCCATCAGCTTTGAAAGAATGCTGTAGCTTTAAATATCTTACAACTAAGCCTTGTCGGTGTTTTGAACTTTTTGGTGACCTTGATTTGCTGCTCTTTTAAGGATTCCCACACTTCTCTTAAATGAATGTTTTAGAACTGGTGAGAGGGCTCGGCAGGTAAAGATTCCTGCTGCCGACCTGGAGATCCAAGTTCACGTCCTGACCCAGATGGAAGAGAACTGACTCCTACAAGGTGTCCTCTGATCTTCATAGGTACACCATGTTTTGTGTGTATACACATAGGAACACAGACACACACACACACACACACACATACACACACACTACACTAAATGTAATTAAAATAGTAAAGTAGCTTTTTATTATATGTTGTTCATAGTGTTGTACTCACCTTTTAAAAAGCACACACTTCAATGCCATTAAGTATACTCATACTTTTGTGCAATCATCACTGTCCACCCCCAGAATGGACACCCTTCCTAGGTGAGACTCCCTTCCTAGGTGAGAGTCTACGTTATGTTAAGTGGACCATTAAACTAACTAAAGAACCGCTAATGGTCTCAGGCTATTACTGTCTGTGTTTTTGGGTTTTGCTTGTTTATCTGACTGTTGTATTGTTGGGGTTCAGAGCTTTAGGATGCTAGGCAAGTGTTCTACTTCTCCTCTATAGCCACAGACCAGCGTCTTTTGTAGGGTCAAGCCAGCTCTTCTTACCTTTGAACTCCATATTCTTCCCTAAACTTGTGTCCAGTAGTGGTGTGGACATGACAGAAGGGGCCACTGTCGGCCTGGATACATTCTCTTGATCTGTCTTTTTGCCTTGGTTCATTTGCAAGCTGACTGGAAGCAAGTGAGAAGTCAGATTGTCATTCATGACAGAGCACTGCATTGTGTGAGTGCCCAGTTAAGTAAATGTAGAGGTAATGTTACGTGACTTTAATTAAGTGGGAAATGGGGGTTGAAGATGCAGCTAACAATAGCAGTGTAAGTGAACATGGAGATCACTAAGCCCACCCGTCTCCGGCTCTCTTGGATGAGTGCTTCATCAGTCATCATGCGAGGCAAAAAGAATGAAGATCTAATCAAGTATGAAGGGAAGAGAAGCAAACACAAGTCCCAAATTATAGACTATTAGAGATATGAATCATACCCACTGCCCTTAAAGAAAAACCCTTTACCCGTGTTGTACATTGACCTTGAGATGTTAGCCGGAATTAAAAATTAGCGACTCATAAAATCCAGACAATTGATGAGTGTGAGATAACATCTTTATGACTTTTTCCAAAAATGTTCAAAGTGATTTTTCAGAAGTACTCAAGAGTTTGTGATACTTGATATACTGCCTAAGAATTTCAAACTAAACTCAATAATAGAGATAACTGAGAAATCTCTGCCAACTCCTTACTTGGGAGCTGTACAGAAAGAGCGGAGGGAAGGAAGGCAGGTTCCCTGCTATGGTGAAACCAAACTCTATAGTTCCCTGCTGTGGTGAAACCAAACTCTATAGTAGCAACACTACGCCTTGACAGATTGAGCCCTTCCCTTTGTCAACAAATACTTTTGTAGACACAGGAACATGGCTAAAGATTTGAAGTAAGTCTCGGGATAAATCATGCAGTGTGAGGAGGTTTCCTGGACAGTTCAACGAAAGCACAGACATTTCATGGATATTTCACTTGATGGCATTTGCAGCTGGAGGCAGGGTCAGGAGGTCAATGTTCTGTGCTGGAGGAGGTGAATATCCCCAGAACCCTACACTGGCAGGAGTAATAGTCTCATGGTTTTCCTTTTTTTTTTTTTTTTT
>NW_022196906.1:93371225-93408206 GCF_008632895.1 Mastomys coucha
TTTGTTTTTATTGTAATTTTGTGCATGTGTGTGTGTGTGTGTGTGTGTGTGTGTGTGTGTGCGCGCGCGCGCGTGTACATATGTGCACAAACGTGCAGGTATCCATGGAGGATGGAGGTGCTGGATCTCCTAAAACATGAGTTGTGAGCCGCTGGATATGAGTGTGGGAAACTGAACTTGATTCCCTGCCAGCACTCTTATGTGCTCTCAACCACGGAGCCATCTCTTCAGCGGTGATATAACTTTCTTACATGTATGTTTATTTGTAAATAGCCCCCAATAAACTGTATTTTATGCACAGAATACCATTTAGTAAAAAGAAACTGGAACAACTTACTAGGTACATATTGACAATTGAGTTTTTAAAATTTGAGAACTTACTTAATTTAAACTATTAGTTCAAATGGGCTGGTTAACATTACAGTGTGAGGGAAAGAAAGAGGTAAGGAAGAGGAGGAATTTGTGAGAGTGAGAAGGTTTGAGTGAACACAGGGTGAGGAAGAGGGAGAAAGAGGAAGTGGAGGGAGGGCTAACCAGAACTAAGGATGTATGGGAAGTCTTATGGAGACCCAGTGTTTTGCGAGCTAATTAAAACGTGTAAGTCTTTAACTGGGAGGCAAGAACCACACGACTAGACTGACTACTTGGTCATGTCTTCTTTCTGGATGCGACAGGGAAGCTACACTCATGAAATCTCAACAACAAGGCCTAAGCAGAAATCTTTCAGCAATCTTCAGCAGTGTATAATGAGTATTAAAAATAAGCCTCACCTGAGCACTAGTACCCACCTTACCACACTGTCTCTAACGGCTCTATAAATGGCAGGAAACCTCTGAACAAGAAGGGAAATGACGTCAGAACACAGGACAACCCCAATAATGAAAACAGCCAGACAAACGACACCTAACGGGAAATACAGAAGTTGCTCTTAACTGTACAGAATTCGATATAAAAAGCGACGTCTCGGATTGAGTGAAAGAAGCTTGGTGTGGTGACGATTACATAACACTTTGGTCTTAAAAAATATCTGTACCTCACAGTGTACGTCATCTCCACCATGTAGAAGCTCACTGTGTGGAAAGAAGATAGCCATCAGTGCATTGGTAGAGAGAAAGTATAGTTATAGTTGTTCACAAATGACTTAGTAACCAGGCCTGGTCGTGGACACAGCATAGATGGTGAATGCTATTGTCCAAAATAGGAAGCTTACTGGAATCTCTCCCAAGTCCGAGGTGCTATGGCCAATCTTTTCTGAGCCACAGAACATGGGTCAGTAAGAATCAAGAAACCCCAGTTGTCCTCATGTAATATAAAAGTCCAATAGGAGGCCAATAAGATCCTAGCCAAAATTTATCTAGAAAGCTACTCTATATAGGTAGCTAGAATATTCCCTAAGAAGGAAAAACAATTGCTTAAGTAGCCATACAACAACCACTTCCATAAAGATAGAAAAAGAGTCAGAAATGGAGAGGGTACATCCCTCAAAGTCATGAAGAGCAGTGTGTGTGTGTGTGTGTGTGTGTGTGTGTGTGTGTGTGTGTTAGAAATTATGGAGCTCTCTCAGATGGTGCAGACATGGATGTGAGGAGGATTTCACAAAAGTGAGCCAACTGGCACTGTGTTCCTCCCATGGAGTAAGTTTATGAGTAGAAGTGGCTCTAGCAAGCCACCTCTGTGTCTGAGGCTCTTGTCACATGGTACTGTGAACTGGCTCCTGAGATGAAACGAGTCATTGGATGAGCTCTAGGAAGCTAATATAATTTGGTTGTGTTTTCAGTCTTCAACAAAGTTGCCTCCTCTTCACCCCCAGGGTTGACCATTTTCAGAGTGATATACAGAAATTAGTAGTCTTGGTGACTATCAGTTATTAGCAAACAAATGGTTTTGTGGCACTGTCTTGGTTGTATTCTGCAGAGCCCTCCATTTCAGATTGAGATGGCAACTTTAATGTCAACAGCGGAGGGGGTATGAGGGGTGAGTTGAAGGGGTCAAACTCATGACAGAGTTGGCCTGCTCTCCTGGTAGTGTCCGTGGGAAGAGAGAAAGAGAGCGACAGGTGGAAGATGCTATTAAGGGTTTGAGGATGGGTACCAGTGAAGACAAAACTGAATCTTTAGGGCAGGGTCTTGTCTGAAGAAGTATGGCCAGTTACCATTACACTTTTGGAAAGTTCAACCAGTATGCCCTTTCCCGCTGTTGCCCCTGCCTACGCACCCACACCAAAAGATTCATAAAATGGGACTCTGCCTCAAGCAACGTGGTAGCCAGGGGTTTCAGACAAAACATGCCTCCCAAGTACTGGAAATAACTGAAGCACACAGAAGAGCAGTCTCATTAGGCCTATCAGTGGGACGCTGGTCTTTTTGATCTCTGCCTGCGTGCTAAGGGAAGGGTAAGTGAGGATTCTTTTCATCTTGTCCACCACACTTTAAAGGGCTGCTGTAATGTTCCCACCAACTAAATCATTTTCATTTCCAACTCTAATCAATTTGTGAATAAATATCCTTTGGAGATGTGAGCTGCTTTAAATGATGGCCGCCTTTTCCACCTTTAATCTACAACACTGCATTTCTCTTGAGGGAAAATAGCCCCTTGTGTCTTTATCCTGTGGGCAGCACACCTCCGAGTCTATTATTACATAATAATGGCCTTGATAGGTGCATAAAAGGTTGTACAGGTTTTACAAAAAATGAGGGGCTATTCACCCTCGATACCTTTAATCTCCTGCATTCTTCTGTTAATGAGTGTAAATTAGCAAAGCCATTTCCCAGGCTTTATCTAACACAATGCCAGTGGCAGGTCATTCTCAGGATGGGCTTTTTGTAAATATTATAATTGGTGGTATTATTTTTAATCTTTTGTGGTGTGAAAATCAAGGACAACATGAGCCTTGGTAACAAAGTAGAAATTTGGTATAAGTTTTAGGTGATGAAAATGAATACCTGAGTCAGGTCTACTTCCTCTAGAATGTTCTCAAAGGCTTCAAAAGTAAGATAAATAGAAACTTATTTGGTAATACTTTTTTTTCCTACAAATTGTCTAACTGCTTTGATCAGATGAGAGCCAATTAGATTCTCTGTCCTAAATTCAAAAGGACCAGGAGCTAAGCATTTTCTGAAAGGGGTTGAACACATCAAACTAATTGCTCCTAATGAGGTATTTTCTTCTGGGAGCCTTTTAGTTGCTTCAAATGTATTCATGTCAAATTTCCAGCTGGAGTTGGTAAACTAATCAACAGAGTTACCTCTCTTCTCCATCAAAATTCTAAAGGTGTATTGAAATTCTAAACCCAATGTAGAACTGGGTTTACAGCCCAGTAGAATAAGCCCCAAAAGGACCTGTGCCAGATTTAGGAACTGGTATGGAGCATGAAGAAGAGACTTCAAATTCTGAAGAACTTGTGAGACTTTAAAGGAATCTGAACAGACACTGATAGAAAAGTCAGTTGTGTGCTTTAAAAGTCCACGTATCATCATCACCAGCCGAGGAGGGCCCAGCCAGTGGATTTTCCCAGTGGAATACAAGAAAAATAATTGGCTTAAGATAAATTAGGACATGGTTTGGAGGAAGTTGCTAAGAAAACTCATTGTACTTCAAGCTGAAATCATAAATTCATTACAGACAGACAGACAGACAGACAGGTTGACTGGCTGGACTTTTTAAACCCAGGTGCCAGTTGGTAGGAGCCTTCCTAATTAGAATGAAAGACTCCCCCAACAATCATTTGATCACTGGAAATTGGTCTAAAAAAGACGGCACAGGACACAAACCAGCCCCTCAAACTGTATCTGACACAGCAGCGAGAGGCCCCAAGACCAACGAACCCTTGTGTAGCCTTTTGTGTTGTTGTGTTTGTTGTATTTGTTGTGTTTGTGCTTTCTACTGGCTACTGAGGAGATTTTTTAGATGTCTCTAGTAGAAGGCAGAGGAAACTTCAGGAAGAGAACCATAATAAACATCTTTGGGAACTGCACCAAAATCTGAGTACAGGATGGCTGGCTTCCATCAGAACTCACTCTTCCCTTGGGTTCATGGTGACCAGGGGTGGCAGGCCTTTTTTTTTTTTTTAAAGGGTGACTTTCCAGAGCCAGTGGCCACATCAAGGGAAGCGCTGTAGGCTTCTCATCTACTCAAGGGTTTAGAATCAAAGGCAACAACTGGTTGGATGCTTGCTTTCCTTCCACTCACAGTTAGAGCCAAGTCCCTCAAAAGCAGCTGTATCAATATAAATTCCAGAGTACATCAGGGGCTGGTTTAGCCATGCACTGGCAGGCAGGTTATTGGTTGTCTTGGAGTGAAAATTGAAACACCATGGGTCACATGGGCTTAAATTGCATGATTACATATCTACAGAAACAGCTATGGGACTATACACTTAAATGCATACACATGCACACCTAAAAACTACATATATTGCAGAATATTATACTAACCAATGAAAGTTCTTCAGAGAAATGTAAATTACTAAAATTTGGCTAAGAAAATATAGTATATATGAAAAGGATACAAACAATACAAATTAAAGAAAAATAAAGGATTTACCAAAATAAGCTAAGGTTGTAGCTCCATGGTTGAGAGAATAGCTTTTAAGAAAGGCCTTAAGTTAAATCTTTAGCACATACACAAACACATTGCACATACATACACACACATGAAGATATATACATGTATACATACAAACACATACACATATATGCACACATGAAAATTTATACATGCACACACATGCAAATGCACACATACCCATATCTATACATACATGCACACACACACATACATGCACACACACACACACACACATGAGATTTACAAGAATATATCTAGTGATGATTGTTTATTATCTAGGTGTGAATGAAATCTTTAAAATTCAAACAGTTGCTACATTTAAAAATTCTTAACACCCCCACATCCCCTACCTATCCCCCTACCTCACCCCTTCCCACCTATGGCAGTCAGGAGAACTAGCCCTGAGTTTATGAGAGTGGGAGAGCTGACCCTGCCCCTCACCTGCTGTAACACTCAAGAGATTGGGCCCTGCATCTCACCTGGGCAGCACATTAGAGCTGACCCTGGTAGAAGGGGTTGCAGATGAGCTGGCCTTGAAGGTGTGAGAGTAGGAGAGCTAATCCTGCCTCTTGCTGGGTGAGCTAGCTGGGGCAGTACTGGAAAGCTGGCCCTGAAGCTGCAGTTGCTGGAGAGCTGGTCCTGATGCTGCAGTTGTAGGAGAGCTGGCCCTGATGCTGCGGTTGTAGGAGAGCTGGCCCTGATGCTGTGGTTGTAGGAGAGCTGGCCCTGATGCTGCGGTTGTAGGAGAGCTGGTTCTGATGCTGCGGTTACAGGAGAGCTGGCCCTGATGCTGTGGTTGCTGGAGACCTGGTTCTGATGCTGTGGTTACAGGAGAGCTGGTGGGCTGAGCAGCTCAGTAACCTCCCAAGCTACAGCTCTGAGGAGGCTCATCTCAATTCCTACCTTATCTATGAACTACTGGAGTGCTTGATGGCATGATTGGGCTGGTCCTATAGATCCAAAGTTGCAGGGTCTCCATGACACTAGGCAACAACAGGATAGCCAAGAGGCATCCCAGTGAGGACCCAGTATTGATGGTGTAGCAGGAGCCAGAGTCCTAGAATCACTCATGACAATGAACATTTGCACGTGAAGAAGTGCGCATCTGGTGCCCACAGAGGCCAGAACAATGTGCTGAATCCTTTGACTCGAGGGTCTCGATGCTGTGAGCTGCCACGTGGGTGCTGGGAAATGAACCCAGGTTTTCTGAAAGCACGGCCAGTGTTTCTGAAGCACTGAGCCACCATTCCAGTCCCCAATACAATTTTTAATTAAATGATTTTTTAAAAAATAAATATTTATGTATTTGGAGCAATATAAATAAAAACACCTCTATACAAGGAATTGGTCATCTAGGTATCAGGGACATTTCTGGTTCTGACATTTTACTTTTTAATATATGTAGGTCGATTTATTACTCTTCTCTCAATATGAAACAAAAAAATTCCAGGAAATAAAAAAAATTCATCTCAATTACACTATGCGTCACATAGCATGTGATAAAGTGAATGAAAAATGTCTCCTCAAGATCTTATAACCACAAATTTGGTTTCCATTCAAATAACCCAAACAGTTTGAAATGCGTCGATCTCAGAACAGATTTAACAGTGACCTCAGAATACGTAATATCCCTAAATGTCTGAGAAAAAAAGTAAAAATAAGTCATTTTGACAAAAAATTTTATCCCTAAAACCCTCATGATAAAGGGACAGAATTGGGTCCTGCAAGCTTTCCTCTGACTTCTACATGTGCGCATGCGCACACATGAGCATGTGCACACACACACACATGCGCACACACACGCACACACACACACACACACACACACATATGGTAAACAAATCTATAATGGTCTATATGACCATTATAAATTTAAGTAATATAAGTTCATCAATTAAAATTCAGAAATTGGGAGGTTGAGTTGGGAACCACGGACTGATTGTATGATGTGTCAGTCAGACTTCTGTGGCTGTGACAATACCCTTAACTGGTCACTCAAAGGAGGAAACATGTATTATGGCTCATGGTTTCAGTCATCTTGGCAAAGAATTGACAGAGCAGAACAGTCCTGATGGTATTCAGGAAGGAGGAAACAGATGAGCCTGCACTAGTTGACTTCTGAATCTTGTTCCATCTGGGTTCCTAGCATCCTAGATGGCGCCATACATATTCAGGCTTGGATTGATTCCTTAACTGACCTCCTTTGGAGGTACCAAGGCAGCTTTCCTTAATATCCTATGTTCTGTGTGTCTGCCTGTTTGCCTGCCTGTCTGCCTGCCTGCCTGTCTGTCTCTGTCTGTCTGCCATGAGTGAAGAAGGTACCTGCAGAGGCCAGAAGAGGGTGCTGGATCTCCTGGAACTAGTTATAGGTGATTGTGAATTACCCAATAAGGGTGCTGGAATTAACTCCAGGTCCTCTCTAGTCCCCTCCTACACACTTCTCAAGCCAATAAAGTTGCCAGTCAAGACTAACATACACTATCTATATAAGTCTCATTTCCAATATAATGCTACAAAGAAATCAAAGGTAAAAGGATGAAATAAGACGTAACAGCCAACATTAGTCATAAGAAAGCTGACATAGCCATATTTATATCAAATAAAATAGAACTGAGAGCAAAAAGTTATTAGGGACAATGGAGTGTTATATAATGACTGGAGTTGCACCTCACCAAGCAAATGCAGCAGTCCTACACATTTATGCTTTAAAATATATAAGACAAAACCCACTAGACCTTGGAAGGGGGTGGGGGAGACAAATGTACAAAGGAAAGGTTTCAACACCTGCCCCTCAGTAATTAATAGAACAACTGAACAGAAAATCAGCAAAGGATGGAAAGGTAGATTGCTGTTGAACTCAGTGGCCACTCTCTACCTATAAACTGTCCACTCAGTAAAAAACAGAATGTAGAGTTTCCTCAACCAGTTTGCATAAAATTTACCCAGACAGCTAGTATTAGAAAACGAATCCAACAAATCAACAATACACTGAATTCACATAGAGCACCTCTTAAGGCTTCAAACTACAACTTAGTAACAGAAAGATAATAGGAAAAATTTCCAAAAATATAGACCCCCAAACATCCAAAATTCCCACAGAAAGGAGTGATCTTCTTTTTCTTTTTTCTTTTTTGGATATTTTCTTTATTTACATTTCAAATGTTATCCCCTTTCCCAGATCCCCCTCCCAGAACCCCCCTATTCCATCCCCCCTCCCCCTGCTTCTATGAGGGTATTCCTCCACCCACCCACTCATCCACTCCTGCCTCCCTGCCCTTGATTCCCCTACACTGGGGCTTCTACCTAGCCTTCACAGGACCAAAGACCTCTCCTCCCATTGATGCATGACAAGGCCATCCTCTGCTACATATGCAGCTGGAGCCATGTGTACTCCCTTGTTGATGGCTTTAGTCTCTGGGAGCTCTGGGGGTTCTGGTTGGTTGATATTGTTGTTCTTCCTATGGGGTTGCAAACCCCTTCAACTGACCCTGTGCTCAGTTCAATGGTTGGCTGCTAGAATCTGCTTCTCTATTTGTAAGGCTCTAGCAGGGTCTCTCAGGAGACAGCCTTATCAGGCTTGAAAGAAGTGATTCTTAAGAGAAGATTTAAACTATACTGAATTGGATGATAAATAAAATAAGACATATCAAAATTTGGGGATCTCAGAACTGAGAGTCAGGTTGATGGCACTACATATGCAAATGGGAAATGTTTTAAATCAGTGGTCTAAGCCCCTGCCTCAAGGTCATAGAGAAAAGAGAGAACAATGAAGTGAAGTCAAGAAGAAAGGAATAAATCGCAGAAATCAAGGAAATAGAAAATCATCTACAAAGACAAAAGCCAGCTTTTCATGAGGACAGTAAAACAGACAGATCTAACATGAAGCAAGGAGATCATTCCCAGTGCCAGGAACTGACAGATATATACCCATGTGTCCACTGACATCAGAGGGAACACAAAGGTTTGCCATGCTTGCTTGACTCCACGCACTGAAACCTCACAACTTGGATAAAAATGAATCAATACTTTGAGGAGCCCAAGAGGACCACAGGTTTACCCAGTGAAATAATGTGGCTCGTTGGACAACTCTTTTGGAATGCAAATTAAAAAATTTTCAAAAAATGTAAACTGCCTGATCCAATTTGCTTTATCAGAAATTCCTGCCAAACATTTGAAGGGAATTAATACAAAATCTGCAAAAACCCTCTAGAAACTAAGGGGGATCCCTTGTCTGAGAGACTTTTCCTGAATAGACACCAACACACACACACCTCTACTCATTTCAGAATGGGAACCTGTGAAAGATCAAATTAGTGACTGGAGCGGAGTGTAACTTAGCCAACTTATGTTTATTGGAATTACTAACCACGATGGGTGAGGAGTTACTTCTACAATCAGGAGTGGCTCAAACACAGCTGCATCACCTGCAGCTGGGCAACATGGGCAACACCTCCCCAAAGCTGCAGCCATGCAGCTCTCTGCTTGAATGCAGTTCTGCAGGTGGCCAGATGTCCTCTAGGCAGCTTGGCTAGCTGGCCTGTCCACCTCCAGCTGCCCCTTTCTGTCTCTATAACCCGGGGAGAGAGGCTCCTAACTGGCACAAGTTTCAGCTTTCCTAGACATGTGAAGTGCGTTTGCTTCTCAGGGGAGTCTCACGAGTTTCCCCTCCCTCCTGGACGAAACATTTCAATTCAGATGAAATTGACATAAGGCCTTTCTCAGCTTGTTGAAGGAAGGCAATAATGCTCTTATGCCAAACTCAGAAAAACAGAACCCTCCACAGGAAGGTACAGGCTAATATTCTTCATGAACACAGGCAGCCAAATCCTTAACAAAATACTGATGAGTAGACCTCACAAATGGGGCATATGCATCTGTTTGTGGACACACCAGGGTCAACTATTTAAACTTAAAGGGAAGGGGATCCCGTCATTTGCAACAACACAGATGAACCTGTGGCTATCGAATCAAGCACAGAGAGACAACTTAGATGTGGGCTACTAAGAAGTTAAAACTCTAGGAACTAAAAAAAACGAGGACAGTGGTTGCAGATCTGGGGGTGACATTGGGGGGATATTGATCAAAGAGTACAAAGGTCCACTTAGACAAGGTGTGGAGAGGGTCTGGAGGTCTATTGCATAGCGTGATGGCTATAATTAAAAATAATGGATTATATGCTTGAAAACTGCTAGGAGAGCAGATCTTAGGTGTTTTCACTGCCAAAAAAAATGTTATGTTAGGTACTCAATATGGTAATTTGCTTGATTCAAGCAAATTATAGTGTTACATATATCAGAACGTTCATCGTA
Source organism: Mastomys coucha (assembly GCF_008632895.1). Taxonomy (NCBI): domain Eukaryota; kingdom Metazoa; phylum Chordata; class Mammalia; order Rodentia; family Muridae; genus Mastomys; species Mastomys coucha. Next base: position 93,381,101 of record NW_022196906.1, read on the forward strand.
TGCCATAAATATATGTCAATTAGGCTTTGACAAAGCAGAAGGGAGCAGGAGGAGGAAGAAGGGGAGGAGGAGGAGGAAGAAGGGGAGGAGGAGGAAGAGGAGGAGGAGAAAGGCTCTGGTGTTACATTGTATCTACTTCTAGTGTGTTTGTCACTATGAAGTTGAACAACAGGGTCCAGAGTAGGAGCCAGAAGACATTCCTCACAGGCTGCCTAGTCAGCCTTCCTCTAGTGTTTAGCTCCCTTGAGAACAGCCTTGCTATGTCTCTCCCACTGAAGCACCTCCAAGTCTCCAGTCTGCAACACAAAAATGGCATCTTCTTTAAGAGACAGAAGAGGCAAGTGGGTGTCCATTTTGCTTGCCTATTCCAGCAGATATAGTTCCTCAAAGATGAGGCAAGATAGGGCAGGAGACAGAAAGACAAGGATGCTGGTAGATAGAGCTAATAAGAGTTTACCATAGCTTTCTAAACCTCCTTCAAGGAGAAGCCTGCAAAGCCATTGTTTGTTCTCTAGTGTCTCTCACTTAAAGTTTTATGGATTGATTGATTGGTTGATTGTGTGTGTGTGTGTGTGTGTGTGTGTGTGTGTGTGTGTGTGTGTAGATCAGAGGCCAATCTTGGGTATTGTTAATCAACTTCTACCTTTTGGACACAGGGTCTCCTTTATGCTCTTACTCAGCTGGCAGGCCCCGAAGCTTCTAGGCATTCTCCTGTCTCTACTTTCCTTCCCTCTGTAGGATCACCATAATTACAGAAACTCTCAGGTTCTGTGTGGATTGTGAATTGGAACTCAGGTCCTTACACTTGTATGGTAAGACCTTTGGCTGCCTGAGTCATCTTCCAACGGCCACCCTTCCCATACAAGTTCAGAATATATCATGATCAATTTCTTTTGCCTACAATAGATGAAACTTCTTTACTAATTGAGGAAACTATCACAAAGTCTAGGGAAGACAAAGCAACAGGGTGTTTTTGTTTTAAGGAGCAAGTGTCTTGTTGATGCAACCAGATGTGCCTTACCTTTTTGTTTTCACATATTCATTGGATTTCATTGTTCAAAGTGATCATGTAAGATTTCTGGCCAAGCTTTGCAAAGCGATGTCATACTGGCCTCATTCCAAGGAAATTAATAATCTTCTGTGGCTTTCCTTTCTCTTAGCTGGGGGCTTCTAGGCAAGGCCACTGGTGCTGCCCTCTCTATGAATTACAGGGCGGATGGGGCCTCCAATATTTCCATTGTAGAGCATTCTGTCTTTCATTTAAAAATTGCCTCTTATGAGTATTATTCTCTGTTCTAAAAAGATGTCATTGTTTCACTTCTGTCCCACACTCCTTCTGTGTTCAAGGTCGCTAGTTACTCTATTATTCCTGCACACAATCTTTTCATGTTCCCTTTCCAATCTGTCTCAGTTCAAGGCCTCGCATTCTCAGTACGCTCCATATGTCTCACCGTTTCTTCTCAGGAAAGCACTCTCTATCACATCTCTTTCTTTACTGGCTTCCGTGTATTCAGTTTCTCCTAATGCATGGTTGTGTGGGATGCAGGCAGGCCTTGTTTTGTGAAGGGTTTTGTTTTTTAGGGGTGGGGGAAGGATTTTGCTTAGCGTTTCCTTAGGATCAACAACAATGAAAGTTTATTAACTGGGTGCTGGAGAACTGGCTGCTCTTGTCTCTTATCTAGCCCAGGGGCCTGGGACTCTAAGTTTCCAGGAGGGGAGAAATGAGGAAGGTTATAACAGAAACGTGGAATGGTTGAACAACAAGAGTAAATGAAGCTGGAGTTTTGTGGGAAAAGTTCAGAAAGCAAAAGGATTGCTCCCTCCAAAGAAAAATTCAAGATGCTCTGAAATCACACTTCCATCAAAGACACCTGTGTCATTTTATTACAAGATCCTCCCATCGCTGGTTACAGTAAGCACCAATTAATGATAGTCTACCACACATTGCCTCTAACCAGGGGAAATAGTAATTAAAATCCCCATTTTACAAAAGCCAGGATCAGACAGCTAGTAAAGAATGGATCTATTTAATCCCAAGTCTCTCATCTTTCTAGACTCTGCTCCCTCACAATGCAGCATGCGACGCTGATATATGTGCCAAGCTGGCCTTTCTGTTTGAGTACGCATCATAAGAGGAACTATTTTAATGAAATATGCAGAATCATGCTCTATAAAGGGAGTGCCGGAGTGTGCACTGCCTCATTCCCGCTGTGAGAGCCATGCTGAAGAGCAGTGAGACCCTCGGCAGACAGTCTCACACTCGCAATGGTCTTGCTTATAATTTCTTTTCAGGTTCATTGACTTGCTACTTTAATTATATATATTTGAGCGAGTATAGTGTAATCATTTGAAACAGTGTACAATATGTAATGGCCACCTTGGCATATGCTCATGATTACTTGACCTTAGGGTGGTATAAAAAGAGATACACGCTCAACAGAAACTATACTTTGAATTTTCTGTTTATTTGTTTTTGTTTTGAGACGGGAATCTCACTATGTCTGGCTGTCCTGGAACTCACTCTGTAGACCAGGCTGGCCTCAAGCTCACAGAGATGAGCCTGCCTCTGCCTCTCAAGTGCTGGGATTAAAGGCGTTTGTCATCACTCCTAGCTATACATTTCCTTTTCTGTGGTTACAAGCAGGAACAGTAAGCTATCATCCAGTCGGGATATCATGGGGAAAGACAACCTCGAAGCCCTATTTCGTGGTGTGTCTGTTGGCTAGAAGTGGATGTAGTGTAAGCTGGGTGTGTTGAGTCTCGTTATTACTTGTGATCTTTCTGCCTTCTGATGCATTTGTCAGGATGTACCCATGGTAAGCTGAGAAGCTAACTGTTGAAGATGGGGAGGCACCCAATGAGCGTGTAAATGGAGACCTTAACCCCTTTCTGTGCTACCACTACCCTCATGCCAAGCCTGGGGATGTGTCTCGTCATGCCTGCGCTACAACACTTCTAGCTGTGGGAACCTGCAGAGGCACTTAGCTGTTGTGGGCCTCATTTTCTGCATTTGTGAAATGGAGGAAAAATGGGTCTGTTTGGCACACTGAATCTGGTGGTCTTTCCTCACTTCCAAACTTTAAAAAGTGACAGAAAATCACCTTGAAATCACAGTAACAGTCTCGGAAACAAGAAAGGGCAGTGTCAACCTATCAGAAACTAGACAGCTCCACCCAAGACGGAATGCCAATGAAACCTGATAGGGAACTCAAAGCTCAAAGAGCATTCTGGAAAGTTTAGTTGGAGGAGGTGAAAGGGATTAGAGGGAGATAATGCTAGGCCAAGAGTTGAAAGTTAGAGAGGGTGAAGGTCTATTGTAGGTAAGGAGAGCCATAAAGAGCTCTCTGAGAAGTCTGGTACCTGAAGGTAAAGAGAGGACCTGCGATGGAAGAGAACCGGAAACAGTTCAGGCAGGGAAGAGCGTGTGAAGATGGAGATAAGAAAGGAGTGTGTTGGAGGGCAGGGAGGAACAGGGGTGATGGTGTAGGCAGAGTAGTGCCAGTGCACTGGGGTTGGAGATGATTAGGAGCCGTTCAAAACCTCTATGTCCCTGGTGGACATGACGTGCTGTAAGGACTTCTGGGGTGTAAGAACCACACCCTTTGGTGCTGGTGGCTTAACTTACTTTCTGAGCTGTGGCTTGTCACGCATATCAGTGGATCTTTACCACCGGACTTACATTTTGTTGCAGAAAACCAAATAGGTATGTTGAGAGATCTGTCAAATTCCTCACTCAGAGTTGAATATGGACGCGCTTGGGCTCTAGAGGAGAAGAGACGGGTCATAACCCACGCGACACGTGGGCAACATGGTGACATGAGTCGAATGGCTGTTCATTGCGGTCCTGACTTTGCCTGAGCCCAATTGCCTTTCTTGTCACATACGCGCTGTTGCGGAAGGATGGTGGGTGGCTGTGGGTAGAATACTGTACTAGCAAAACTGCATAGAGAACCTGTATTCTCTCTGACAGTGAGGTCTGATAACCCACTTATATCTGCAGTTTTTAGAGCTGAAGTGGGCTATTGAGAATACGTTTAAGAAGTAAGTATGGAGTAGCATTTTGAGTGTGGACTGATAACAGAGCCTCACTTATCAGCAGTAAATTGCATGCTGCAGGGCAGAACTGGATGGGAGGTCTAGTGGACAGTGATTTCCACGTTCTCTCTCAGTCAGTAAGGGCTTAGTTGAAGAGAGGCAGGGATATTTGGAAACCTGAAGAGTCTGAAGATTGGTTAGGAAATGGGAACGGCCAATGTACTTCATTACTTGCAGGGATGCTCTCATAGTGTCTGTGAAACAAATAACTGGCCTCAGCTCCATGATGGGTTGAGGCGTGTGGGAGAGCTCAGTGGTGGGCCATCGAGATGGAGCCCTGAAGGGCTCTTGTCACCAAGCCTGAGGACCTGAGTTTGATCCATGGGTGGAAGGAGAGAACCAGCTCCCATGACTTGTCTTCTGACCTCACCCAAGCTTTAGCACATGCATGTGTGCACACACAAATATAATAAATTCAGTAACACTTTTTTAAAAAGAAAAAAGCAAACCAGTTCAGTGGTGAATTACCTCTCTCACAAGGCTGAGAGACATAGAAGGGAAAAATCATGAGACCGCTACAAAACCAGTGTTCTTTAGTGTCTAGGTATCTTAGTCTATTGGGACTGCTACAATAAAATATACATTAAACTGTGTAAGTTAAACAACAGAAAGTTGTTTCTTGTAGAGGTCAAGAAGATTCAGTATTAGGGCATACCCATCCATTGTAGTCAGCCATCTTCTGTATAGCATACGTTCTGTACAGGCCACAGCACATTGTGAACTGTACATATGACAGAAAGGGAGGATTTTGGCTTCTTTAGTATCTTACAAGGGCACTAACTTCACTCATGACCACCCCACCCTCAAACCCTGACCACTATCCAATACTGTCACATTGGAGATCCGGTTTTGACAAACGGATTTGAGGTTGAGGAAGACACAGATGATCAGGGCAGTCAGCGTTGCCCCAGAAAACACAGAAGTGATGACGATCGTGAATGTGGTGTGCTCATGCAGGTAAGAGCTTCACAAGGGACTGTGGGCTCTGCTTCCTGTCTTCATGTTCCTGCCAAAGCAAAGAATTACAGGGGCTCACATTTGTAAAAAAAAAAAAAAAAAAGGGCAGTTGCCCAAAGTGTCCTGCCTCCAGTCCCTCTAAGTAGAGCGTTGTGATCTGGGCCCATGGAACACGGAGCCCTTTTCTCACTACATGAGCAGTAAAAGCCTACAGGAGGAGAAGGAGGGGGAGGAGGAGGGAGGAGGAGAGACAGGAGAGAGGAAGAGGGAAGAGAGAGATCAGTGAAAGACAGCAATTAGTTCTAGTCAAAACCTTCAGTGTTGTGGTAGCAAACCATCAACCATGAATCCTATTAGGAATGAGAAATTCTTCAGTATTACATACATATTAGGAGAAAATTTTGTCTAATCAAACAGATCCATCTCAATCAAAGGAGATTCTTGGAGTCTTGATTATAATAGAAAGAATTTTATCTTTTTTTAAAAAAATTTTTTTTGCTTAAGGTCAATCTCAATTTCTAAGTCTTAAAGAAACATAGTTGGCGGGGTTGGGTGTGGGGGTTGGGGAGGCAGGTAATCTAGGTCCTTGGCTGGGGAATTGCACCAGTCTGCACACTCCTAATTTGCTTTTCAGGTTAGACTGAAGTCCCCCCAACTTGGGAGTCTGTTTTTTTGTTTGGACTGAAAGTGTTATTGAATCTCACAGACTGCTAAACTGAGGCACATTCTCAATGCAGAGGATGCCTGGCCCTGGCTCAAGCCAGCATTCTCAAGTCCAAGGGATGATCTCAGCCTGTCCATACTCCACGGAAGAAAATAATGAAATCTCTTGACTGTATAAAACAGCAGCATGATCAGTGATGTGCAAAACATTCATAGAAATTGTGAGCTCATGCTACCTCAAAACACTAGGGGCCAAGGCACAAGACTGGAGGCGTGTGACTCTCTTAATGTCAGGGTCGCTACCCTTTTTGCAGGGACCTGGTTCGCTGCTGGATTTGGTGGAAAGTCTTTCTTTCTTATTTTAGCTCTGGCATCCCATTTCTCTAGACTCCAGTCTATACTGCCGCAGCTCTGGGAAAGCAGGCTGGCTTTGCTTCCAGCCGCTCCCCTGTCGCACGTGGCTTCCTGCTCCTCTCCCCCATTCTTCTTATTGGCCAGCCTTGTTTGTGGCACAAGGACATGAAGAAGACGTTCTTCCCCTTCTCCAGTCATTGTCACTAATTGAAATGGGAGACAGGACAACGCTCCAGAAGAAAAGCTTATTATGGGCTGCCTTGTTGGAAGAAAATGAATCACCTAAGCAGATAGGTTTCCATGATCTCAGGCAAACCTCACTCTTTATTCTATACAACCCCGTCTAATTGTTCGAGAAATGTTCATCTGCTTCATAATGGAGCAGCTACAATGGAAGTGTTGTGAAATCACTGAAAAGTTTATTCAAGGCTTGTTCCTGAAAGCCTAGTCATAATGCGTGGGCTTCGGGGAGTTAATAGAATTGGCTCTCATTGAAATTGTGTGGATAACAAATTTCCCTAACATGCATCCTTTTAAATATGCGTGTTGATGGAAGTCTGAATTGGCATTTGGCAGATGCAAAGCACTAACAAAAGAGGTGAATTCCCAGCTCTGCTGTTAGCTGCTCCCTTGTCGCTGTGTCCTCCGAGTAGAACACTAGAAACACCCAGGGTTCCCATGACACCAAGTCGTTTGTAAACATGGGGATATTGAATGCTGTCCTCAAAGTACAAAACACGGAGAGGGGAGAGAATACTATCCCACGAAGCCCAAAGAAAAACATCCAGAGAAGAATGAATGGGCGGGCAAACAGTGCAGTAAAGGAACAAGCCATCCTGGTAGGAAATTTCTTCCAGTGAATGGTATTGGGATGGAGAAGTCAAAACCAACCAAGGATGGCTGGCGAGGTAGCTCTGTGATGGCACACTTGTTTAGCATGGATATAGCTTGTATCCAGCACTTAAAAAAAACTAACCAAAGAAAAACATATAAACAATATGACCGATGTCTAGACTCTTTATATACTACTTAGTTCTTGATGACTAGAGGTTGGAGTACATTTCGTTTACCCATCCCCTGAAGAAATGCATGATTTTGGACTGCATCTGCTGCAAGGTGCTGAAAATCTTAAGATATCAAATAGAGGAGATATCTGTGAGTTTAGGGCATGGGTAGAAAAGGGGGGACATTTTCCAAGTTTGACATTTGGGGAACCGATATGGCGTTGATACTTTGCCTCTGTGCACCTTCTGTGTGTCCTCTGAGTCTTAGACCCCTCCCCTTTTCCAGAAACTTCACTTGGATTGTTAAGCAGTAAACGTAAGGATGGTTCCTTTGCTTCATTTAACACTCCTAGGTACTGCAGGACCAGGAGCCGTTGTAACCTGATTTTTCCCTTTCTGTCCCCATAATGAAGAAATGCATGGTGGATTACACACTGCCTTTTCTTAGCAGTCTGTCCACTGACAGGAGAAATCTGTGTCCCCTGGAAGGCTCTATGGCTTAATACAAGATAGCAGATATGAAGCCAGGCCACCACGTTCTATCTACTCGAATGTCCATTCTTTGGAGGCTGTGTTGCCCTTCTGATAAAACTGCGTGTAGGTAACCAGGTTGACAGTCCTGGTTTAGCCTGGTTTTCTAGCCATCCTTTCCTAGGTACAAGGAGAAACAGAAAAAAACCATCTTGGGGTCTTCGTAACACTGAACGGCAGCTGAATATTCAAAACGATGGTATTAGTTTACAAAGTCAGTTGGTCACCCAAGTGACCCCTGCATGAAATTCAAGTTAAAAAACAAATTCATGGAGTAAAATCAAATGCTTTCGGCTCCTAAGTTTTGAGGTAGTTTACCGCTCAGCAGAAATAGGGACCAAGTAGTACAGATGTCAGTGGTCCAGCCCCCTCTCAGGTGCATCCTTTTTATTTGCTTCCTGTACTTATGCCAGCATTCACCTGATTTCATTCACAGCACAAGACCATTTTGGTGACCCTGATGTAGCCAGAGAGCCGATGGAGTGATGACTCTTCTACTTAACACAAAAAGAAATATTTTTTTCCCCTTTCAGATGCACATCCTTGGGTCAGAAGGGAGTTGTCCACATAATGCTCCCCGTGTGTTTGTGTGTGTGTGTGTGTGTGTGTGTGTGTGCGCGCGCGCGCGCGCGCGCCCCCTCCCTCCCCTGTCCCCCCCCCAGCCCCCTGCTTATTTTTAGAGATACATGTTTCACTAGCAAACTCCATTTTCTGTCCTCAATGGAGCTTTCTCTTTTTCTTTCAGTGGGGACTACAGAAACCATTTCAAGGCAAAGCCTTGTCTATGGCCTTTGTTTTTCCCTCGTTGTTCCGTTGGTGCCTTCACTCGGCATTCCGGACCAGCATTTCTTGAGGAGGTCAGCATTGTTCCTCCTTCTTGGGCCTGGCAGAACGCTTGGAGGGTCAGTTGAAAATGAAGCTTCTATTATCTGTGATCTGCCTCACCCCCTAAGCTGGTCCATCCCTACACTAAAGCTCAGTCAAGCATGAAGAAAACTAATTGTCCCCACTCTCTGCTCTGCTGCACACCAACCCCACTGCAAGTGCTTCCCTCAGCTTCCCCACCCATCACAGAAAACCTCCTCTAAGCTGAGGAACAGAGGGGCGCGTTCCCAGGGACCCACTGCTCTGCTCTGTTCAGCGTGTGGTGCAGGAGCAGCCTGTGACTGGAATCTGTCCCAGAGCTTCTCAGGGAGTTAACAATGTCAGGGAAGGGGAGGAGGGAGAAGAGGAGGGAGGGAGAGGAAGCCTCTGGCTGCGTGTTCCCCATAATTGCAATGGGCATAGGAAAGGAGACTAGATTAATTTGCCTGATGAATTATGCATCACTTCCGCATGCTGCCCTCCCAGCTCCAAAACCTTTATCATTCGGGATGCTTGAATCCAGCCACCTCCCAGCCTTGAAAGCTCTTGCCCAGCGTGGACCAGGGAAGCCTTTGGCTGGATCGTTAAGACCCTTCAACAGAGTGCTCCAGGGAAGTCTATAGGATTACAGAAATGTGAGCTGTATTAATAAAAACAAACAGGCACGGGCCGAGGGCTGATTCATCAGAAACAAGCCCAGAGCTATACTATGATGAGAAACTTCGATGTCCTTTTGTAGTCTAGGACCAAATAAAGGTAAACACAGTAGTAGCAATTACTTTGTTAGCTATGTTTTCACAGATACCACAAGAGAGAAAGTCTATATTGTTAAATGTACAAGCAACAGGAAGGCCACAGCAGTGAGAATGGCTGTCAGTTTACGGTGGTTTGCAGGTTTGGTCTCTCAGCTGCTTTCTCTGGTCCTTTCAAGTATATGTTTACCCGGAAGCTTTTTCCATTCTAGCTCTGAAAATCTGACCCTTCTGTGGGGCCTCCTGTGTCCTAAATGACCTTGCTGCCCCACTTTCCAGATTGATATGAAAAGACTCTTGGAATAAATGAGAGGCAGTGTTTCTTGCAGAAGGTTGCCTTGGGAGAACTGGAAGGTGTGGGGTGAGGTGGGGTGGGGTAATGAGATCCTTGTCTCAAAACCAAAACAGAACTACTGAGTGGGGCCCAAGTTTTCGCTTTTTCCGGCAGAGCTTAGGTGAGGAGTAAAATTAATAAAAGAAACAGATTCAGTTAATGAAATGAGTGGTATGTAACATAAGTAAAGCTTTTTTTGGTAATAGCTGTATTTCCTCTTGTACCATGCCGTTCATTCATTTATAATCATATCGTTTAGTGATTTAGCGCATGTATAAAGTTTTAACACTATACAATAAAGTTTTAGAATCTTTTCATCATCTCAGTAAAAGAAACCGTGTACTCTTTCGTTATGGTCCCAGTTCAAGGCAACTATGTTTGTTTTTGGTCTGTATATATTTGCTAATTCTGCATATAAATAAAACTGCAGACGGCTTTCATGCCTGGCTTCTGCTAACTTAGCACGACGGTTTTCAAGTTTCATTGTAATCCAGCACAAAGCTGTACTTCATTCTTTTTTCATAGAAGGGTAAATAAATTTCTGTTGTCTGAATATACCCATTCAACAGCAATGGCATTGCTTGGTGATTTTGTAATCATTTTATTCTTGGGTTTTTATGTTTTCTGTCTCTGTAGCAAGAATCTCACATCAAGTTGGCAGGCAAATTTTTCGAGAATGCCCTGGGCTACCCTAAGGTTAGCATACAATTCTAAGAAAGAAACCGATTCTAGGTTCTTCCAAGGTGGGGATCATAGTAAACAGTGAGGCCTTAATATATTTCTTACAATGTTCAGAGGGAGCCCCCTTTCAAAGCACTACATTTTAAAAGTGTTTTTCATTTGAGCCAGTCTTTTGGAAACAAAAAGGATTCTGTTCAAGGAGCACAAGCTAAGTGCTTATTCTGTTAGAGCAACTGACCTCAAGGATTTGAAAAAAAATCTAAGGAAAAAACAACTAGCAATCGCAGATGAACCACGAATCAAATGGCAAATGTGGTAGAGACAATATAGGAGGACATTTAAAAAAAAAAAAAAAGGTCATTCAGGTGAACAGTCAGAACCAGAGGCATTGATTAAGCTGAATGTTGAAAGCTGGAGGTAGGCGTTAGCTTGTTCCTATTTCACCAGAACCATAGACTGGGGTCAAACCATTATTTCAACCACACGTCTTTTCTTATGGGATGTAGCCATCGGTGTTCATCTGGGGATGTCTGTGTTCCTAATGGACCGACCCTTCATTGTCTGCATGCAAAGTGAAACTCTGGGATTGACACTCTGCAATGCCTCCTAAGAGGGAGACCAGAGAGGGAAGCCTCCCGAGTCTCACTTTACACTCTGATCCTGGAAGGGTCACCTGACCCCTCCCCAAGAGATTTTATTTTTTTTTTAAATGGTAAGGCTACAACTTATCTTACATTATGTAAGAAAAGACAGAATCTGAGTGGATAAGCCAATAGCTACGAAATGCCTCTCAATTAGCAGGCAATAGCTAATGGGAGTTACTGGCTCCACTGACGTCAGCAACTTCCGGGCGATGAGAACAGGAGGTCCTGGCTACTTCGTAGCTTATTAACTGAGCATTTACTGAAAGACAGGAGAGAGTGAAAGACAAAGAGAGCCCCATTGGCTCCCACCAGATGAGGAACCCAGCCCAGCCCAGAGGACATGAAATGAATAGTGACCAGGAGAAGATGTTATCTCCCTAGCTGGAAGTGTCTGCTGTCCCTTGCTATCCCAGTAGCCAGTGGTTTGTCCTTCTCGCAAGGTTCTGAGCACATTCTCCTTTGGATATCAAGTATTAGGTTGAGTTTTATCTTCTCCACCAGATGGTGATGTCCTTGAGTATGGGGACTGTGTTCTTTCATATTTAAAATCTAGCCTTATCAGGGAGTTCCCTAGGAAACCACCAACGCTTCTCTGGTTATCATCTCTTCTTTTCCTTTCTCTTTGGGGTTATTTGTGATTTGATAGAGCTTCATTTTGAAAGCCTCTTGAGCCGGGTTTCCTTTCAAGACACAGCCCTGGAGCCTCCACTGTATTTATTACCTTGGAACATTCAGGTTTTGAATTTCCTGAGGTCCAGGGTGCTGCTCTGTTCCTGTGGTTGATGTGATGGGCCACTTGCTCATCTCTGGTGGCTGTGCCTCTCATATTGATTAGCAAACCAGAAATGCTATTTATATCCATTGCTTCCATTACTTTTGGGACAAAATAATTGCGAGAGGGACGCCACGTGTCCTTTCTCTTGGAGAGCAGGCCTTTGCAGGGAGCTGTGGATGACTGATGTGCCCCTCTGTTTGGAATTCTCGGGTATGAGAATCTTGGTGTTGGAGAGGCCTGGTCAGTCCTGTTCAGCCACCCTGTAGGTCAATCTGAGACACCACTCTCTCCAGAAAGAGAGAGGTTGTTTAACAATGGATCCCCCTAGCCTGGACTAAGTAGATAAATTAGAAGGAATGTGTGTATGAGTGTATTTGAGAGGGTAATGCATTGAAAATGTCCTTGGGGGGGGGCGGGGTGGCTCATAGGAGTGACAAAGCACAATTCAGAGCTCACAAAGAGGAGAATTCAGTGAAAGGCCTTCAGAGACCTCAGCAGTGGCAAGGAACAGGGACTAGGTTTCCTTAGGGCCATTAGACTGCTAACGCCCTTCACTTCCTCCAGCTTGTGAGAATATAGGATCATTTAAGGTCAAATTTCAGAACCTTAAAAAAATTCAGATTCTACCTTTCAACCTACCACCCTCACACAGCACAAAGAGAGTCCCCAGCTACCCTCCCTGTTACCTGGGGACATTCCTAGGAATGGGAGATTAGTTGTGACATGGGCAGATACCCAAGTTGGTGTCCACCAAGTTCCAAACTGACCATCGGCAATCAAGGCAGGAAAAAATTAACCCAAGTCCATTAGAATCTTTCACGTGGGAGAAGGTGCAAGATCAAAGGGAGAGAAAAAAAAAATCACCAACCTGTAATTCTCTGGTATCTATGATGCTGTCTTCTTTTACATGCTTACCTAGCATTTTAAGTCCTGTTATTTAACAGGCTGGAAATCCATGGGGCCAAGTATTTATTGCAATATGCAAATTTTATGTACTTAACCTGTGCAGCTGAGAATAGGTATTTTCTTAAAGCATCGCACAATCCTTGAGGAGAAGACTCTAAATCGCCTCCCTCTCAGGGATCCTGCTTCGACAAAAGGATTCAGGAAGGACTCCAGCCAGAGGCACAGAGGACAGGGGTATAGAATGGGACAAGATACTCTTTTGTTTCCCCTCCTCCGTGTTTCTTGCTAAGTGTTACCTCTCCATAAAGCGTATGTCATGGGTGCAGGACACCGATGTGATCCAGATGGATATGACGTGCCGTTAAACTGGTAAAACCGCTCACTGGGCTACCGGGGGGAATGGATGCATGCATAGAATCATATAGTGAGGTAACCTCATAGAGCAGAGGGAGCATCGTTCAAGGCTAAGAATTGATGCACAAAGAGAGGCCCAGGGAAAGAGTAAAGGAAACGTTTTTTTTTTTTTTTTTTTTTTTTTAATAACTGTGTGCACAAAGGCCCAGAGGCAGAAAAGAACACACATTCCGGGAACTTTATTAGTCTCGGGTTACAGAAGTAGAGACAGCCAGGAGGGAAGATGGATAAAATGCAAGGGCTTCTCCAGAGTGTTACCCCTGGTCCACTGGGGGTCACTGGGGGCTCTGAACGGGAATGGTCACAAGGAGAAGTGTCCGGAACAGCTGCTCTGAAGAGCAGGTATGTGCCATCGTGAGATAACAAGACTCCTAAAAACCAAGTTGACTCTTTTCTTTCAGATGTTCTCAGGGTTAGTGCTTGCCTCTCTGAAATCTAGGAGAGGCTTTCTGGAGACCAGGGAAGGCTGCTGGGAATCCTGGACCGGAGACCTTTGCCCGTGGAAAGATGCTGTGGCTAGATCCAGGGCAGTGCTGACAGAAGGGCTTAAGGAACACCTTATAGCCACCATGAGGGTTCTGTATGCAAACAAATAAACAGAATGCTGTGGAGGAACAATCTCTTTAAGTGTCTTTGCTAGCTGCATTACTGGCCTTGATCAAAGGGTCGCATTCAGGGACAGAGGTGCACAACACTACAGGCTTAGGCTCCTGGCACCATCTAAAAGCTCAGTATGGGCTCAGAATTGCCTTGTTTCTGAAATATTACTATTTGCTTGGTTGTATCAAAGGACAATCAGATGTTTTTTCTAATTTAGTTCCTATCCATTCATGAAAAGCTAATGTTTTTTTTTTCTTTCTTTGAAATGGTTGGATTGAATTGTCTCATTATTCATTTAATGTTCATTTAGCACATGTAGGTAAAGACCCAAGGAGGAACTTGGAGGGCACAGAAAGTGAATCAGGCTAGACTTCTTGTAATCCACAGACATGTAGGAAACACAAGACACGTTGATTCAAGCATGTATGTATATATGTATGTCTGGGGTCATGCTGGGTTCCCAAGACACAGTATGGAATGGTCACTTTCAGGGTACTGGCATGAAAATAAAGGGGTGTATCAATTGCTAAGTGTGATTTTTTAAACTTAGCCTTTTCTTGATGGGATCCCTTCGTATCCACCCCCTATCCTTGCAACCTCCCTCCTCCGTCCCTCCCCTCCCCCCAAATCTCATGGAAGCTGTAGTGTGTCACCCACTGTCCCAGAGTATACCCTTTGTCCACACTTCTTCACTTGCAAATGCTCACTGCAATGAGTCATAGATCAGGTTTGAGGCCTCTGACTCCTGCTAGTCTATCAAGACTGGATCCTCACCAGGACTTCTCTTTGATATTCTGTTGTTGCCCTGTGTCATGGAGGTCCTGAAGCTTTGGATCTGTAGGACCTGCTTCTTCATGTGCTCCAGCAGTTCTTAGATGGGGTAGATATTTGAAGTGGGCCAACCCAAAGCCTTTGATTTGGGCCTGGGTAGTAACTAAGCTGGTCAGCTCACCCGCACTCACACCACAAGCTTAGGCTCTCGAGCACTGCCCTGGCTGGCTCACACAAGGTCACAGTCACAACCAGTAAGGGGCAGCACCAGATCTCCTGCTTTCATGACACACTCCTGCAGGGCAAGCTCTATTGTGTTGCCCAGGTGAGGTTCACGGCCTGCCTCCCTTGAGTGCTGCAGTCTGTGATGGGCTGGGCCAGCTCTCCTGTTTTCCGTAGGTGGCAAGGGAGTGTGTGTGTGTGTGTGTGTGTGTGTGTGTGTGTGTGTGTGTGTATGCATGCTATTTTTTTTTAACAGTCAGCTCCATGGTTATGGGAGTGGAGTGGAGAGGGAAGGAGGAGGGGAAGGAGGAAGAGAGGGAGAGACTGGCATCAAGAGAGAGGGAGAGAAAGAGTGACAGAGTCAGACACACAGAGAGAGATAGAGACTGCGAGTAGCTGAGCCTCCAGGGCCTTTCATACTGGATGTGAGGGAGTTGAGGAGGGAGCCATTTCTGTGTGACAGTGGGTAAGACTAGAACACAAATTTTCATGGCAGTGTAAACTGAAGGGCTGATGACAGAAACCCCAGGGATGGTCAGAAAAGACTTCAGAGCAGAGGGAAGAGTTAGGCATTTATTGGCCAAGGCTAAATGGCAGAAAAACCTTCCAGGTAGAGAGAACACAGTAAAGAACATCATAGAAACGAGGGCTCGTATGATGAGGTCACACGGAGAAACGTGGGCTCACATGATGAGGTCACACGGAGAAACGAGGGCTCACATGATGAGGTCACACGGAGTAACGTGGGCTCGTATGATGAGGTCACACGGAGAAACGTGGGCTCGTATGATGAGGTCACGTGGAATCCTAAAAAGCAAGTCTCTGAGTCTGTGTGCATGTGGATCAATTGATCCCAAAAAGCAATCCTGGGCAAAAGGGCAAGTGGCAGCCAGTGAGAGGGCTCAGTAGGGAAAAGACCTGCAGCCAAGGCTGACAACCTGATTCCAACCCAGGGACCCACAAGGTGGGAATGAAGAACTGATTCATGCACGTTGTCCTGTGAAATGCCCTCCACACTCATCTGTACACACATATACAAACAAACAAACACACACACATACACACCTCACCTCCACATGCCTCCCACCCCCACCCTACACACCATCATCCCCACACTATACGGACATAATCCCCCACCACACATACCACGCACACACCACACACATAAACACATATACACACACACCACACATACCACACATACCACACACACACACATTACACACACACCACCTTTCCCCAACCCCCCACATCACACACAATCACCTGCCCACTACACAGATATGCCCCCCACCATACATACCACACACACACCACACACATATACATCACACACACATACATACACACACACACACACATACCACCTTCTTCCAAGCCCCCACACCACACACAATCACCCGCACACTACACACATACACCCCTCACCATACATACCACACATACACACACATACCACACACCACATATGCACACCACACATATACCACACACAGCACACATGCCATACACATCACACAAAAACACACACCACACCTACATATCACACCACAACACATACACAGAGTAAATAATGCAATAGAAAATTTGCATTTTGTATTACATATCTTCCTATGCAATTGTGTGTTACATATTTCACATATATGTATGCATACAGATATGAATGTACAGATATGGAGATAACCCTAAAAGGAAGCACACTAAATTCATCACAGACTACCTCTGGGTAGGAGGGAGTAAAAGGATTCAGAGTCTCAAGTTTTCCCTGCACTGTTTCAGATTTCCCAAAGGAGAATATGTGCCTGTCTCAATTCTAGGAGAAAGTGGTCCGTGCTGTGGTTAGACATATGATATCTATGGGATACACTGGGAGAGAGAGAGAGGAAGAGAGAGAGAGAGAGAGAGAGAGAGAGAGGGAGAGAGAGAGGGAGAGAGAGAGGGAGAGAGAGAGAGAGAGAGAGAGAGAGAGAGAGAGAGAGAAAGAGAGAGATTAATTCCAGCTGTGAGGTATAGGAGAGTTCCTGAGGGCAGCAACCTCTGGATAAAACTGCCCGATCCAGCCTGGCAAGGGTCAGGAGCAAGCAGAAGAAAGTACAAGATGGCTAAAGAAAAGTACAGGATTTTTCCTGGATTGGGTATATGAAAGGGACACTAGAGATTAGGGAGAAAAGATGGCTTAGGTCTTAGTCATGGGGTAGAGTTTGTTTGGGAGTGGTTCTGCACTAGGCAAGTGCTCTACTGTGGGGCTGTATCCACATTCCCAGCTTTGAGGCTCTGGGGCTTTTGTTTTTGTTTTTATTTTGTTTGTTTGTTTGTTTGTTTGTTTTGAGGCAGGGTTTCTCTGTGTAGTCCTGGCTGTCCTGGAACTAACTCTGTAGACCAGGCTGGCCTCGAACTCAGAAATCTGCCTGCCTTGGCCTCCCAGGTGCTGAGATTAGAGGTGTGCCCGGTGCCCTGGGGCTTTGAAGCAAACAAAGGGCTTAGACACTGGTGAGGACAAAAAGCGAAAGAGAAGTTCAGAGCCAAATCAAAAGGCCACCAAAGTGGCCTAAGGGCCACACACAGCATATAGTGGTGTGAGACCCCATGGCCGAAGAAGGCCCAGGGTAGAAAGCCACGTTGTATTGATTTTACAGTTCATCTGTCCGGCCTCATAGAAAGGGTCTTATCTATGACTTCAAACCTTGTGGAAACAAGACGAGCTCAGAAAAAAATGGAATGCCATTTCAATGACATTCTCAAGAAAAGCCCCACACTTCTTGGGAAAAAAAAAAACTTTATTAATTTAAATACTGAAGCTTTCTGCTAACACTAAGGGATTATAGTATTCCAGCGGGACTTCCTTCGCTTCACAAAAAAATAAACCTGACAGAAGGATTACAAAACTAAACATGGAACAGTACAAGAAGCACTAATTACCTCCCATTCTTTCTTCTCACTCATTAAAACAACTGTTTAGACAAACAAAGCCATGGAATGGAGGAGGGGCAGAAGAGCCGGGTGTGTGGCTCAGTTAATCCCTGAGGCTTTGAGAAAGCTGAAATTGGCTCATTCACCTGGGAGGCAGGAGGTGCCCTTCAAACAGCTATCACCACTACAGACACTGGTCACCTTAGGTGACTCAGACAGCTTCGCACTGAAGTGTGTAATTCTGCGGAGCTGTCTGGAACCTCATCCTCCCCACTGTGGGCACTGGGTAATTGCCTCTTTGGGGGTCCAGGCTCCCTGCTTCTTGATGAGCATCAGGGTGAATGTGACCATGGATGAAACCTGATCTTCCCAGAGCCCGGAGAGAATCCATACTCGATGCCCAACACCTGTGGGTATGAGATTTATGAGTAAGAACCAGATCTGAGCAAGAAGTGGGGGAGGGGAAGGAGAGAAAGAAGGGGAGGGGGAGTGGCCCAAGGGGTGATTTGGGGGCTGGAACTCATATGTAAGATTCTGAATAAAGCTTTCCACCCAAATACATACTAGCTTAGACCAGTCTGATCCTAAGAAGGGCTCCATATCCAATATCATGTATGGATCCGTGATTGTTTTTTGGTATCACAGTTAATGGCTACTTCCTGTCCACTTTCCATTAGAAAATAATTCTGTTTAGCAAGCCTTGGGATAGCACTAAGGAGGCAGACATTTTTAATAAAAAGCCAAGAAGGCAGGGTGGCACAGTCCTATAGCTCAGCACATAAGAAGTAGAGGCAAGATGATCGCTTATGAATTCAGGGCTAGCCTGGTCTATGTGGTGAGTTCTAAGCAAAGCTAGGCTTATATAGTGAGACTCTTAAAAAAAAAAAACCCAAACCCAAAACAAACCAAAGGCAAAGCAAGCACACCAAACTGAAAGGCCTAGGGAGGACAGGAAGGGCAAGAGGAAGCAAACCAAACTGAAAGGCCTAGAGAGGACAGGAAGGGCAAGAGGGAGCGAGCACACGTACAGTCACATCCAATGTGTGTATAAATAAAGACAGACACTGGCTACTGG
Source organism: Mastomys coucha (assembly GCF_008632895.1). Lineage (NCBI taxonomy): Eukaryota > Metazoa > Chordata > Mammalia > Rodentia > Muridae > Mastomys > Mastomys coucha. Next base: position 93,399,653 of record NW_022196906.1, read on the forward strand.
CTACTTTGGTATAACTCAAGCATCCTGCACAGTTTTCACTGTCTTTTCCCTACTCAGCAAATGGCCACGATTGCCCCAGCCTATTGGTTAGAGTTTCCAAGTGCGTGAAGATTGAGCCCCGAGTCTAGTAGTTACCGGAGTTCAGAAAACAGCCAAGAGTTCAGGCTGATGGAGGTTGAAAGAAACATACAGGGAAGGATGAACAACGGAGAGCCGAACAGGATCCCACAGACCTGTCAAAGAAAGAGCAAGGCCCTGGAAAGAGCTGCAGAGAAGGAGTGGGCAGAGCATGCTCAGCTCATGCAGCCTAGGGTTGGTTTGTGGTTCACCTTACACAGAATAGCAAGCCTTCCCTCCGAACACAGTGGGCATTCATTTATGGAGTCCTCTCAGCAGCACAACCAAGTCCAGTCATCTCCAGGACAGAAAGGCCCCACCGAATGGAGCTTAACAACAAGCCTGGGACAACTTACATAGTTTCTGAGTAATGCAGCTGCAGCCCAGAGTAAGAGCCAAAAGGGTATTTTAAAACCTGCATCTAACAGCACAGACACCAGTGTCTGTCATGCATCAGAATGGCAATAGACAGGGGAAGAAGCAGAAGTCTACAAGCTGCAGTAGAAGAAAGCTCAGCCACGGGTTACAGGTGCAGAAAAGACACAGGGAACAGTTAGCAGAAAGACAAGGAGGTCATTACGGTTCAACACTTGTCCAAGAAGGTAGGAGCAAACATGAACAAGATAAAGAGCCCCACTGAATTCTAGAGATGGGATTCTAAGGAAAAAAGACAACAGGGGAAAAAACGTCAATGAACTGGAAGACATAGAGGTAGGAAGCATCCAAAACCAAACATGTAAGGTAAAAACATCAGACCCAAAGAAAAATTCAAACAGAATGCTAACATGTAGAGAAAAACTCAAGTGGTATATATATATATGTGTGTGTGTGTGTGTATACCATACCATATATTACCATATATATGGTAATATATATATGCAGTTTTCAGGGGGAAAGGTGAGCGGTGAGGCCTGAAAATAACTGAATGATGGGAGAAGATGGCTCAGTGGGCAAAGTGCTTCCTGAGCAAGACTGACAAACTGAGTTTTGATCCCCAGAACCCACATAAAATCCTGCTGCAGTAACAGGGACAGAGACAGGAGAATCATCAGAAACCCTTGGGCCAGCTGACCTGATGGACACAACAATGAACAAGCCAAATCCTGTCTCAAAAAAGGTTGTCCTCTGATCTCCATAAACATGTCCTGCTATTAGAGTGGACACACAGGTGCCCACACTAATATACACACACAGGTGCCCACATTAACACACACACAGGTGCCCACACTAATAGATATACAGGTGCCCACACTAATATATACACACAGGTGCCCACACTAATATACACACACAGGTGCTCACACTAACATACACACATAGGTGCCCACACTAATATACATGCAGGTGCCCACTCTAATATACATACACAGGTGCCCAGACTAGTATACACACTCAGGTGCCCACACTAATATACACACTCAGGTGCCCACACTAACACACACACACAGGTGCCTACACTAGTACACACAGGTGCCCACACTTGTACATACATAGGTATTTACTCTAATACACATACAAATACTCACATTAGTACACACATCCGTGCTTGTGGATACACAAATACACACACACACACAAACACACACAAATAATTTTTTAAATATGAAAGAATCTACAAAAAACTCAGCTCAAGTTGTTTACAAATGTTGCTGAAGTCCTACAAGAAGTGAGATCTTGGGCTTTGGAAAACTCAGGCTTAAATTCCGGTTTTCAGATTTCAGGCAGCCGGCCCACGTGACTTCCATGGTTCACTTCAGCTCTCTCTAAGCTTCATTTTCCTCACCTGCAAGGTAAAGATAAAGATGGTACAAAACTATTTATTGTGTTGTGGTTCTTGATATGCAGATGTTGGCAACAATTTAAATACTCGTCTATAAGCCATGGTGAAGTTAATTATGGGACAGCTCTAGTGCGGAGCATTGTAGTGACGACAAAGGGTAGCAATGCTTCTAAGAATCGGCATGAGAACTCTCCAGGAACACTGCCTCGGGAAGAAGCAAGCCAAAGCACAGTGTTTTATCGATACATATACAAAAAAATCTTGTTGGATTGACACATTTGCATGCAGATGTACACAAAGGGAACTTGGAGGATTCTCACTCAAAGCTTCTAGAGAGGAAGCAGGTGAGGAGAGCCAGCAAGAGGGCACTTTTATCTTGTAACCACTAACCCCTCCCGGCTCTTTGTAAGGAGACACCGGGTTAAAAGAAGGAAATGGAAACAATATTGTTGTGGGAGCAAGCCCCAGCTTCCTGTGCTGGTGGTGGATAAATGAGAATTGTGTCAACTGGTGACACTGTAAATCTGAACTTAAAGTTCTTTGCCGGCTTTCTAGCATCTGGGAATAAAAAATTCGCATTTTCGCCCAGCATAGGTGGTGCTCGACTTTAATCCTAGCACTTGGGAGGCAGAGGCAGGCAGATTTCTAGGCCAGCCTGGTCTATAGTGTGAGTTCCAGGACAGCCAGGGCTATACAGAGAAACCCTGTCTCAAAAAACCCCAAAACAACAACAACAACAACAAAAATCGCGTCTTTAGCAAGCTCCCAGGGTCCCAGACGAGCCAGCTGGACCAGGTTTTCTTGGGTCTGCTTGCCACCAGACACACCTCAGGCACTCATCGGCCTCTCTTGCTCGGTGGACAACTTTCATTCATAACTCTGCTCTTGGGCTAGTCAAGTACATTTATTTCCTGTTCTCTCCAGCCCTGAAGAGTTAACCTCTCATTTCCAGATAGATCTTATCTATATAGCTTTTCTACTTGGAAGTTGTTAAAAATATACCATTCATTATTAATCCTAGAGGAAGAAGCGGGTGATGGCAACTTATTGAGGTCTTCTCAGTGTCTAGGGAAGACCCTTGTTTATAGCAAATACAAAAATGCTCATGCTGAATCCGTGCATGCGCACATGCAGCTATCAGAAACAGCATTCATATGGAAAAACTTGTGTTGGGAATCTGGCTGATTTAATTCTGATAATGATTTCTCCTATAAGAACAAAGAAAGCTGCAGAACTGGTTTGGATTTTTGTTTTTGTTTTTGTTTTTCAAGACAGGGTTTCTCTGTGTAGTCCTGGCTGTCCTGGAACTCACTGTAGACCAGGCTGGCCTCGAACTTAGAAATCTGCCTGCCTCTGCCTCCCAAGTGGTGGGATAAAAAGTGTGTGCCACCCCTGCCCGACTTGGTTTGGATTTTTGACTGGAGGTTGTATTTGCTTGCTGGGCTCCGTGAAGTCCGTGAAAGGGCACTGCAGAGAACCCCTCCTCACAGTGCAGGGACCCGGATGAAGCCCCTCCCCCTTTACTTGTTGTTGCTCACTTTCCTGCCCCCCGTCCTCGCTTGGTATCTTAGTATCTCTTTTATCTCCATATTGTCTTTTTTTTTTTTTAATGTATTCAGATTTCCTCCTATTTGAGAGACTGGCCAGATTTTATTAATACCCACTCTCAAGGCTGCATTTTAACTTGCTCACACCTTTCATGAGCTTACCTCCAAAGACTGTATTCTGAGGCACTGAAGAGTAAGGAATCAGTGTTTAAATTCTGGACGATTAGCTCCATCAAGAAGTACCAAGAAAAAAACCTCTGAAGAAAATAGTCATGTCATCTGGAGTTCTAATATCGATAGGAGTGTTCCAAGTGTTAAAGGGGGAAAAACATATGGGAGCTCTCTCTCTCTCTCTCTCTCTCTCTCTCTCTCTCTCTCTCTCTCTCTCTGTCTCTCTGTCTCTGTCTCTCTCTCTCTCTGTCTCTGTCTCTGTCTCTCTCTTTCTTTCTCTCTTTCTCTTTCTCTCATACACACAGCAAGTAAAATCACACAGGTAGAAACTCTACAAGGGAAGACAATGTTTAACAATGTTGTAGGCTGAAATATAAGATAGTGAGCCCATTATCTTACATGTATTTAAGAAGTGTGTTTGTGTTGGATGAGACTGCCCAATGACCACTACAGCCAGCATATCTCTCTCTCTCTCTCTCTTTTGCTCTCTCTCTTGAAATTTTATTTTATGCATCCTGAGTGTATGCTTGTGCACTACATGATCATCAGAGAGCACACTGTGAAACTGGAGTTATAGGATTTATAAGCCACCACATAGATGCTGGGAACTGGACTCAGGTGCTTTGCAAGAGCAGCTGCTGCTCCTGACCACTGAGCCATCTCTCCAGCATTGTCCAGCTTTTTTCAATTCTCAAGTCTCCTCACTCTGTATTGGTCTGTCTCCAGATATCAAGACAGGGAGATAAAACAAATATTCGGGTCTAGGTTCCCCCCCAAATGGAATGCGAAGGGAAGAAACAGCTCTCCGAATTCTAGGAAGGAAAATGCCAGACATCGAGTGCTGAGGCTGACTTCCTGTGACCCTTGGTTCAGCCATGGGGAAAGAGCTAGCTCCTACAGTCATACCTAAAAGAGGAGGGTGGTTGGAGGCTCTGTATGATTTTGGTTTTGTGGCAGTTCCAGAGCCCTGCTGGGGCTCCTTTTCTATCACTTCTTGTTTGGTTACTGTAGTCCCTGGAGGCATGCACCCCTGCCTATCTGAAGAGGTACACCTTTGCTTTTCCTATTCAGAGCCATAATGTGAATTGGGGTGAGCTATCAGCTGCCCATCACCCTCAATCTATGTGCGTTAAGAATCTGTCCTTTGAAAGGAGTATTGCAACTGTTGGGCTAAAGTCTGCAGTAATCCTGGGCTGCTTTATTATGCAGTCCACACTGTTTTCCCATCCAGCCTTTTTTCCATTGAACTGGTTACTCAGTCATACTAAACATGGAATAAAGTGAAATAAATAAATATATAAAACTTAGAGTGCACTGGGTCTTTTCTCTGTCAAGCTGGCTCAAATGTTCTCGAAGTTTATCGGAGAGCTTGGTTGCCCTGGTGAAAATAGCCTTGTGCAGTGAGACAGAAAATAAGATGTCATGGCGAACTAAACATCTTCACTTTCTGGACAAATATCTAAGCTGACTGGAGCATAGAGAAGGACCCAAGGGATCGCCAAAGGGCGGAAACCTGGGTACCCTGTCCCATGTTTTAGACCTTCCCCGGCATCAGGTGAGCAGGTGGGTGAAAATCACTGACACCTGGCTTCTGTGGGAGGTTCTGGCAACTTCTAGCTAGTTTGACTCTGCACTTCTTCCTGGGTTGTGAAAGTGAAGATGTTTAGCTTGCCGTGACGCCTTATTTTCTGTTCTACTGCACAGTGTTATTGTAACCAAGGTCGCTCTCTCCCTCCCCGATAAACTCGCTTGGACTCGATATCTCTGCAAGTGATTCCTATTAAAATGAATGGATATGGAAATCCGTGTGTGTGTGTGTGTGTGTGTGTGTGTGTGTGTGCGTGTGTGCACGTGTGTGTGTAAAAGAGAATGAAAACTAGAGGGAATGAGGAGGAGAGGCAAATGTCAGCCCCTTTATTCATTTACCAGCTTATTTAATTTTTATTATTCCTGGTTATAATGGGTATAATGATGCTACCAATCTCTGAGGGAGTTACTGTGCTTTAAATAAAAACCTGGGCCTTTCCAAGCATCCCATAGGCTAAATGAAATGGGTGCCAGACCACGAATGTTGACTCTCGTCTATAGAAATGGAAAGAGGAGAAGAACAATAGAGAAGACAGAGATTTTAAGGACAGAAAGACGGAATTATCTTTGTTTCTTTGCAAAGACTATTTCTATGAGACCGTATTTGCAAACCCTTTAGTAAAGCACAGCAAAACAGCTACGGAAAGCGGAAAGCGTTTGCAGGAGGCTGGGGCAGTGTGGGCCCTGGTGTGCGCAGGAGGCTGGGGCAGTGTGGGCCCTGGTGTGCGCAGGAGGCTGGGGCAGTGTGGGCCCTGGTGTGCGCAGGAGGCTGGGGCAGAGTGGGCTCTGGTGTGCGCAGGAGGCTGGGGCAGTGTGGGCCCTGGTGTGCGCAGGAGGCTGGGGCAGTGTGGGCCCTGGTGTGCGCAGGAGGCTGGGGCAGTGTGGGCTCTGGTGTGCGTTGTAGTGTTTCCCTGCACACTAGTTTGCTTAGATGCTTTCCTTGCCAGGAAAGAGAATTCACGCCTCCTTGTCAGAGAGCTCTCCTCAGGCAGTTTGGAACCCACTTTGTCTGTGGCCATAGGCAGCCATAGAACGCTGAGGAAGTCTATCCCAGAAGGCAGAATGCTTACCCCACAGCTAATGGGAGACATCCTGACGAATTCTCTTCCTGACCCTCTGTCCCCTACCCTACACCTTTACTGGTTTTTCATTGATCATGTATTGAAATCAACCATGAAATCACCATGCTAGCTTAAATTCATATTAGATTCTGCTTCTCAAGGCTTTGGTCTGAGACAAGGATATCCCCCATTGTGTAACTAGGTTTTGTTTTTTTTCTTTTTGTCTAAAGTTTTTTAAGCCAGTTATTTTATAGAAACTATTTTAAAATCCCTACATTTTATTTAATACATAGTACAATTATGTTGCTAAGCATTTGGAAACAAAACATAACAAAACCATCTAAGCCCAAAGCATTGTATAGTGAGCGGTATAGCCTAGACTGTTGAGAGACTTCGGTGGGGAAACAGCAAAGTCTTTCCTCTGGCGGATGAAAAGTAGTCTGGTATATGGGCAGTCCCGCCAAGTGGGCTGTGACACACCCACAGGAATCCACAGTGAGGATTTTAGAAGAGGCCTAAGTAGGCAGAAGAAATCATCATTAAGGCAGGATAGAGTTAGACGGTAGGAAACCTTGACATCTGCTCCAAGCTGGAGACACCCAGGAGCAAACACTCATGTTGGTCGAATACAAAATTGTTCTTCCCTCTCTTGTGAATGTGGCTATAAGTGCACAGAGAGGCATGTTGCTATCATTGCTATGTGACAGGAGCTTCATCTTTCAATTAAACAATGAGCCAGCTTCTAGAGTTGTGATGGGATGGAGTTGCTGACACTCCTGTTGGGGAAGCCTTGGTAACCTTTCAAGCAGATTACAGGACCACTGCAACTGTAGAGCCAGAGGCCTTCTAGAGCTGAAAGCCACAGCATCTGCCTCCTCAGGAGAACATCTCCAGCTTGCTAGTTCCCATTTTGACCTAGTACCAGTGTCCTTGGAATTCTAGGAGCAAAAGAATAGTCTAAGACGCAGTTTTAGGACTGGAGAGGTGGCTCAGCGGTTAAGAACACTGACTGCTCTCCCAAAGGTCCTGTGTTCAAATCACAGCAACCACATGGTGGCTCACAACCACCCATGAGATCTGACACCCTCTTCTGGTGTGGCTGAAGACAGCTACAATGTACTTACATATAGTAATAAATAAATCTTTTAAAAAAAAAGAAGCAGTTTTAACAGAAGCTGTTTTACATAGTACTGATCTGTGGGCCACATGATATTTGAATATACAAGAAAATGTTATTTAAAACAAAGTCTTCCAAGATATGGAAAGCTAATAGTAGGTGACCAGGTATAACAAATTATGTAAGCCATAGACAACTCACAGTAATTAATCTGAAGTGTGTTGAGTTAAGTAACTATTTATGGTAGATTGCAAAACTGTCTAGGGTTCCCCACTTGTAGTGTGCACACAACCTTGCAGTGTGGCACTGCAGTTCCTCTCAGTAAGAGGCAGTAGCATTTACCCGTACATTCTAAACCCGAGTTCACCTTGTGACTTGCTTAACCATGAGCAGGCTGCTGATGGGACCATAGAGAGGCCCAGGAGCTAAGTAACTCCTTTCTAACCTAAGAACCAAGGTAAAGCTTCTCCTTTACGGTGCGTGGCTCTGCTAGGCTCTTATGTGAACAAGACTAGGCTAGTCTGCTAGACAGTGGAGACATGGGCCCAGCTGTCCCAGTTTCTCCAGCCAAGAATCAAGTCTAAAGTGGTGCTGCCTAGCTGACTGGAAGCCATCTGTAGATACATGTGTAAATACTGCCAGGACCAGAATTGTCCAGCTGAATCCAGTATGGATTGCTAACTCACAAAATCATGAACTAAGTAGTTACGGTAATTCCCAAGTTTTGGGGCATGTTTATTATTCAGGAGGAGAACAGGATTCAGGACTGTTCAGGATAATGCACATGTTACAATACATTCTAATTACTAGAAAGTAACAGCATATTCAATATTTTCCATTTTATTAACAACATACATTCACACACAGGTGTGCACATAATATACATGTACATTTATATATATATGTATGTGTATATATACATATATATATATACATACATATATACACATATAGACACATACACATTGCCTTGGTTAGGTTTTTATTACTTTGATAAGGTCATGGCCAAAAGGAACTGGGAAAAGAAAGGTTTATTTCATCTTACCATTCTCAGGTCACAATCCACCACTGAGGGAAATCTGGAGGTAGGAACCTGGAGGGGGGAACCTGGAGGGGAGAACCTGGAGGGGAGAAACTGGAGGGGGAACCTGGAGGGGGAAACCTGGAGGGGAGA
>NW_022196906.1:93408678-93430590 GCF_008632895.1 Mastomys coucha
ACCTGGAAGGGGGAACCTGGAGGGGGGAACCTGGAGGGGGGAACCTGGAGGGGGGAACTGAAGCACAGATCGTAGTGGAGTGCTGTGTACTGACTTCTTCCATTTGATTTGTTCAGTTTGCTTTTTCTACATCCCAGGACCACATGCCCAAGGATGGCACTGTTCACAGTGAGCTGGGCCCTCACACATCAATTATTAATCAAGACAATATCCCACAAACTTATCATAGGTCAATCTTATGGAGACATTTGGGCAATTAAGATTCCCTCTTCCAGTTATATCTAGGTTTGTGCCCAGTTGACATAAAAATCAACACACATACACATAAACACATAGGTACATATATACACATATACATATATATTCATACATACACATGCACACATATATACAAACACGCACAGACAAACACATGTATACAAATACACATACATACATGGACACATACATATACATGTATATACACACATATTTAAAGACACCAAGGGATGGACCGAATGTAGCTCAGTGGTGGAGCACCTATTGAGCATGCTTAAAAGCTCAGCTCAGTCCCAAGCACAATAATAAGAATAAGAGAAAAATAGGAAGAGAAGGAGGAAGAAGAGGAGGAGGTGGAGGAAGAGAAGAGAAGGAAAAGAGAGGGAAGGAAAGGGAAGAGTAAAGAAAAGAGATATATGTTCGTATATGTTGAACAATTGTGAACATTTGTACCTCAGCTTCCTCACCTGGACAACAGTGAGACTAACAATCCCCAGCTTGCATAGTTGGTTTGAGGAATATATTCCTCAATATGTAGATCTTAGAGGTTAGTACCTGGCTATTCAAGCTCCAGCAGCTGCCCTTCACCCATGTACACACAGTGGCAGGTGCTAAGTGGACTTGAATCTTAACAAGAGTGTATGACCTTGGGAAGGAAGAGTGGAGATCAGGGATGGGGGAGGTATTGGGGGAAAGATTAGGGGTAGGCTTGATCAAAACAGTGTATACATGTATGTGCTCAAACGAGAAAGACTAGTGCCTGGTTCATAGGAAATTCTTAATATATCTAGTTAATGTATTGGATTACATTTGACGCCCAAGAGATTCCAAAGGACAGGGTATTATTTTCCCAAACATCAGTAATATTGAAAAAGAGTCCTCAAGAGACATGGGTGCAAAATGTCTTAAGAGAAAAGGCAAGGTGAGATTTCCGAAGGTATTTTAAAGAGAAAAAAGAGGCTGGAGGGCTAAGTAGGATGATTGGATGGGTGGTGGTCCACTGTGGGGTGAAGATGCTTGGGAAGCCAGTACAGCTGGAGTCTTAGGCCATGCTTTGTGCAGAGGCTGGGGTAAGGTAAGCAACATTTCCTGCTTTCCGAGCAACAAAAGGTCATTGGAACCTGGCAGTAAGGAGTTCCAGGTACCTATGATGCAGGGACTGGGTGAGAAGCCATCCTCCTCAGACACCTCACTCTTGCTGTGGTCTGGAACACAGGGCTGGGAGGCCTGGCTGACCTCTAGAGTGCATTCCTACACTGTGCACTGCCTGACTGCATTCTGACAGGTCTAAGCATCCTGCTGGTAACCTATGCCCTGAAAACCTCCACATCATGGGGATCTTTAGGATACTGTTCAAGATGACTGTTGATGAGCAATGCCCTTCATTAAGCAGTGACCAAATCCAGCTCACACCACACACATCTTAGTTCACGGGATGAGCTCAGGAGATAGACTTTAATACAATTTACTTCTTTACAGCTAAGAGAGCAGCCATGCAAAAACGGTTAGCCACCTCGCCTCATCACGAAGAAGGATGTTTTGGTTTTGAGGTGCATCTTGCTATGCAGCCTAGGCTAGCCTAGAACCCATAATCCTTTCTCTAAACCTAGTGAGCTTGCATTACAGGCATCTGCTCCTGGGCCTAGCCACAGAGGAAGGGTGGGAACGCATATTTCTGATTTCCCCCAAGAGAAACAAAAGAAAGATTTGGTTTTCTCTAGCCATACTCTTTAAGGACCATGCCTCAGAAAAGTAGCAAAGAGAGCCAGGAGCGCAGGTTGATAAAAGTTCCCTCAGGCAGTTACCTGAGGAAGAGGGTACATCCAACAGCACCCTCCCTCACCTAGTGGGCTCTTAATGTCTCCAAGGGGTCTGTCCCAATACTCTCTTTTGTGTATGTGTGTGTGTGCGTGCACACATATGCACACTCATGCACACTCCTTCGTGAACGCACAAGAAAGTATCTGATTCTTATAATGGCATAACTTATTGGACACTCTCATGACCTCTGTGTCCACCCTAGGGGGGAAAAAATCTAAATCTACCAAACTTTCAGGGAAGGGAAATGGCCAGGCCAGAGCAGAGGTTGTGTCCCACACCCTTATCCAGGTGCTGGGATGCCATTCACTTAAGCTCCTAAGTCTATTTTATTATTCATGGTACCTGGCCGATTGCATAGATAGGGTTAGGAAGGTCAGTGCAGCATTAATATGCTGAATTGGGAGATGGCGTGGGCTGGAGATGGATCTGGTCACACCAGAGTGACTCTTACTGAGGGGGCTTGATTTGATATTAATATTAATTTGATGCTCCTTCGCATCTTCAAGAAATTTGTCCTACCCAGATAGGGGAAAGTCTGAGCGCTAGCCCCAGGCAAAGCAGGAATGTGTGTTGGATTTGATGGTGGGCTGTAGGAGCTGGTGGTACAGGGAGGGGAACTCAGGACCTTCCATCGTCTTCAGTGCTCTCCCACTTTAGGAGGTATGCACATAACCTTCAGTGGGAGCAACATAAGCCCCATGTTCCTATCCAAATGCATCGACCTTGTCAGAAGTGTCGGAGCCGATGCTTGGGACGAGAAAGCTATGGCTTCTATCACTTAACCTTCAGGATAGTGCTCTTCAACCTGGGTGCTCACTGAAGCACCAGGAGAACACTGGGATGTTGGGAGGCTCTGAGACGTTGCCTGAATTTATGGACTCGGTTTCTGAGGTTGGGTACCAGTACAGGAATGCTCAAAACCTTCCTTACTCTCTTTTGGCCCCTGATGGGTTGCCCATGTGGTGGATGGCCCCATACCTGTGTGAGTTGGGGGACATGATTGGACTCAGGGAGGTACATGAGGCTGGGAGGGAGATGGGGGAATGTTGGGGGAGCTACATGGAGGTGGCGATAGATGGATGCTCAAACTATATTGTGTGAAAGCATGTTAACATTTAGGATTTCAAACAACTGGGATAGTCTCACTTTGACATCTCTTGGAATTAAAGCACACAGATGGAAACTGAAACCTGAGTAGCACCCCCCCACCTTCTTAAAGCTATAGCAAGGGGCTCTTCTGAGCAGGCATGAAACACAAGAGTCAGAGTGGTGTCTACTCCGCACACCACCAATTCTCTCACTTCAAGGTCTGTTCGTGCCACCCTAAGGGCTGGTAGAAACAGAGACCGCTGAGCCCCGCCCATAGTGAAGGGGTTGCAGTCCATTTGGGTGTCTGCACTTGTATCCAGTTTCCCAGGAACTCTAGTGCTGCCAGTCCAGGAAGCGCTTCAAAGGCAAATGCAAACCAGTGAGAGGAACCTAGTCTGGTGCTGACCAGCTTGCCTGACTTTCCTAGTTTTCTCACCCAGCTGCTCAGCCAGTTGCTGAGCTCAGAGGGGGAGTACCCGCTACCGCCATGCCTGGTGGCCAGAAGTTGTCAGTGTTTCCATGGTAGCCCCAGGGTCAGGATTTGAGTGCACTTCATTTCACACGACAAGAGAAAATGGAAAGTTGCAGGAATCTGCGAACCCAATCAATTATAAACATGATTTGCTTCCCAAATAAACCAAGATCTTGTATGATTGCTGCACCTGAATGTAAACTGCTGGAGGAAGGGTTGGTCCCTTCTCATCTCTAGCAGACAGCCTGGGCAGGAGTGGGCACTCAAGAGCACACTGCTCCCGTATGTACCATTGATGAAAGTCTACCCGTGTCCACACTACTTAGATCTGCTGAGAATAAAAGCAGAGGGTCTTGGTTGGTATCTGTAGCCCATAAATCTTTCATCGGCGCTGCCAATGTCTGGTTATCCACTCCTTCCAGAAATCCCAAGGCTTCTCCCTCTCTTACCGTACAACAACTATAACACATCATGGGTTGCGTTCTGTCCAATGGTCTGTGTGTTAGGAGATGTGATATAGCTTCCAGACTGAGTTAGTAAAAAGCTTGGTGAGCTCCGGCTGTTATTGCACACTGCTCTTGCTATCACGATGAATACGGATGAGCCCTTGCATCTCAGAGATGACGGGACTGGGTTTCAGGGTGGCTACAGAACAAACAGGTTTTGGAATTATCCATATAGGACATCTGCCTTGGAGAGTTGCCTGGGCCCCATGAGTAAGAGTTTGCTGTATTCTTGATCCTGACAGTTAGATTCAATATAGGACTTGAGGTATTCAGCCCTAGATTTTAGATTCAAGCTGAGATCCAACCAAGGACGCTTTGCCTGGTCTATGAAAAATAGAAAGATGGGTAAATTCAGCGTGTGTTATACATGGCAATGGCTACACTAGAGGGTGAATGGAGCACTTTGTGTTGCTTCTAACCCTGGGAATTTGATTGTACCTTCTATCCCTGTAACTAGGGGTGTAGGGGATTAGGGGATGTGTAGGAGAAGGAAGGCGTAGGAAGAAAGGGGGTGGTGGGTGGAGAGATCTTCTGTGGATTAAAGTGATCTTAAAGTATGAAATCTTTAAGTATTTTGTGCAGTAGGATGCAGCAGCACGGCACCACCGGAATTTGATCGAGGGTTTACATATACTTTGTTATTTGTGTTGGGAACTAAATTGAGGGACGTGCATCTGCAAGCAAAGTGTTAAACAACTAAGTTGCCAGCTCCTGTTGTAACCAAATGAAAGCTTGCTTCAAAGCTAAACTTCTTTCCTTGGCAAGATATAAAAATCAGCATATTTTCCCCCCTCCCTGCCCCAGTCTTCCAAGCTGGCTGGAAAACAGGTATCAAGGCTGAGGTCACCACGGGTTGCCAGGATAGACAAAGCGACACATTTAAGGTCACAAACCTAGCAAGGGACAAATCCAGGATCCCTCCTGTGTCTGTCCCCATGTATGCTACTCTCTAGTGTCCTATGCTGGCAAGCTCCACTCATCTTCAGAATGGACCTAACAGTCCAACATGTGCCAAGACGTCTAAGGTTGCTGGAAATGACACAGCTGGTGTCTCTCCCTGAGGACTGGAGCTGCCAATATCAGTGTAAGATCTCAGAGGCCGCTCTTCACCATTCCTTGGTCCTCAGACTGTCGTCATCCCTAACCTGAATCTAGGAGGACAAGAAGATGCTTCTGCAAACTGCCCTTACTGCCAGCCTACCAGCAGAGAGGCTCCTGTGCCCAGCACACTGGAATAGCCAGAAGCACAGGGTGATGTTGGCCACTTGCCTGCTGTCCTGTCCACTCTGGGGGCTCCTTTACCCTAAAAGCAACCTTATCTCATTTCCTTGGTGTCCTATACAAGCACTACCATTTTATACATGTGTCCTCCTATGGAGAAGGCTGGGAAAGTCTGCCTTGAAATACTCCATCTGCTGAGATGACAAAGCTGGTAGAAAAAGAGGCTGTGGTCTGAAGAAAGGGAGATAGAATTGATATATAACGGACATAGAGTTCTTGTAAATTATAGTACAAATGGCAGATGCTTGTGTTCTATACGTGAATGAAGTGACCTCATTTGCAATTTGCACCCAGCTTCTGTTAAGTTGATAGCGCCTTGGGTTGCTTCCATCCCCACACTTACAGACCTCCGATGTTCTGTTTTAATTGCTGTGTCTGGTTCGCCTCCTGCTTGTGCTGTATTTGACATAACTGGGACCCTATTGATGGTACAGCATCACCATCAGCAAGCATCCTCTCCTGGTACCCTTTCTTTTCGTCTTGAGCACATTTCTGACTACAGCTGGAGGATAAATTCCTAGAAATGTAATTGCTAGGTCAGGGTGCATTTTATTTTAAAATTTCACTAATTTGCTTAATTTAGAGCCTTAAAATATATGTAGTCAACTTTACTAATCTTTTCCTATTATGGTTTGTGGTGATGTCATGCTCAAAAAGACCAAAACCAAAACAAAACTCTCTTCTATCACCTAACCAACCAACCAACCAACCAACCAACCAGCCAACAACAAAAAACATAAAAGATACCTCTCTTTTGGTGCTTCTATGGCTGTATGTTTAAATCTTCACTCTATCTGGAGTTCATCTTAATAAAGTTTTTTTTTCCAGATGGTTTCCTTTCCTTGTTGTCACTGTTTATCAAACACTCCAGTTTTCATCTTGCTTATTTGAAATATACAAACTCATGAACATGTATTGGGTCTGTGTGTGTGTGTGTGTGTGTGTGTGTGTGTGTGTGTACTCTACTGTATGTGATACAAGTTTTAATGTCTATAATTTGATCATATCTTTAGATGCATGCTGGGGGGAAATACCTCTCAGTTTTCCACAAGGTTTTGTACTTAATAATTTTGTAAGTAAACTTAAGTGTAATTTTGTAGAATAAAAATTTCACAAGCATTTCAATAGGAACAATGTTAAATGGAGACATATCTCTTGGAAGGGTTAATTTTATTCATTAATTTTCAACTAAATAAGATGTTCTTTTCTGTTTATTAAGCACTTTTGTTTATTTCTTTAGAAATACATAATAAGTTTTCCTCATTTTTATCTTTCAAACTAATTTCAAAGTTTTGAAAGGATGAAACAAAACGATAATTTGGATTCTGATACCTAATGACTTAATTTTATTTTATTATGTTTTCTAGTGAGTTATAATTTGAGTGCAAGCAAATTGCTTTTAATATTATCATTGTAACTTTATATTTTACTAATGTATCCTGTTATTTCTACCACTTTTCAGTTTATTAACTTGGGTCTTTCACATATATGATCATGAAACCAAAAAGCAATACTGTCCCATCTGTGACAATAAAACGTCCTCTGGTGTTTTGACATTAAACAGCATGTTGGATTTCGAAGTGTGTGTTTATGCATGCACCTCTATATCAGCATTCACATATATACACACATTTGCATATGCACATGCTAACATGTTTGCACATTAATCAAGTTAAAGACATTCCATCCATTTATAGCTTATGAAGAACTGCTATTGTGATTCTTATTGCATTTTTACCCACTGCTTTCTTTATATCCATCAAGATGGTCATATAACCTTTTGTCATTCATCTTACTAATTACAGTGAATTATATAAGAAATTTTTTTATTCTTTAATCCTATCACTTCTGAATTAATTCCATACTTTTGCATTGCTTACTCATTAAAACTTATTACATTCTACTGCCTCACATTTTATTTAGGATTTATCAGCCATCCATGGATAGATTCATTTGCACATTTTGGACTGTATTTAGTAGATTTCAATAGATATTTTTGTAGCATTAATGAAAATGATTTTGCAACCGTAGCTCATCAGGAAATAAAAGCACACACTAGAGTGAAAAAAAAGAGGTGGATGTTTGGGTTAGATGTAACATGTTCAGAAAATAGGAGCCTGATGTGAAGGAGCTGAGTGTTGAATCAGATGAGCTGGGGTCTCCAGTTCCCTTGAAGTGGAGGATACTCAATTCTCTTCTATCTTCCTATCAATAAAACAGATCAAGCCTGAATTTGCTCAGATCCACATGAATGGTAATAGCTTCACCTGTAGTCAGTATTAACAAATCTCAAGAAAATCCTTAACGAGTTGTCATTAATTCCAATAAAAGATTATAAAAAGTATTCTGTAATGTCTCTTGTAACTTAAAATAATTTTCAAGGAATCATAAAGTCTGTTCCTAATACGATAGTTTACCATTAAGCTAGAGTTGTAATCCCTGCGTGCTGTGAGGTTTAATTTAAATGACAGCAAGTATGGAATTAATATTAGCAATAACCCTTGCCCACATTTTCACTTGTAACCTCAGCTTGAGTCAGATCTGCACATTTTACAGTCTTCCGACCTGGGCTCCAGCTGCTGCTGAGTTCGTTAGAGACATGCTTTCTCACTGTTGGTGTGTTCTTCTACCCACAGGGACTAGATCTGATCTGTGCTTCCATTTTTGTGGGCGTGTATGAACATAAGGCACACCTGGATGAAATGTCTAGTAAGTGGAGACATCATTGCCTGCACTGTAGGATCCTCACTCTCTTCTGTCACGGACCTGTGAGGACCTGCATGGCAGCCCCATGTCTGTCAAAAAGTGACCCTCTGACAAATGTACCCAGAGAAGGCTCCAATGTCAACTCACGAAATAAAAGGGACAGCATTTCTTTCTTTCTCTCTGTGTGCGCACACTTCTAAGTGCATGTTCACCTGAGTATGTGTGCATGCATGGGCACGTGTTTGCAGATGTGCATGGGGGTCAAAGGATAACTTTGGCTGTTCTTGTTCAGGAGCCATCTACTGAGCTTACCAGGTAGACGAGGTTGGTTTGCTAGTGAGCCTCAGGGATCCCTCTCTTCCTGGCTCCCCAGTGCTGGGACTAGATGAACATTTCACTAGACATGTTTGTGTGGGTTCTAGGGATTAAACTCAGATTCTCATGCCTGCTAATACTAAATCTCTCTTTAATACTTTAATGCTAAATATCTCCCCAGACTGATAAAAAAAAATGTTCATTTCTTTTCAGACTCAAGTTAAACGTGGATGATCGATAATTTACATTGCATTTATCAACTGAGATCATTCATAAAATGTTTCTGGGATTTACTTCCATTATTAGTAATACACTATCCTGATTTCCTCATTCAGAGATACTCGGGGACTAGTGAGCCATGCAGGAGATATCCAAGACAAAGAACCCTGGAGGTAGGACTAGAGGGAAGCTAGGCCAGAGATTCTACCACAGAACTACAGTGCCAACTGTGTTGGAGAAGCACCCTGTGGATGGCCGTGGCACGCAGAAACTGCAGCCTCTTAGGGCCTTGGTCATTGTGAAGTTCACCAAACTGTTGTTTCATGTCTGTCAAAACCATAGCTACAACTGGTCCCCTCCTTATCTTGTCAACCCTATTGTGTTGACATCATGTATAAATATGGCATTGTAAGAAAAACTGGGGTCCCATGATAATTTACTGCCCCAGAATTTTTGTGGATCCTTTTCTTTTAAAATGGTTGTCAACAGTGCAATAATCAGAGGATCCAAAAAAGGTAAAGGTAACTTGAGAAAGAGGACACGTCTTAGTGTCTGTTCTGTTGCTGCCAAGAGACACAATGACAAAAGCAACTCTTACGAAGGAAAACGTCCAGCTAGGGGCTGGCTTACTGTTCCAGTTCCATTATTATCGCAAAGGGGAGCTCATTGGCGTGGAGGCAGGCATGGAGCCAGAGTGGTAGCTGGGAGGTTTACATCCTGATCCACAGCCAGAGAGAGAAAGAGACTGTAGCCTAGCCTGGTTTTTGAAACTCCAAAGCCACACCTCATAGGCTTTCTAATTCTTTCAAACAGTTTCACCTCCTGGTTACTAAACATTCAAATAAGTGAGCCTGTGAGGGCTTTTCTCACTCAAAGTACCACCAAGTATTATCTGTTGGTCATCAGGCTGGACTCTGGAACTAGTTGGCCTTCACTTGACTCTAGGATCTGCCACTGTAAAGTTTGGGGCAGGTTATTTGGCCTCTCTAATCCTTATTTTTCTCATTTATAAGATGAAAATACTGTTGTCATTAGATTTTGGTAAACTATCCATACCAAGCCTTTAGCAAAAGCATTTATTAGTTCATATTCACTAGTTTCAAGGCAGTGTTTGGGTGACCTAGGACAATGTTGGCCAGGAAACCATGTGGTTAGCCTCTGGTCAGGACCAGAGAGTTCTTATCTCTGGTGCTCGGGGTGACAGGGTCAGGAAATCTAGCATCCTTTGTCCAGTGGACCACTGCTTCCTCTCAGTTCGGTAATAACTTTCCACACAGATGCTATTTTTTATTTAAGTTATTTGTTGACAGCTGAGCACCACACTTTCCGAATACAGGGCAGAGAATAAATTTAGAGATGACCTGGGCTCTTTGCAGAGGCACAAGAGATTCTGCTATTTTCAATTTGAACTAACTGTGTGTGTTTATTTTCGCAGGGAACAAGAACACACCTATTGGGAAGCTTCAGGGTAGATAAGTGGAGCCAGGTGTTAAGTATTGAGGGGATATGTGGAAGAACACTCAGAATCAAGAGTATTCTACTCCTGAGATGAGCTTTTAAAATATTAATAGGGATACTACCATCTTTAATTCTCACACAGAGCATATTTTCACCCGAGTCTGGACACAAGGATCCTACAAGTGCAATAGTTTTAAACAAACATACATTGAAAGGTCTTGGAAGTTCTTCGTGACGGTGATTTACATTGGCTATGCATGTTTTCAATGTGATAAAGTACGCATGATTAAAACCTTCCATTTTCAGTTTTAAGTGTCTGGTTCAGTGAGAATGTGGTACAAGTGCAGCAATGTGGTGCAAGCTTGCCTCTCCAGTTCTAGAATGTTTCCATCACCCTAAAAGAAAGCCCTGAGCCGGCCGAGCGCTCTACCCATCCCTATCTTCTAAAACCCTGCTCTCTGCCTCTATGAATTTCCCATAGCATTTCACACAGAGGACATAATATGCTTGTGTTTTTGTGCATATTTGTGTGGTAATTCATGTGGATGCACATGCATATGGGTGTAGAGGCCAGAAGTCAACCTTGGGTGTCATTCCCCAGGAGCCACCCACCTTGTGCTTTTGAGGCACAGTCTCTCAGTGTACTGGAGCTTGCTGGGTAGGCTAGACAGGCTAGTCAGAGAGCTTAGGGACCTACCTGTCTTCATGTCCCCAGCACTAGTGGTACAAATGAATGTCATTGTTTCCGGTTTTCCCCCTCAGGGTATCTAACTCAGTTCCTAATGCTCATAAGCAAACACTTTACTGATTGAGACATTTCGCCAGCTTCTTTGGTGTAGGTTTGAAGGCATGAGCAATTCAACAATTTTGATTAAAAGTAGATGATTAAAGGTGAGAATGGCATGTTCTCCCTCCTAAGATCCCACTAAAGAACCCCATATCAGATCCATAAAGACAAAGAGACCGATGGGTAAGATGCCAGTGACAAGAAGCTTGGACACATTACTAGATGTTGGAAATTAAAAAAAAAAAAAAAAAAGATAAAGTGACAGTCTGAAGTTTGCACTGAACAGAGAGGTGGTTTGTAAGCTGAGATCGCTTCTGGAGAAGGACCTGAGGAGCCACTTAAAAGGTGAGGCACAAGGACGTTCACTAAGATTTGACCTCAGACTAGCCAAACCCAGCCACCCATGACCTAGACCTTATTTAAAGACTGTCAGAGATCATATATCTACCACAATATATACACCAAAGGGTTCTTTCTAGAAGATCTGTGTATTGATAGTGAGGGAGGTCCCCCATACTCTGCCTGGTCATCCAAACGGAGTCCATCAGCTAACAAGCCCTTCCCTACTGTCTTCCTGTTCTAATCCTCTGTAGCCTCGTAAGTGTGGACTGAGCCTCACCCAAGGTATGGCAAAGGTTCCAGGAGGGGTGATGAGCAAATGCAGACAGAGAAAAAAACTTGCAACTCTAAACAAGAGAAGTAACTCCAGGAATGGGCAAAGGAAGCCACAACTTTAAAAAAATGAGGATCCGCCAGGCAGTGGTGGCACACGCTTATAATCCCAGCACTTGGGAGGCAGAGGCAAGCAGATTTCTGAGTTCGAGGCCAGCCTGGTCTACAGAGTGAGTTCCAGGACAGCCAGGGCTACACAGAGAAACCCTGCCTCGGAAAAACAAAAAAACAAAAAAACAAAAAGAGGATCCTAATTATTTGCTTTTTTTTTTTTTTAAATTGCTATACTCAAAATACTAAGGGAAGATTGCTATAAATAGAAGGGACTCTAAGAGGGCAAGAGTGAACATTGAGTGATTTTAAAGATATTATTATCAAAATTAAAAAGTAAAAAAATCAACAGATGTTAAATGATCAAATAGACAAAGCTCCTGGGAGGAAGAGCACAATGATGGCGAGGTTGAACATTTGAAATACAGGGTCTAACCTAGGCGAGATTGAACATATGAAATAGAGGGTCTAATCTAGGTGAGATTGAACATATGAAATAGAGGGTCTAACCTAGGCGAGATTGAACATATGAAATAGAGGGTCTAACCTAGGCGAGATTGAACATTTGAAATAGAGGGTCTAACCTAGGCGAGATTGAACATATGAAATAGAGGGTCTAACCTAGGTGAGATTGAACATATGAAATAGAGGGTCTAACCTAGGTGAGATTGAACATATGAAACAGAGGGTCTAACCTAGGCGAGATTGAACATATGAAATAGAGGGTCTAACCTAGGCAAGATTGAATATTTGAAATAGAGGGTCTAACCTAGGCAGTCAACATCTGGCTCCTGGTTGTTCTAAAAAGGAATCAAGAGATAAGAAAGGAAATAAAATTATTTCATAAATTCAAGATACCGTTTCAGAGTGGAAGGACAGGTGCAGAGACTCCTGTTGAAAATCAACCAAAGAACATCAAATAGTTGGTCCCCAAAGGGCCCAAGACCTGTTATCATCAAAGTTAGAAGCCCAGGGGTGAAAGATCTTCCGTGTGTCCATAGAGGGAGAGTCCAGACCGGCTCCCATTTCACAGGAGCCCTGTACTCTGGGAGGCATGGACGTCTTCATGGCTGAGGAAGACAGTTGTTAACCCTCCGGATCACGGCGCAAATGTGAGGAGAAATACTGCTATGTGCTCGTTACTTTCCTATTTGCGCTCTTTGAAATATTTAGACAATAAGTGCACTAAAAATAGCATATGCATGATTCTTTTTATCAGTGTATCTTGACTACATGTAATAGTGGGTCTGTGACATTTTAACTCACGTGTATGGTGTGTTTTGATCATATCCACGACGCTTACACTCTCTTGTCCTCTTCCCACTTCTGCTGATCCTCTTCCTCTCTTCCCTACTAATCTCCTCCCCCGCCTGCAGTCTACTCTGCTCACTCTTTGGGAGGCAGACCCACTTAGTTTAATTAGGTTTGTTTACGTGAGCCTGGGTGAGGAATTAGTTTCAGAAGTGCTGGGAATTTACCAGTAGCTACTTCACTGAAGAAATGTCTCCCCCTCCTCCAGCAACCATTAACTGTCTATAAACGCTTAGGGAGAGATGGGCCCTTAGGAGCTCCTTTCTAATGCCTGACGGGATGTTGACAGGCCCAGTCTTATGCAGATCTTATCTAGGAAATAACAGCTGTGGTGGGGATAATGGCGAAGCTATGATCCCGGGTCAATATCCCATCGCGGGAATCCTGTTCCACAAGCTCTTTTGTTTTTATGATACCTCCACTGTGTGTGTGTGCACATGTGTGTGTAAGCAGGTGCACATGTGTGTGTAAGCAGGTGCACATATGTGTGTGTAAGCAGGTGCATGTGTGTGCCCATGTGTGTGTAAGCAGGTGCACATGTGTGTAAGCAGGTGCACGTGTGTGCGCACATGTGTGTGTAAGCAGGTGCACATGTGTGTGTAAGCAGGTGCACGTGTGTGTGTGTAAGCAGGTGCACGTGTGTGTGCCCATGTGTGTGTAAGCAGGTGCACGTGTGTGTGTGAGCAGGTGCACGTGTGTGTGTGTAAGCAGGTGCACGTGTGTGCAAGCAGGTGCACGTGTGTGCAAGCAGGTGCACGTGTGTGCACGTGTGTGTAAGCAGGTGCACGTGTGTGTGTAAGCAAGTGCACGTGTGTGTGTAAGCAGGTGCATGTGTGTGCCCATGTGTGTGTAAGCAGGTGCACATGTGTGTGTGTGTGTGTGTAAGCAGGTGCACATGTGTCTGTGTAAGCAGGTGCACATGTGTGCCCATGTGCGTGTAAGCAGGTGCGTGTGTGTGTGTATGTGCACATGTGTGTGTAAGCAGGTGCACGTGTATGCCCATGTGTGTGTAAGCAGGTGCATGTGCGTGTGTGTGTGTGTGTGTGTGTGTGTGTGTGTGTGCACGCAGGCCCCATTACATGTGTGGAGATCAGATGACAACCTCAGGTGTCAGCCCTGCCTTCCTTCTATTTGATTCAGGTTCTCTTGTTTCCTGTTGCATATGCCAGGCTAGCTGGAATCCGAGCTTCTGTGTATTCTTCTATCTCATTGCAGGGGTACTGGGGTTAAGACACTTGTTACTGTGCCCGGGGTTGAAGTGGATTTGGAGAGATCTGAACTCAGGCCCTCACACTTTCACCACAAGCCTTCTACCTACCTACGGAGCCATCTTCCCAGCTCCAGCTCATATTCTTTCTGCCCCTCCTTCTGTGGTGTGTGGTGTTCCCTCAGCCTTGGAGTGAGTCACTTAGATGGCTTAGAGGACTTTAACTAGTGCTGAGTCTCTGCAGTAACTGCCACCCACTGCAAAAACAAGCTTCTCTGGTCAAATCTGACAGCAGCATGAATCTATGTGTACAAATGAAAATATTTAGAAGGCATCTGGAGACTATATCCACTTAGCAAAACAAGAGTAGGTCTCTCTTAGGACCTATGAGCTCCCCAGCTGTGAGTATGTGACCAGGCTTATGTGCTAGATGTGAATTCTTTCCTGTGGGGTAAGTAGGTCTCTGACCACTCCCATAACTGTGATTTTATTTTCCCATGGTTTTTCAAGGCAGAGTTTCTCTGTGTAACCCTGGCTGTTCTGGAACTCACTTTGTAGACAAGGTTGGCCATGAAGTCATAGATATCCCCCTGCTTCTGCTCCTGAGTGCTGGGATAAAAGGCATGCATTGCCATTGCTGGCTCCATAGCAGTCATTAAAGACATGGCCTGGGTATGCTGGTAATAGGAGGGCAGGAAGAGCTGAGGGGGGCAGTCAGATACCATATCAAAGAAAACACTGTCCAGGTAACCCTGTGGACTCCGTTCTTCAGCTTGCAGAGGCCTCATTTACGGTGTCACAATGATGTAAACTACCGATTATTGATTTCACAAAGATGGTGAAATAACTATATTAGGGGGATGTGGACAGGTGAGGAGGGGACAGGCTGAGAGAGTTAAGTATTCATTCATCTTAACACTGTAATCGATAGATAATGTCGACAGTGGATAAATCAGGAAATAATAGTAGAAGCGAATTATCTGGCAATGTAGAAGCAACCAGAAGAAAAACCTGAAAGATGTTAAAAGTGCTGGCATCAGGGGAATGAGCATGGGGGTGGGAAGGGCGGGATAAAGGGCCATTGTTTCCTTTCTGATAAAATGTAATTTTAAAAAACATGTGCATGTATTGCACTGATAAAAAGAATAAAGCCAATAACAAAAACCAACTCAGGCTGAGGCATGAAAGAAACAATATGTAAATGACATTCGGGAGCCATTTATTTATGATTAAGACACCTATGCTGCATAACTGCAGACAATTTTTTTTTTTTTTTAAATTCAAGTCCTCTGACAAATGAAAAATGGCTTCCTTGGAGAAGACGAATCGGTAGCCAGCAGAATGAACTCCTTTCCATTTGCAGGAGAAAATTCATTGCTCATTATGAGAGTCCCTACAGGGTGTCTCTATCAGCCTACAACCCAAGTTGTTAAACTTAAAATTTAACAGTTTTAAAACTTTACAAAGACCATGAAAAGCTTTTATAACGCTGTAAATTTCCAACCTGGGTGGAGGCATGGAGTCCATACAAATTCTGCTTTCCTTCAAGTCCAAGTAACACAGCATGTAAATCCTGAGGAATCAAGATGAGTTTTAAAAGTGAAATACTCTTTTCCTCTGTAGAAGTCGCTGAGCACGCACCGGCTAGTGAGAAAGGAACTCTAAATTTCATTCAGCATGCACACACACACACACAGGTATGTTGCTCAAAGGGCTAGCCTGCCCAAGAAATTCTGGGGCCAAGTAAGACAGAGTACAGGTTCCTCTCTGCCAGAGTGAGCCATTCTCATCTCCAAAATGTGGGTATCACCAGGTGTGGGGGGGTCAAGTAGGGCTGCCATAGCAAAGTCTCACAACCAGGGTGACTCAGGCAGTGGCAATGTCCTGTCTTAAGTTCTAGAGAGCAGACTCAGGGCAGGCGAGGCCTCCCCAACTTCCAAGGCTTTTCTGATTGCATTGCATATGTCTATTCGAATGTCTCCATTTTTTTTTTCTGTATAGTGGACTCCCGGGGAATGTTCTTAAGGAGACTAGTTTTATTGGACCAAGACCCCAAGACCATATCCTTATAAATTTAATTTAATTATTTCTTTAAAGGTCCCGTCTCCAGTACAGGTGTGTGTGTGTGTGTGTGTGTGTGTGTGTGTGTGTATGTGTGTGTGAGTGTGTGTATACACATGTATGCATTTATATCTACAATAATCTAGGGGAAAGAGAACACAATTTAATCCATGATACAACATATGGGCAAAGAGTTTTCCTACAGTAAATTAATGCTTAACTCTGGTAGGAACCAAACGACCAGAGATTCTTCTTCAGGTGGCTTAGAACAGTGGTCCCAACCTGTGGGTTGCAACCTCTTTGGGGCCACATATCAACTATTCTGCAATATTTACGTTAGCATTCATTACAGTGGCAGAATTGCAGTTATAAAGTAGCAACGAAGTAATTTTATGGTTAGGGGTCACCACAACCTGAGGAACTGTATTAAAGGTGGCAGCATTCGGAAGGTTGAGAAGCACAGCCTTAGAACGTGCCTTCTCAAATCTGGAACCTTCTGTAAAACTGTGTCCTGAAAGCTGTACCTCTTGAAAACCAGGTGTCAATGCCATTTGGCACCCCAGGCTGCCAAAGAGGAGAGAAGCCACTAGAGAGGCATGCTGCAGGATGCCTCTGTGGTACAGAGACAGACAATCAGATGGCGTCCTCAGGGAGACCTGATTTCCCTGATCTCCATGGCAGGACTGACACACAGGGAGACCTGAGCAGAATTTTCCACAGAATGACTCTCCAAGCTGCGTGGTAGCTCCAGAATTCCAGGAGGGATCCCTAGTTTTCTGGCAGATGGAGCTTTCATAGAATACTTGGGCTCTAGCTTGGCAAGCAGTTATTTTGCCAAATGGTTGAACTGTAATTGTGTTTAAGTAGTTATAATAATTTGAAAATGGATTAAAATATTTGACATGGGTGGGTGGCCCCATCCCTCAACTGGGGGCCGTGCCTATCTACTGGACATGATCTCTACAGGGTCCTCTCTCCCATGTATTGGGTATTTCAGCTAATACCATCCCTGTTTGGTCCTGGAAACCTCTCATTTCTCTGGACTTTCTAGTGGCTACCCCCAGTTCCCCACCCCAGACTGCTGCATATTTGTATTCATTTTCCTGACCCTCTGTACTTCCCTCTTGTCTCTTCCTGATCCTGTCACCCCCTTTTTCCTCCCCTTCTCTCTCCTTCTCAGGTCCCTCCCCCCCACCCAGACAAAAAAATGGAACAGAGACTGAAGGAAAGGCCATCCAGAGACTGCCCCACCCACGGATTCATCCCATCTGCAGACACCAACCCCCCACCTTATTGCTGATGCCAAGTAGCACTTGCTGACAGGAGCCTGGTATAGCCATCCCCTGAGAGGCTCTGCCAGCACCTGACTAATATAGATGTAGATACTCACAGCCAACTATTGGACTGAGCCCAGGGACCCCAATGGAAGAGTTAGGGGAAGGACTGAAGGAGCTGAAAGGGATTGCAACCCTATAGGAAGAACAACAATATCAACCAACCAGAACCACCAGAGTTCCCAGGGACTAAACCACCAACCGAAGAGTATGGTATGGAGAGACTTATGGCTCCAGCTGCACATGTAGCAGAGAATTGCTTTGTCTGGCATCAATGGGAGTGGGGGCCCTTGGTCCTCTGGAGGCTCGATGCTCCAGTGTAGGGGAATGCTAGGGCAGTGAGGTAGGAGTGGGTGGGTGGGTGGAGGAGCACCCTCATAGAAACAAAGGGGAGGGGGATGGAATGGGGGATTTAAGGAGAGGAGATGGGGAAGGACGCCAGCATTTGAAATGTAAATAAATAAAATAACCGATAAAAAAATTGGAAATGGAATATTAGTTCAACCAAAATGAAGACTAGCTTGAATGGAAGTCTCAGGGCAGGAAGGTAACGTTCATGTGGTTGGCTGGGAAGTAGAAAAAAGACCAATCCCCCCCGCCAATCCCATCTCTCATAGACAAAGTCCAATACGTTTTCACATTTTTGTTGTTGTTGTTGTTGTTTTGGTTTTGGTAGAGGAAATCCAACAAATAATTCTCCAAACTGAAAATAGTATAAATCAGAGCTGCAGATGTTATTTAGAAGCGTTTGGGGGGTAAATCCCAAATTAATGGGCTAACACAGGAGAGGTAAAGGCCGGGAGATAGAACAGGGCAAAGTTGCTGCTTTACTTTAGATTTCCAACCGCATACCTTAGAGCAGTGGCTCTCACCCTTCCTAAGGCTGCGACCCTTTAACACAGTTCCTCACATTGTGGTGACCCAACCATAAAATTATGTAAGACTCTCACTTCATAACTGTAATTTTGCTAGTCTTATGAATTATAATGTAAATATCTGGTATGCAGGGTATCAGATATATAATCCACCCCCAAAGGAGTCTTGGCCCACAGGTTGAGAACCACTGCCTTCGAGGATAATTGACATTTTCTGTGTGGGATAGTGCATACATCAGATTGAAAAATAAACAAAATAGGTAAGGAAAAAATAAAAATGAAATAAACCGTGATGCTCCAACTTCATGTATTACAAGATGACCAAGACAGCCACCTTGGACACGGCAGTTGCAATAGGGAACACCAGAGAGAGAGAAGCGTGTATACCCATTAACACTTAAGAAAGTTCATCCAATGAGCACTCCTGAGATTTCCCATGTGACACAATAAAAGATAATGAGTTTGAGAGTCGATAAGAGGAAGGAGAGAGTCTTACAGTGTTGGCATCTTGAAAGAAATAAGGCTTGAGTTTAGATTCAAGCAAAGTTGTGGGAGGGGAGGAGTTAATAGAACCATCAAATGCCCTGTGTTAGGTAAAAGCTCCTAGTTATCTGAAAACCTGCCAGGAGGAGGCCAGTGTGTCTACATTATAACAAATACAGCAAGGGAAGCTTAGAGGCTGGAACCAAGCCTTATCTGGTGTTTTATAAGGAATTAGATTTTAATTTAAATTCGATCGGAAGTCATTGACAGCGAAGGTGGT
Source organism: Mastomys coucha (assembly GCF_008632895.1). Classification (NCBI taxonomy): domain Eukaryota; kingdom Metazoa; phylum Chordata; class Mammalia; order Rodentia; family Muridae; genus Mastomys; species Mastomys coucha. The sequence continues at coordinate 93,427,865 of NW_022196906.1, forward strand.
TTGTCTGTTGTGTGTACGTTTTAGGATAGGGTCAACTGGAGCAGCCCACGTTGACATTGAACTTGTGGTCCCTTGCCTCTGCCTCTCAGCTGTTGGAATTATAGGTATGCACCTCCAGGCCCAGCTCAGCATAGTAGTTTTGAGATCTGATTTTAAAACAGGAGTTAAGATGTTGAACCAATGTTGTACTGGGAAATACTGGGCGGGAACAGAACAGAAAGTATACTTGTAACGACTCACCGAATTTTAGAGAGGATGAGATGTTTGGATGGACAGATGGATGGATGGATTAAGGGATGGACTAACTGACTGATATAGATAGCCCCAGGGTGCACATTTGGGCTGAGAATCTTAATTTGGGTAGAGTAGTGAGGCACAGCTAAGAGGCCAGTAGGGCAATTTCAGAGCCAGATGGGGGGAAGAAGGGGGAGATGCAGAAATATTTCTTCTGAAGCTAGTCTCCCCAAATTTTCAGACTTGCTTTACCATCTATGAACAGACACTCAGGTGGGGGTGGTTGAAGCACCAGCATGATTATGCAGGAGAAATAAAGACTTGCCAAATTGCTTTAAACTCAGCCCATCTCCATCCTGGCTTTCAGCACTCTTGATGTGAACGTGCAACCGGGCTTGTAAATAACTGTGCTTGGAGGCTGAGCTGGGAATTACGCCCCTCCAGACAGCTATTCAGAGGCCGAGAGAATAGGGCCCACTTGCTGTAATGCTATGCATTAAAAAGCACTTAGGCTGCTAAAATCGGCATTAGAATTGCACATCACCATTGCTGTTGTGCTCTCAATGGGACTCTGGAGTCCAAGTGGGACTCTCAGAGTTTGCAGAGGGGAGAAAAGCCGTTTCAGGCAGTCTCTCTTCCTCGGCCCACCCTGCAACACCACCTCTCGCCTGTGGAGAATACCCTCCATAAATGGGGGGGGGGGAGAGAATGATCTTATTTTTAAGCCAAGATTAAAACTGGGCCCATAGTGTCCAAGGATGATAGGCCTTCAAAAGGAGAGAAATGAATCTAAACTATGACAGCACATTCATCCAAAGGGGGCAGGAATGGGTGGTCCAAGTGTTCCTGGGAGTTAAGAGGAGCCCCAGGCATAGTGTACCCCACATAGCAAGCTTTAAGTAAGTGAATGAATGAATGAATGAATGAATGAGTGAGTGAGTGACTGAGCCATACATTTCCATCCAGGTCTAGTGCCAACAATTCTTTGTTATTTCACTTCTGCTCAGGAATCAAATGTACTGCTGGGCTAAGTTTCCACAAAGTACTTTAGGGGGTACCTAAGAGCGGTTGGCCCTCACCCACGAATATGGGCAACACACATGACACCCATTCCTTCTTACTTAGTTCCTAGTGGGACCCAAAATCTGGAAAGATCCAACTCCTAGCAAAAGGAAGTGAGTCAAGATTGAGTACCTGTCTGGAATAGCTCCACTGGACTCCCGTGCATAGCAGGGACGTAATTTTATCCAGTTGAGGAGCATGGAAGGACCTCTGCCTTGGTGTGAGGCCAGCTCTTCTGCACTGCCCTTCAGGTCTCATGCATAAGAAGAAATCTAATTATGGTCAGCCTCCCAAGGATGAACAGGTCAATACTTGAGGACATGGTACTTCAGGTTCAAAGGATGCAGAGCTTCTCACCGGAGAGACCGAACAAGCAACAAAACCCGCCGAGAACAACACACGGCATCCATCTCAATTTCTCCAGCAGTTGTCTTGGTCTCTTCCACTAAAAGGTGTGTCACTGGGTTTTACTGAGCTTCAACAATGTGATTGTTCTTTAGCAAGGAGCTTAATTTTTTTTTAAGCTAGCATACAAAGCAGTGGCTTCATCATGTTATTTACATTTTATTTTGTCCCTTTTATTTTGCCATTTTATTTTTGCCCATATTCTTCCCCTCCTCCCCCACTACCTTCTCTCACCCTTCCCAGCCTCATCTGGCTACTGCCTGCTTCCTCCCACATGGTCCCTGCTGTGCTTTCATTTGGCGTGTGTTCCCTTAGTTTCTTCTCCCACTACCTCCCTTAATGTTCCTCCCCACCCCGGCCTCTCACCCACAAAGACACCCCTCTAAGTCTACATATGACACTCTTACTTCGTTTAGCAAACGAGTTTCAGTTCAGCTGTCATCCTGCAAATGCTAGCATTTCATGACTAAATAGAATGCCATTGTGCACATGTGCCACATTTTCTTTATCTGTCCATCCGCCAATGGGCATCGAGGCTGGCTCTGTGTCTTAGTTATAGTGGACAGTTGGGCTGGAAATGGCATGGCTGAGTTACAAGGTAGTTCTGACTTTCAAAGAAAGTGAATCAACTTCTCTTCCTACCAGCCATGCATAAGGCTTCCCATTCCCTCACATTTTCACCAACATTCATTGTTGTTTAATTAATTTTTAAAATTTTATACGTATGGGTTTTTTTTGCGTTCGTGTATCTCTGTGTACCATGTATAAACCTTGTACCTACAGAGTCCAGAAGAGGACACTGGATCTCCTGGAACTAGAATGACAGATGCTTGTGAACTACCATGTTGGTGTTGGGAGTAGAACCTGGGTCCCTCGGGAAGAGTGGTCAGTGCTCCTAACCACTGGGCCTATCATTTGATTTCTTCCTTCCTTCCTGCTTTTCTTTCTTTCTTTCTTTCTTTCTTTCTTTCTTTCTTTCTTTCTTTCTTTCATTCATTCGTTCATTTGTTTTTTTTTTTTTTTTT
>NW_022196906.1:93431083-93473013 GCF_008632895.1 Mastomys coucha
GGTAACCCAATCACAAAAGAACACACATGGTATGCACTCTCTGATAAGTGGTTATTAGCCCAGAAGATAAGAATACACAAAGTACAATCCATAAACCACAAGAAATTCAAGAAAAAGGAAGACCAAAAAGTGGATACTTCTATCCTTCTTAAAAGGGGGAATGAAATACCCATGGAAGGAGTTGCAGAGACAAACTATGGAGCAGAGACTGAAGGAAGGACGATCCAGAGACTGCTCCACCTGGAAATCCTTCTCATATTCAGTCAAATCCAGACACTATTGTGGATTTCAGCAAGTGCTGGCTGACAGGAGCCTGATATAGCTGTCTCCTGAGAGGCTCTGCCAGTGCCCGACTAATACAGAAGTAGAGGCTCACAGTCATGCATTGGACTGAGTACAGGGTCCCCAATGAAGGAGCTAGAAAAAGGACCCAAGGAGCTGAGGGGTTTGTTGCCCCTTAGGATGAACAACAATATGAAATAACCAGTACCCTCAGAGCTCCCAGGGACTAAGCCACTAACCAAAGAGTACACATGGTGGGACTAATTGCTCCAGCAGCATATATATATATCAGAGGATGGCCAAGTTGGTCATCAATGGGAGGAGAGGCCCTTGGCCCTATGTGAAGGTTCTATGCCCCAGTGTAGGGGAATGCCAGGGCCAGTAAGCAGGAGAGGGTGGGTTGGTGAGCAGGGGGAGGGGGGTGGGAACAGGAGTTTGTTTTTGTTTTTGTTTTGTTTTGTTTTGTTTTATTATTTTTTGGAGGGGAATCTTGGAAAGGATATATTGTATAACATGTAAATAAAGAAAACATCTAATTAAAAAAAAAAGAATGTTGGATTCTATACTCCCCCATATTTATTGGCCACTTATATTGCTACATTGGAAGAAATTGGCTTATTTATTGGTTGTATAATTAGTTTGGGGTGTTTATGTTTTGGAGTTTCTTATGTATTCTGGTTATTAATTCCCTGTGCAATGTGTGCTTGGCAATTTTTCCCATTCTGTCACCCTCTTGCTCTTTCTCCTGATGGTTGCATTTGTCTGCAGAAGCTTTGGTTCCATGTAAATCTACCTGTTAGTTCCTAAGGTTGTTCCCTATACGCTTGAGTCATCCCAACAGAAAGTCTTTGCCTATTTCTATATTTTGAAGTATTTTATCTGTTTTACTATGTGAGTTTCAAAGTTTTAGGTTTTACTTTTTAGGTCTTCGATCCACTGTGAATTGATTTTTGTGGAGAGAGAAGGCAGGGATTAATTTTTTGTTTGTTTGTTTGTTTTTCTGAGACAGGGTTTCTCTGTGTAGCCCTGGCTGTCCTGGAACTCACTCTGTAGACCAGGCTGGCCTCAAACTCAGAAATCCACCTGCCTCTGCCTCCCAAGTGCTGGGATTAGAGGTATGTGCCACCATTACCTGGCTGAATTTTATTCTTCTATAGATAGCCATCCATTTTCTCCAGCAGCATTTGTTGAAGGGGCTGTCTTTTCCCCTTAATGTCTGTTTCTGTCAACGTGGTTGAAAATAACTGAGGCTATAGCTGTGTGAGTCTGTTTCTGGGTCCTCTATTACATTCCACTGATTTATATCTTTGCTTTTCAAATAGGTGCCTATCAATAGCTTATATATGATTATACAAGTTAAAAATACAAGGATTAAAAAAAAAACCTTAGAGAAAAAGTCTGGTGGAAGCTGGAAAAATAATGGTAAGCTCAACCAAAAATGGCCTGGTGAGATGGTTCAGCGGGTAAAGATGCTTGCCACACAAGCCTGGTGACCTGAGTTTGATCCCTGGCACTCACGGTTAGGTGGAAGGAGAAAACAGACTCGACAGAGTTTTCCTCTACATTCAGCATTCATGAGTGCATGTACATGCTTACACACACATAGATCATGCATATACATAATAATAGACACAGTTGTTTAAGAGTAGTTCATGTTCCATTTGTATATCTAATAAAGACATGGGAGGAAAAAGCAGAAGAGAGGTTAGAGAAAGTGATACCACCTGTTGGCAAGATCCATCAAGACAAAACAGCATGCCAAACTTTCCAGAAATCTGGCAATAAAAATGTCTAAAGTCAAAAATGTTCTAGTTGTTTCTGTGGGGGTCTTATAATGGTCTATTTCTTGATTTGGGTGCTGGTGACATAAATATATATTTACATAAGTATTAGCCTATTTATGTAAGATTTACATACTTAATAACTATCTGTACATTAAATCACAGTTTTTTAAAACCCTAGACAATTAGTAATTTGATTCTAGAAAAATTCAATTACATGGAACATCTCATTTCCCAGGTTGCCACATAAGGAAGAATCATCTTGCTTCTCATACATGTTAATTATAAAGTACCTGCCATTGACAGAACATTTACCAAGCCCCATACCCTGTGCTAATTGCTACATAATTAACTCATTTAATCTTCACAAATGTCATGTTCTTAGTAAAACTGGGGTTCCTAGAAGCCAAAGCGTAAGCTCCATAGCAACGACAAACCATAATTGGAAGGGTGTCCTGCTTGTCTCCTACATCACCGCGTTCCCAGTGTGCAAGTCAGTGTGTGCAATATGACAAAGGCCTGATAAACATCAGCAAAGCCACAGCTAGTCTGTCTCGTCCAACATTCTATGATGCTCAGGTCTGGGGCTTCATTCTGACTCTGAGGCCAAAACCTAACCATTTCATCCACATAAAAACACTGGAATCTGCATGTCAGCTTTAACTCCTTGAAAGCCAACTGTAGGGCCCTCAAACTGGGACACACAAGACTTTAAAGCCAAGCTACTATTTAAAGGATTGAAATAAAATAAACACCCATGGGCCTACCAAAGCTAAGAAACACCACCATCAATTTCTCAGGAATCCGTGTTCTCTTCCACAAATCTCTAGATGTAACCATATCTAAATTCTGTTTGTCTTTTGCCTTTCTGAATTGCTTTAAGACAGATCTGATTTCTTTTTAAAGATTTATTTATTATTATACATAAGTATGTGTAAGTAGCTGTCTTCAGACACACCAGGAGAGGGCGTCAGATCTCTTTACGGATGGTTGTGAGCCACCACATGGTTGCTGGGATTTGAACTCAGGACCTTCAGAAGAGCAGTCAGTGCTCTTAACTGCTGAGCCATCTCCTCAGCCCTACAGATCTGATTTTTTAAACCATGTGATGATTTCTTTCCCCCGTCTTTGAGTGTACGTAGCAGGTGGCTTTTTCTCTTCTCTCATGACTCTGGTTTAAACCTTATTGTGTCATACAGTCCATTGTCTATCTCATTGTTGGGCTTTACCAGCCCAATTGAATGTTATAATGTAAGATTTTTAATAATTGCTCTTCAAAGTGTCATCATCTCTTTCTGAACCTGCTGGGTTCACTCAGTGGGATGTTTGTAAATATTTAATGAGTCACTGCATGGTGGCAGAGGAGGGGCAGTTTGTATGTTTGATGATTTCATTGGTGTAATCCTACTGTGGATGTTTTTGTTGTTTTTGTTTTTGTTTTCGTTTTTGAGACAGAGTTTCTCTGTGTAGCCCTGGCTGTCCTGGAACTCACTCTGTAGACGAGGCTGGCCTCAAACTCAGAAATCCGCCTGCCCCTGACTCCCAAATGCTGGGACTAAAGGCCTGCGCCACCAATGCATGGCTTCTGTGGATGTTTTGAAGGTACCACCAAGGATGCCACTGGCTAGCTCCAATACAGTGCAGTAGTACACAATCCAGTCCTGGAGAAGCTCTGTTCAACATTTCCTCCCTGGCCTGTGCATGCTGTGTCAGAGAGGGAAGCAGAGAACAGAAGATGAAATAGAAATTTCTGGTTTCTTTGGAGACTCAGTTGTGTCATATGATGTTTTTCTGGAAGCTGTCTTATGAGTGGGAAGATGTCTTGCTGAGAACAGGTACATGATGTTTTTCTGGAAGCTACCTGTGATGCTTAGCCAGAGTGGATGCTTGAGAGGACATGCGATGTTTGGAAAGGCTATAAATATAACCCAACAGACAGCAGATGATGCTGTGTGGCATTAGTTCACCTTGCCTTCTTTGCTGATTATCATTTGTCTTGACTTCATAGAGAGAAACACACCAAAGAATTTCTCGTGTTATTCCAGAAGCGGCTTCTGTAAACTTGGGCTGATTGGCAGAGCCTTAAGGTTTCTTCTGGATCAAACTGCCATTGCTGATTCATTAATAGTGTTTGCAAATGGATTGAGCTAATCTTGCTGACTCATATAAACTAAACTGCTGATATCCTGACAGTGAAGACTGGAATTATCCAAAAGACCTATTTCTAAACAGGTCCATGTCCCCCTTCCCACTATTAACCTTTTCTTTCCCTTGCATCTGATGGGCGATGGACTAGAAGGGAGATTAAAATGTTTAAGAATCCTTATTAAAATCGGTGTTTAAAAAATCTAAGCCTACAAGAAGAATCTACTAAGGTTAGCTTCTCTATGTGAAGGATACACTTGGATCACGTCCTATTCAAGTTGCAACAGTTACAGCTTCCCATGATGGGTTAAGCAAGGGAAATGTGTTCTCTTATCATTGTGGAGGCCAAAAATTTGAAATGTGTCCTACCTAACTGAAATCGAGGATTCTGGGAAACTAGGCTCCCTTCGAGACTTTACAAACAAGCAGTGTGCTAGCCTTTGCTAGCATCTGAAGCTATTTTCTCCTTTCTTGCCTCATAGCCCCTCCCTGCATCTTCAAAACCAGGGCAGCGTATCATCTCTTTTTACCCTGTTGCTTTTTGCTTCTTTCTCAGTGCCACCAACTCTTCTTGATCAAGTCCCACAATGACAGTTAGATCTTTCTGGTATAATCCAGGATAAATCCCCCATTTCAAAAATCCTGAATTTAACCACATCTTCAAAGTTTCTTTTGCCATACATGGGCATCACTGAGAGGCATTATTCTGGTTCCCATCCCCATAGGGATGAAGAAGGCAGAGAGTAGATCGCAGAGATCAACAGAATGTATTGGGCATGATCCTCCCCGCTGTCTGAAAGCATCCATTCTTACCTCCCTCTCAGACTTAAAAGTCCTTATCTCTGACAGACATGGGAACTATTTAAAGTTCTATAAGGTGCTATTGCCCACAGAAATGATACTTGCTGGGTTATCCTCTAGCAAGCCTTTCCTACTGGATAGCGTTGATGGAAGAGAGGATGAAGAGGTAACCAATGTGGAACACAACCTGTATAGGTCCTGTGTCTGCAGCTAATCCTGAGGTCCATGTTGAAGATGCTAAAGATCTAAAAGACTCAGCGTTCTTGCTGCTTCTGAGGCACACATGACTAACACACAACTTGATGTCATTGATGTGATGAGACAGGGTGATGGTTCCTGACCTGTCTATAGCTGAAGTGCAACTGGACCTCTGCCTGTCTCCAAGGTTTTCACTGATGTGGGTCCCACCAGAGCGTGAAGCACGAGTCCTGTCAATCATATGCCCCATAACTAAAGGGGGGAGGGGAGTCTATCAAAAGCAACCTAAGGTTCAAGAAATGGGTGTGAGAAATTCTGTCCAGAGTTTATCTCTGAACAATGAATTGGCTCCTCAAGTAGATGTCTATCTATTCTACACCAAGACAAATAGATTTTTTTTTAAGAGCTGCTGTGATTTATCTTGTTCCATAATTTATCCTGTTCCATAATGAACAACTTCGAATTCAAGCCTAGCAAGGTTGACTGGGATGTGTGTGGGTAGGATTTGGGGTACAATAACGACATCCTCATGTGTGTGGAGGGGTAGGAGTTGGGGTACAATAATGACATCCTCTCAGGGCAGGAGGAAAACTGCTGAGATCTTGTCCCTTCTTCTATTCCCTTCCTTAGCATTTACATTTTCTAACTACCCAGAGGCCTTGATTCATGGTTTGGTAGCTGCAGCCATGCATGTGTCTGACTTTCTACTCCTTGTATCAGTAGATATTTTTGACAGTCTCTTGTTTTCCAGTCTCTTTTTCTGGATGTGTTTGATAGGGTTTAAATGGGCTTTCATGGCCACATGCAGAAAATGAACCCGGGATTTCTTTTTTCTCTTTTTTTCTTTTTATCCTCTTTGAGCACAGCTCTCTTTCTCGTCACTGCTTCCTCTTCAGTAAGTAATGCCATCATCCATCTGACGCAGTCAGGAAGGACCAAGAGGAAGCATCAGGTCCCTCGGTCCTTGCCGTCACCAAGAGCTACCGCATTATCTCCTAAACATCCCTCAGCTCTAAACCAGTTCACCCCATTTATTTTCTTCTATTTAATTTTTTCTTATTTAAAAATTTCATATACTGCTAATTTTAACTTAGGTATAATCAAACATAAGCAGACTTAACCTTTGAAACTCAGCTGTAGCCTGACTTTTTTTTTTTCACTTTAAAAAAAATATTACTCTTTAATCTGTTTTTACAGTCCAGGCATTATCCCTCTCCTGGTCCGCTCTGACAGTTCCTCATCCCACACCTCCCCCCTGTCTCTAAGAGGATGTCCCCACCCCATCCCACCCTATCAGACCTCCACACTCCCAAGTCTTTTGAGGGTTATATACATCTTCTCTGAGTCCAGACCCAGCGGTCCTCTGCTGTATATGTGTTGGGGGCCTCATATCAGCTGGTGTATGCTGCCTGCTTGGTGGTTCAGTGTCTGAGAGATCCCAGGGGTCCAGATTAGTTGAGACTGCTGGTCTTCCTATGGGGTTGCCTTCTCATTAGCATCTTCCAGCTTTTCCCTAATTCAACCACAGGGGTCACCAACTTCTGTCCCTTGGTTGGGTGTAAGTATCTGCATCTGACTCTTTCAGCTGCTTGTTGGGCCTTTCGGAGGGCAGCCATGCTAGGCTCTTGTCTGTAAGCACATCATAGCATCAGTAATAGTGTCAGGCCTTGGAGCCTCCCCATGAGCTGGATCCCAATTTGGGCCTGTCACTGGACCTCCTTTTCTTCAGGCTCTTCTCCATTTTTGTTCCTGAAGTTCTTTCAGACAGGAACACTTCTGGGTCAGTTTTGACTGTGGGATGGCAACCCCATTCCTTCACTTGATGCCCTGTCTTTCTGCTGGAGGTACGTTCCCTCTTTCCACTGTAGGACATTTCAGCTAAGGTCCCTCTCTTTGATTCCTGAGAGTATCTCATCAACCAGGTCTCTGGTATATTCTAGAAGGTCCCTCCACTTCCTACTTCCTGAGGTTGCCTGTTTCAATTCTTTCTGCTGGCTCTCAGGGCTTCAGTCCTGTCCCCCACACCCCCAATGCCTGGTCATGTTCCTCTCTTCCCCTCCCTGTCGTCTTTCCAGGTCCCTCCCTCCCTCTCACCTCCTGTGATTGCTTTCTTTTCCCTCCCAAGTGGGACTGAAGCATACTTGCGCCCTCTTAAGCATCTTTACTCGGGTCTTCTTGAGTTCTGTGGATCCTGGGTATTCTGTACATTTTTGGCTAATATCCACTTATTAGTGTATGTATACCATGCATGTCCTTTTGGGTCTGAGTTATCTTACTCACAATGATATCTTCTAGTTCCACCTATTTGTCTACAAAACTCATGATGTCCTCGTTCTTAATAGCTGAGTAGTATTCCATTGTGTAAATGAACCACATTTTCTGTATCCATTCTTCTGTTGAGGGATATCTGGGTTGTTTCCAGCTTCTGGCTATCACAAGCAAGGCTGCTGTGAACATAGTGGAACACTTGCTCCTGTGGCCTGGTGGGGCATCTTTTGGGTATATGCCCAAGAGTGGTATAGCTGCATCTTCAGGTAGATCTAGGTTCCAATTTTCTGAGGAACCTCCAGACTGCTTTCCAGAGTGGTTTTACCGGCTCGCAATCCTACCAACAATGGAGAAGTGTTCCTCTTTCTCCACATCTTCACCAGCATCTGCTATCACCTGAGTAGCCTGATTTTTATAGCCCAACTCTGGACTTTTGCATTTTTAAGTTTCATTTTTGAGATTATAAAATAATTACCGGGTTGTGGTGGTGCACGCCTTTAATCCCAGCACTTGGGAGGCAGAGGCAGGTGGATTTCTGAGTTCGAGACCAGACTGGTCTACAGAGTGAGCTCCAGGACAGCCAGAGCTATACAGAGAAACCCTGTCTCAAAAATACCAATAATAATAATAATAATAATAATAATAATAATAATAATAATAATAATAATAATAATAACAAGGTTTCTCTCTTCTCTTCCCTCCTTCCAAACCCTTCCATTTAGCCTTACCAGCTTTTCTTCAAATTCATGCCCTTTTTTATGTATGTATATACATAGTCCCAAGTATATCCAAGAATATGATTTGTATGACCTGTATTTACGTACCCCCCCCCACACACAATTTTCTCCATTTCTGTAGCCACTCACTTCAATACTGAAGCTTCGTACCTGCCTCCTGAATGACATTAACTGTAGTGCTTTCCCTCCCAAACTTACTAAGGCACAAAGGTAGTCATGATCTATGTTGCCCTGGCTTAAAATCTTCCAATGTGTTCTGTTTGTCATATCAAGGCCACTGGGGCCCTGCTTCCTAACCACCTCTCTAGCCTCTTTTCAAACCACATCCTTACCAGAAACCTCTTCTCTAGCCCTTCCTATCTCCCTCCATTTCCTAGAACGGATCTGTTTTCCTCCCAGCATTGGAGAATTGGTTGCTGTGGTTTCGAAAAAGCTGTCGCATCTGCTCCAGAGTGCTGTCCATCCGGGTGAGGGCTATTTTCCTGCATTTCCTGACTGGCAAAGTTCCAGGCACTTCTTTGCTAAGTTTAATTTTAAACCCATTTGTATGCTATTCTCAATAATAAACTATACGTAAACGTGAGTTCAGGAGCATGTGTCCTGCTCAATCCCTTGTTCCCCATGGACAGGCGTGCAGTAGGTGCTCAGTAAATAACTGGGATGTAAAAGTAGAAGGGAGGGGATTCAGCGAAGGTCAGGCTTAGGTCAATGTCGTTCCCTCCTCCTCTGGGGTTTCTCCAAGTCGTTTGGAGCAAGTTTGTTGACTGGACAAGCATGGCTGCCACAAGGCAACAACAGCCTTGGCTTTCCCATGGGCTGAGGGGTAGTCACATCATTAACACAGTAACCAACCAAAATCTCCAAAGGAAAATACTTGATCCATCATTTCACTTCCCAAAGATAATCTACATTGTCAAGGAGTGTAGACCATTTATGAATTTCAAAACCTTCCTTAATTTTATTTTATGGGCATAGAAATAGCTGAGGTTTTTGTTTGTTTGTTTGTTTGTATTTTTATCACTAACATTTAATTTAAAATTCAATAGGCACATGATCCAAAGAAACACACACACCAACCACAACAGGTAGTCATTTTATTAGTCTGTGACTGCTTAGTATCAGTCACGATTTGTTCCAATCTCTTTTTCAAGGGGGTCTTTAAAAATAAATCTTCTAGATGTTTTCATTTCAAACAGGTTTTAGCCCATGGTGCTTTGAGAATTACAGGACTTTGGCTGTGATGGTCCGCATATGCTCGGCCCAGGGAATGTCACTGTTGGAAGGTGTGGCCTTGTTGGAATAGGTCTGTCGCTGTGGGTGTGGGCTTTAAGACCCTGGTCCTAGAGCTGCCTGGGAGTCAGTCTTCTGCTAGCAGCCTTCAGATGAAGATGTAGACCTCTCAGCTCCTCCTGCACCATGCCTGCCTGGATGCTGCCGTGTTCCTGCTCTGATGATAATGGACTGAACCTTTGAATCTGAAGCCAGCCCCAATTAAATGTTGTTCTTATAAGACTTGCCTTGGTCATGGTGTCTGCTCACAGCAGTAAAACCCTAAGACACTAGCCAGCCCTGCTGCAGAGACCTTGGAGGGCAACTCCTAGCCATCTCTCACCTCATAGTCAGCTGACTGCTTTGTGATGGAAATAGGAGAGACCAAGGTTTCCCTCCTGGGAATTCTACTTAGTGATAGCATTTACTGAGCAGTTACTATATGCTAGGAGTGATCACAACCCTTCACCTAGGTTTTATTCCACTGATCCTCCAGTGCTGCTTTTTCTCCTGAGAGGGGCGTTAGCTATTCTGCACATGACGTGGTCGCTTAGCGGGAAAGTCTCACTCTTTCCTTTGTCTCTAGCTGCCTGTCAGCTGCCTTCTCAGCTTCCTCTGTCCACAGCTTGCTACCTTGCCCTGCCCATTGATTCTTATTTGATGTGAGCAAAAACATCTTAAAATCTGAATTTAAATTTTTTCCTGCTTGTTTCAGGTAGAAGATAAGAGAAATGAAAGGGAAAGAAGAGAGGGAGAAGACAAGAGAAGAAAAACCATGGAAACGAGGAATTAAGGAATAAGCTTACCTGAAAATTTTAGGTGAATTTGGAGAAATCCTATCTGTCCCATGCCACTGTTTTAGACGCAGGATTGACCTTTGCGTATATCGGTGGAGAGCTCGGTAGTAAGCACTGGTCCCCTTAGTGTCCGACAGAATCCCGTCCCCTTCCACTCTCACAGCTCCAAAGAGGGGGAAGAGGCTCCTACGCAGACACCCACACCATTCTTTACCCATAATGCCTAGAGGCTCTCCTTGGCCACATGACCTCATTTTGGTCACTTTGCTACTGTGAACTCTGTGAACTGGCCACCCGACCTGGGCAGTGAGGACGGATAACCTTGCGGGGGGGGGGGGCGGGGTGCCCTAAAACTAGAGGTACATGCATACTCACAGAGGCCTGTTGGCGAGCAGCGAGGGCTGGTTCCTGTGCTATCTGATCAGACTCAAGTCAGACCCCCATGCGATTAGCAATGTTCTTAAAGTGAACTTGCTCACCGCTGAACATATCTTTGAAAATGCTGAGTTTTTGTCTGAAGGTGATGTTTTTTGTGTAAATATAATACATTCCATGATGAAAAAAAAATGGAAGAATGCAGTGAAAACCTGAGTACCAGTGTTAACAAGCAGCTCTGGGGCTTAGCGGTCCTGCTAAGGACGGACAACTTTGAATCTAGAGAGGCCAAGTGTTCTTGGTATTAATAATGATAACGGGATATTATTAGAAAAAAAAAGAGTTGTGCCCAACTGAGAGTTCTGAGTGGGTCAGGTTGCCCTGGTCATTTCCATATTTGTCAAGTATTGTTCTGTAACACATAAACACACTGTAGTATCCGTAAAATGCCATCAAGTGGAACATAATTTGATTTTTTTTTATGATGAGGTGTTCAACAGTATTATAGGGTGGTAATCACATATATTAACTAGAAATTTAGTTCTATTGGAGAAAGTTAAATACTTAAATTCCCCGGGATATAATTAATAAAGACTCATCTATACTCAGGAGGCAGAGGTAGAGGCAGAGGCAGGTGGATCTCTGTGAGTTTGAAGCCAACCTGGACTAAAAAAGTGAGTTCTAGGACAGGCAGGGCTACACAAAGAAACCCTGTCTCAAATAGAACAAAACAGAACAACAAAAAGATGACTCATTTTTACAGATATTTTTAGGTCAATTCTGGCTTGCAAATGCAATGTTTGGTTCTGATAAATAAAATTTAGTAGGGGCATTAAGGAAGATCCCATGAAGTCCCTATTTCTCTTAAGCCCTGTTATGTTTTTCTACCTACTTTCTACAAGGCTTTAAGTCTTCCATGTGGAGCCAATAGCTACTTCTTTCTGTCTGAGACGCCACCATCCTCTTTCTTACCTTGTTGAATGTGCATCTCTGCAGTGGAGCGGAATTGAAATACCATTACAGAACTAAAGTCTGATACCAAGTTACCCAGAAATTATACGTTTTTTTTTTTCTTTTGGTGTGGACTGTCTGGATTTTTTCCCCCAGTTTTTACTAAAAAAAATTGTTGATATCTCAAAATAGAATTTTACTAGAGGAGACTTCGCAGGCAGAACAAAACATCTGAGGTTGTTTTCTAACAAGGACATCCTGGCCAAGACCATGTGTCTCAGCTGACCACATGGCTTTCTTAGGGACAACCTTCAGACATGCATACTTCCTTTTCCCGAGTGACAGAGACAGACTTCTAGTCCTTACAATAAGGATCATCAAAGAGAACGTTTGCAAGCTGTTTGTAAAAGATAATTTTATCATAAGAAAAGCAATTTTACTCCTTCCAGAATCTGTGTGTCAATTCAAACATTTTGCCCCCAATACATCTGAGTTTTCTTACATTGCTAAATCATGCACCCTCTATCACCAACTCAAAATCCAGCTTTCAGTGGGAGACATCTATTTCCACAATGGTCAAAAAGGATGTTGGTTTTCATAGTAAAAACTGATATTATTATTTTAAGGGGCAGACTACAGAGACACAATGTGATATCTGGTGCTCGCCTTTCCTGTGAGCCATTTTTACCAAAGTATATCACGTCATAAAGACACCATTTCTCATACCATATGTTATTGCAACATTTCTGTTCTAATGGTAACCTTATTTAGTCCATTGTATTAATCTTATTAAGTCAAATTGCCAACTCTCAGTAGGTCTTGGTTTATTTAAGAGCTCAGAGATGTGATCAGTAGGCACTCTAAATTGTTTACTTGAGGCGTTCTTGACATATTCAGATTCTTCAGGATCCTATCCACAGAGAATTCAAAGAGCAGAAGAGACAAAATCTCCTTGTGCCTGGAGTTGGGAAAACGCAATGTCATTTGGTGATGAATTAACAGTATTCAATGTGACCGCTAGGTGGCAGTGTTTCCCCGGGATGCTAATGGTGCCTTGCTCTTCCCTGGGCAGCTTGGGGCAGAGTTTGAGCTTAGGGAGCATTTTAAATACTGATAAAACCCAGAGACAGTCAAGTCCCAAAATAAGAAGGGCTGCTAAAGAAATTCAGAACCTCGGGAAGTAGAAATCTAGTTCTGATTTCAAGAACTGGGTTTGCAGAGACACTGAAACTGGATACATTTAGGGGCTGGTCACATCTAAAGAAGGGAACTTTTTAAACCCTTTTGATTTTTAATTAAGTTTTTTTTATGGCTTGCCTTATCATTTACTAAGAAATAATGCTCAGATCAAAATTTTTTCTATAAAAAGAAAGTTTCAGAACTATTTCATGTGTACCCAGGGCATGCTAAAAGACTTAATGATTATAAAATAATAATAATAATATGCTAAATTCACACACACACACCTGAACAGATCTCTCTTCCTTCCTTAAGTTTCAATAAGTGTTTGTGTGCTGTTAGATGCTAGCACCACTTATAATACCACTGGATATTTTCTTTGCTCATTCTCTCTCTCTCTCTCTCTCTCTCTCTCTCTCTCTCTCTCTCTCTCTCTGTGTGTGTGTGTGTGTGTGTGTGTATGTTTTATTTGTTTTAGAACTTGATGGTTCTTGGTTCTATTAAATCTCCCTAGTCCCCCAGTGTTCCTACACCTTGTACGTTCAGGTAGTTTCCAGCAGTTCCAATACAACAGACCACATTAGTTGTATTTCCCACAGCAGGAGCCCTGATTTCCTCTTAGGATCCTAATCCCTTTGATTAGGGATGGTGGGTTACCAGGGAAAAGCAGAAGCATCTTATCATGCTTTAACAGGGCTGCTTAGCTAGGTGACAGGACCGTGCACACCCTTAAGTACAGCCTGGAATCAGAAAGTCAAAAGAAAACACCAAAGAAGTTCTTTTAAAAATATGTAAATTAGACTAAACAAATGAAAGACAATAGCATTTATTGTTGACATCACCAATTAGGATACTCCCCCTTACAAAAAAAACAAACAAACAGAAAACAAAACATAAAGGACTCTAAAATAGAGCCAGGCTTTGAGTTACTGAGAATATCAATGAGGACCGATGATGTGGAGAACCATTGAACAAGGAAAAGCCATGCAGGAAACATCCGCGAAAGCCTTCTCACTTGGACCATTCCTTCAAAATAAAGTAACTTATCAGGTATCCCTAGGAAAAAAGAGCCTTGCACAATAGCCTTTGCAGTGTTACCTATAATTCTGAAGAGATAGGAAAGAACTCAAATGTTTTAGCCATTATTAATTAAAAGTGTATCTAGCTGCTGGGGGAGACATCAAACAGCATCCAAGATAAGCAGCGTGGAGTAGCACTGAAGGCTTCTCACTATGTGGCTTGATGAGAACAGGGTTTGTAGGAGGAAAGCCAGTCCTGTGCTGCTGGGCCAGAGCTACTCCAGCCAGGACAGCAGACTTGGTGTAGTTGTCTCTGAGGCAAGTCCTGTGTCCAGCCTCTGTCCCGGCCCGGGAAGGTCACTTTTGCATCCCTGCAGAAGTGATTCTCCACATTGGGTCTCCATGACTGTGCACTTCTGAGTGATGGGCCACTCAGTCGGCCACGTCTCTGTGTCCTTCCTTGACTGCAATCTGAAAGGTTGGAACAAAGAGCCCGGGCTGCACCGTCTGGTCTCCTCCTTTTGCCTGCTAGTGATCTGAATTAGCGGACTAAAGGATGCTGTGCTTGCCAAAAGGAATAGCAAGTCGTCCCTTTACAGATTCAACAGCACGGATTATATAGGATAAACTTCCATTTCCCCGTGACTGGCCCTTCCTCTCCCTGCCACTAACCAGCTCCTTATCTCTTCCCTTTGCCATAGACTGCTGTGAGTTTTTCCATCGGCACAAATCATGCACAATTAGTGAGGCAGTTTGATTAAAATGTAAACTACACCATACATTCCAGTGATGAATATTAATTTATGAAGAGGAGTTTAAGTTTCTTTTGAGTTTTCGTTTGGGGGTGGGGTTGGGTGGGGAGAGGTTGGGATGGGGAGTTGGTGGGGGGAGAGGTCAGGTCTTCTCTCCAGGAACGTACCTCACTGATAGTTAATTGCATATTGATCCTGGTGCAGATACAGTTTAATGTAAACCGATAAAGTCCCGGATTCTTAACCACATACCACCAGAGTCAAATGAGAGTGTGTGGGAAGGGGATGGAAGTGGGAGAGGTGGCTCTGACTCAGCAAGCTCCCGATGTGTCTGATTTTCTCCTTGAGACACAACTTCACGTCCTAGAAGAGCTGGCGTCCCCACAGCCATTTCTTCTGAGTGAAGAAAGGTTCTAGCCAGCTGTGGCTGCCAACCAACACCATCCAAAGAAGCATTTTGTGAATTATTTCTTCTACAAGTCAGAATAAATATCACACATTACCCAGAGAAGATTAGTTCTATCTTTGTAACCTGTTTGGATGAAAAGGGTCCTGCTGGCGAGTCATTAGGATAATTCTAAATGCCACCTTGCTTCTATTTAGAGCCCTCTCCTTCCCCTTCTAATGTCGGAGAGACTTACATTTTGAATGATGCTTTTGATGCTGATCATGTTTGATACTCGCAAGCTCTGAGGTTGAGTAGAAAAGTAATGGAGGAGGAGGAGAGGCTGTGGATGCACAGTCATTTCAATTAAAAGCCATCAACTTCCCTGGCACTTACCTGTGCATGCTTTGCTCACAAGAGAAGGCAGGAAGGAGGCGAGAGATGGGGGCAGAAGACAGGTGGGCAGTAGGCAGAGCCTGAGAAGGTCACCTTCCATGTCATCCCAAGAGCGCCAGGTCTCACATATCAGCCAAACTCCCAGAGTTGGAGCAGCATCTAGAAAGGAAGAGAATTAAAAACCAAACCAAACACAGGCTTTGCGTCCCTAGATTAACTTCCTTCCCCTCTTGGCATTGGTTTTTATACATGAATGGGCTACGTCCTGCCTTGGCAGCCAAAATAATTTCTATCTTATATTGTGTTCAGGGTCAATGAATTGGAACCCAAGCCTTCTGAGTTTAAAGAGCTAAGACAGCTATGGAAGAGCCAGGACTGAGGGGCTCCGTGGATCAGTAATTCACCACTGTGTTTCGAGCATTCTAAAGCCAAGAATGTAATCATCCTTTTGAAGGTAGTGGAAGATTACAAAAGACTGATTTCTTATTAGCAAACTCGGGGACACAAAGTCATGAGCATAAAAAAATAAAATAAAAAGAAAGTTAACTCAAAAGAGAAAAAAAAACCCACAAAATACTACTCTGGAAATCAGATGCAGAATGTGTTTTTCTGTGCCAACCAGATAATTAGCAAATGGCTTGTGCATGACCTCCATTCATGAACACTGTAGAGACGGATTCCAGCCCCCCAGCCCCCTTCCCCTGCCATCTACTCCCATTGACAAATAGGAAGAACCATGTTTCAGTACTGAGCTCAAAGAAACACATGGGAGGGAGGGATATATGCTGCAATCCCATCAATTACTTCTTTATATTTTAGAAATTATGTCCAGAATGGATGGAGGGATGACCTATGTTACCTAAATTAGGAAGATTTTTTTTTAAAAAAAAATATTACAACCTAGAACACTGAAAGAACAAATTAACCTAAATGCTTATCACTAAACATTTTATGTAAGTCAATATTTTTGTCAGTTAAAAATTACATTCACACATTCATTCATTCATTCATTCATTTATTATATGGGGATTCAAGTGCTATGATGCAATCCAAGAATTGAACTCAGGTCCTCAGGCCATGTGGCAAGTGCCTTTTCCCACTGAGCCATTTTTGCTGGCCCATACTGTCAAATTTTTAAGGCATAAAAATGTTTTACATTAATTTAAAATCTACAACTTTTCTCTTTCTCCTTCCCTAGTTACATCAAGGCATGAGGTTGACGTGTACTGGTTAATGTGTGTGTATGTATGTGTGTGCATGTGTATATGTGCATGTGTGTGTATATGTGTGTGCATGTTTATATGTGTGTGTGTGTATGTGTGTGTGTATGTGTGTGTATGTATGTATATATGTATGTATGTATGTATAATTGGGGGGAGTTTATTATGGAATTAGGTAGGTGTCCTAATACCTCAGAGCAAATTCTCTTGCTTGAATTGCTTCTCAATGCCCCCTTTGATCTCTGTTCAGAGAAGTTAATAACTTTTTTCTGTTTGATACTGCTGTGCAAACACAGTATTTCTGTCACAGTTTCTCCATACCCCATCCCTGGCTATCATAGTATCTATTTTTTTTTTATAATTGTGCTTATGCAATCATTCTTGTCCATGTTTCCATATGCCATACAGGGCCCGGGAGGGGACTGACAGGCCTGGTAGAGAATGAATCCTTGTGGACACCATCTGGGTGCAAACTGAGGAGAGGTGCTTTCAAAGGCCCGCAAAGTCTTCCTTCCATGACTCGCCACAATGTTTTGTATTTCCTAATATTATCTTAAAACATTATCAATGAACTTGTTGGGATTTTCATCTTTCAGCTTCAGCACTGTATAGTATCTGTTTGGAATACAGACTGGAAGTGTTTTAAAATTCCTATGCAGAATCCTCTGAGACCAGCTGCCTTGCCCCTCATAGCTTGCATGAGTAGATGGGGGGACCTCTTGATTCATGGTCAGCCTACCTCTACCTTCAGCTCTGGAGGAGAACAGGAGCTGATAGATCAAGCAGTCAGGCTTGTCTGCGGTTCCTTTTCCTCAGCCATCATTTAGCCATCCGTATGCTGATGACGGAGGCCATGTAGCCTAAGCAGAAAGCCCGTGTGTTGTGTGTGTTGTTCGTGGTTTTGCTGGCTACTCTTTCTCCTCTGTACGGAAAGTGTGGCTTCTCAGTGGGGCTAACTCCCCAGCTACTCATTGGAAGACTGGACATGCTTTTCTTGTATTTCCATGAGAATTTTATCAGGCTGTTCTGAGAGCTGACTTTGGCCAGGACAGGAATTGGCTGTGCTGCCCTCAAATGCTCTGTTGGGGCCAAACAGCTTTCAGTTTGTTTATTCTGAGACAGTGGGATTCTCTCCTGTTCTCTAACCTTGCCCCTTTGTCTAGTGGGCTTTTTTCCTTTGGGCTTTGGTTTGTAGGAGCTTAGTGGTTCGTTTCTTAATACATTTTCAATCCTAATCATATGTGCTCTATATCTCCCCAATGTCTTCTCTCTGATGATTGGCTTTTAACTTTGTAAGTTCAGGTTTCTGCTCTGTAAAAAAGAGTTAAATTTAGTGGCACCCAAGTTTATTCATCCTTTCATAAGTATGTTTGTATGCTTGTCTTCTCTGCCCTAAGATAACAGATACACACATGTTGAGTTTTAAGTATATTAAATATACTCTCGTTTTCTTTAAGCTTTAGATCCTTATGCCATCTGGCGTTTCTTTCTCTGTTTGGGGTCAGGTAGGAATTTAGCTTTTCATTAATTTGTCATGGAAAATCATTTATTAAACAGCTCCTCCCCATTCCGCTGACCTTCTCAGATCCTGGGACTAGTTCAGTAATCTGATTATGTGTCCTCTTTATTTAGCAATGCTTTTAAAAATTCACCTTTTCAATTCACCGCAAACTCCAGAAACAAGAACATGAAAACAAGCCTAGTTTTTTTCTCTCAGGGATGCATTAGGAAATTCTTCAACCTACATTGGCACAAAAACATAATGGCTTTGAAATCAGACTTGAGTTCTTATCCCAGGCTCGTCATTTTCTGGCTGTTTGAACTTGTGCCGTGTTTCTTAACCTCTGAGGGTAGATGCTCTAATCTGTAAAATGGGGATAATAAGATCTACGACCTAAAGCTATTGAGAGGATTAAGAGAGTTAAATGCCCAGCACTGCCTAAACACTCAGGAAATATGACTTTTCTCTCCTCTCCCTGGCCGTGAAAGGAGCCCTGTGGCTCTCAGTTACTCTACTCACTTGTGGACTCTACAAAGGACAACAGGAGCGTGCTCAAAGTCCAAGCAAAACGCATGTCCAGTTGACCATCAGTTCACTCATTTTTTTCCCAAACCCAAACCATTGCTGAGGCTTTGGGGAAAGCAGATGCTGGGAGGACATCTTCAGGAGGCTCAGCAGCCAGGCGCAGCTCTTCTTATTAATTAAACGCCACAAAAGAGGTCATAACAACCCCCCCCCCCAAGCCAATCAGCTCTCCCCATCCTGCAAATTACGGAAACTCAAGGCTCCTGACAAGTGCTAAAGGGATCAAAAGGGCCGAGAATCAATAGGATTAAGAGTTTGAAATTCTAACGTCTTACCTGCACTGAGGCTGGGGCCTCTAACTCCCTGGCATTGCTCAGTCCAATATCATTTCCTCAGAGAGTGAGAATTCTTTAAACTAATACACCTTGAAACCCAGGGCCGAGGTGAGAACATGCTTGGAATTTCATCACGCCCAGGTAGAAACCTAAATTGAAGTGGCTGTTCTGGAAGATCAAAGGGGCAAATGCGCACCAAGAATAAGGACATGGCTAATCTGGCTGCAGACAAAAAAAAGGAAGCTAATGGATCTAATGACGTGGTAGGCGAACGTCTTCTCTGCAAGTGTCTGCCATCAGGGGCTCAACGGTGAAGACACGTAATTTTATAGATAGGCCGCTGTGGCAGCTGCCAGTGCCGGTTGTATTCTGGGGCCTCATCTGGTGGAGTGGAGAGGCCCAAGAGGGAAAGTGGTGAAGCAGATGCGGAGAAGAAAGGATACAGTGTTACTGCTGTAGAAGGCAGTGGAGTGGCCATGTTTCTCCCAGCCTCCATTGTGCCTTAGCATCTCTGCTAAGAATGAACATGAACAAAGAGACATGGTGCTACAGCTAGAGAGGTTTGGGAGCTGGCTTGTGCTCAGTTGCTGACATTACCATGCAGACGAGCTAGTTTTGGTTTTGTTCTTTGGCTTTTGAGTTTTTATTTGTTTGCTTGCCTGTTTAATCTGGTCTCTCCAGGGAAAGGAAAACTTCAACCTTATATTTTTATTTATTTATTTATTTAGAGTAAATGAAACGATGCATTCCCTAGAGGTCTCAATACAAAGGGGACCCAATGAAGAGGTCCAGTGCATGGAGATGCTGATTGTACACAGATGCTGTTGAGAGGGGAGGAGGCCTGAGTTTTGGGTCTTCCCATAGATACTCCAAGCTTTCTGTTTTCTGAGTCTTCATTCCTACAGTGAGGTGAGGAATGGCCACTCACCTCTCTTCTGTACCCTCAGCAAACTCTCCTATCCTCATTCCATCTCTGGTTCCACGGTCTGTACAGGGCCACATAGATGTAGACGCCTCAGACTGACAGTGTCTCCCCAAAGCTTGGAAATGGAATATTCGTGACTCAGCACACATATTCTAAACTAGTGTCTCCTCTGGAGAATCTGACTCATAGGCTGGGAACCTGTATTTAAGAAATAGTTTTGGGGATGGAGATGTAGCTCAGTGGAAGGGAGCTTGTCTAGCATGGGTGAAGTCCTAGGTTCAAGTCCTACCAGCTAAGAGGGAGGAGAAGGGACAAAAGGAAGAAGAGGAAGAAGAGAGGGAGGAGAACAGTGTAAGAACAGTTCTGTTGGAGGAGGAAGAGGAGGAAGAGGAAGAGGAGGAAGAAGGGGAAGAGGAAGAAGAGGAAGAGAGGGAGGAGGAGGAAGAAGAGGGGGAGGAAGAGGAAGAGGAGAGGGAGGAGGAGGAGGGGGAGGAGGAGGAGGAGGAAGAAATAGAGGAGAAGCAGCTCTGTTTTGACTCTTGCTTTCAGTGTGGTTTAGTTTTGCTAAAACATCACCTGGAAGCTTTGTTTAAAGTTCAAAACCTCACCTCACTTCAGACCTAGTGACTCAAAAAGCTGCACTTCACACAGTTCATACACAAAGTACAGGACAGCCAGTTAAATATAAATTCCAGAAAATGCATTTGTTAATGTGGACAGTCCCGTGAGTACACCGATATTGTATTTGATCAATCTGGCACCCCTTTCTTCTGCTGATTTTTTTGTACACTAAGGTTGGAGAAGCTCTGGGTTAGATTTAAACATTGCTGTTTCAGAATCTCCTGGAAGCTCATTGACACCCAGACCGCTGGGCCCTGCCCTCAGGGTCTCTAGTTAGCTTTGTCTGGTCAGGGGCCTAATATTACTCTTCCTACCATGTTCTCAGTTGCCGCTCATGTACACACACAGTCTGGGGTCTGGCCCTCTAGCATGATGACTAGGTTCCCAGATCCTTCCACTGCCCTTGGATCTGGAACAAGATAAGGGTTCTAAGTTTCCTCCAATATTCCTATGCATGGATACATGTGAATGAAGGAACAGCCTCTGACTGCAAGCCGCAGCATCCTGACATCGTTTATGACGAGGTCTGGGCAGACAAGTGTAGCTGCCCATGTACAGCATGAGGAGCCCACCTGTTCTATTTCCTGGTTATGGGTTACAGCCCCAAGAATCTATGGAATTTGCACAGAAGGCTGGAAATAGAGGAGTTCAAAGCAGGTGTCACCCTCTTATGGGGCTGAGTGAGAATAGGAACAGGGTTTAAGAACATATTTGGGATGGGGATAAAGTGGGCAGAGAAGGCAATGGGAATACTACTGGTGGTGAGTGGCTGGGGTAGGGGTGTGTGCGCGCAGGGAAACCTCCTTCGGAGGTCTGCACGGCTCATGCTAATGTAATCAGTGGGAGTGAGAGAAGGGACACAAGCTCTCAGAATCCTACACCTAGATCCAAATCTCAACCTGCCCCATGGCTGTGCCTTATTTCCTCACATGAGCAACAGGGAAAGGCAGCTTCCTCAATAACAGGATGTGAAGGAGAACAGAGGCAACACATGCGCAGAGCCCTTTCATGAGGCTTTCATAGGCATTCATTCAGTAAGCGGCTGCTGTTGGAGGTATTTCTGTCTCAGTGGATATTTTTAAACCTGTGTTTAATTTCATAAGCCAATAAATAATCTTAGAGGAAACACCATCCACACTCCGCGGTGGTAGAATTGTCTTATAAAATATACATCATGAGTAAGAAATCTATTTCCATCCCCAAGTGGAGTCCCTTCTGGTCAACTCTCCCTTCCATTACAACTCGCTCAAGATGGATGGAGGAACCAAGGAAAGGTCTGGACAAACACAGACCAAGATCCTGCCGTTCCATCTGTGTTACTAAAAGACTGAGCTCCAGCCGGGCATCAGGTCTGCCCCAGATGACAGGTGAAGGTGGAGTTGTTTGACAGCGTAACCCAGGTCTTCATAAATGAGTTTCTATGCTGTGTTTTGTAGTATTTTTGTCTTCTTTTAAAGATGAGAATGCAGCACCACTGTCTGTATTTGTTGTTGTTGATGGTGATGATGGTTCTGTTTTATGTTTTGTTTGTTTGTTTGTTTGTTTGGTGTACGGTGCTATGAGTTTTAGTGACCACTCTTCCAGCTCATATGAGGGAAAGTTCTGTTGTCTCAATAATTTCCTGAGGCTACTTTTTTTTTTTAATCAATCACACTTCCCCAGCCTCCAGCACAGTGGCTTGCTTTGCTCACACTTCCCCCAGCCTCAGCCTCTAGCACAGTGGCCTGCTCTCTGCTCTCTATTAGCTAGACTTTCATCCTAAGACTGCTGCGTAATGAAAGAAGTCAGAAGCAGTGGTAAAACTGGTTTTGCCTTGTTTGGGGGGATGCTGTACCTAGGAATGCTCAATAGTGCACTTGCCTGCACAATGACCACAACAGCAATGACCACAACAGCATGTTGCATGTGCTCATCTCAGAGGAAACGCTACAGGCTGTTGAGAGAGGGAGAACCAGCTTGCTTGCTTGTTTGTTTCAGGGATGAGAGCTTGCTGCTAAGTGGTAAGCCCTAAACACATGCAAATAAGGACAACACTGATCAGACCCAGTAGGTGGCTACATACATATCTGCGTGTGCTGGATCACGTGCATATACACCAATTGTATACACACACACACACACACACACACACACACACACACACTCACACACGCACACATAACCAAAAATAATTATACAAGAAGGGACCATAAACACAAAAGGGGATGGTGCTGAGAACACTGGAGAAGTTAGAGGGTATGAGAGGAAGATATGGATATGGAAATGGTGTGAAATACAGTGTCCTTATCTATGAAACCTTCAGATAAAGTTTAAAAAAAAAACTGCAAAAACTTCAAAGTAACACAAAAGCTCCAAGTGGAGTGATACAGAGATCCCTTTGTCAATTTGATCTTCGTTTCTATTGCTGGACTCCGGGTGGCCTTCCTCCCCGCTCTTCTCAGACTTACCCTTTCCAGGAAGCTTCTTGTGTTGCTTCCAGATTTCACCGTCCTCTTCCTCTGGTCCTTTCATTCCCACGATCAGAACTTCCCTTTCTTTTTCAGGCATCCAGGTCTTTGCATGAACTAAGCAGTCCCATCTGGGACAAAGCAAAACTATCTGAAGATGCAGAGATCTCAGTATCAACCAGGGCTGTTGAGATGGTGGCAGCTTCTATGGTCCCCAACTTTCTTGGGGTGGATTAGCATCTACCACAAAGAGTTGGAGTTAGTACAGAAAGAGGATGGCTGTGACGCCCCTGGAGCAGAACAAGGAGTCAGGCCATGGGCACTTGGTATTCTGAGGCTCAACGGTGCTCTCGTTATTTAATCTTTTTTACACGTGCTCATCTTTCATAAGAACCCATGGCCATTCTAAACAGAAGGTTCCAACACATACAGGCACAAAACCAAAACCACTCACTACGAGAAAAAGATGCAAAGCGATAAGATAACAAGTCCACACTCTCACCCAGTGTTCTGGCAGCTGTGTGGCAGTGTCTCACATGGGCACAAGAACCAAGACCATGTCCTATCATAGTCCCCCTGTGTGACCATGCCAGTGGCCTTGTGCTCCCTCGGTCCTTCTTCTTCTTTTTTTTTTTTTTTTAAATCTGAAAACATGAAGCTGACCTCAAAGCTTTCCAGGATTTCTTCTTGTTCTCAAGGCCTGAAACTCCAGGTATACAGACCACAGCTTTAAAATACAGTAAATTCTTATAAGCTCTTCCTTAGTTAGAGTCAAAATGCAGCTTGTCAACCCTGATGGTGGAGACCAACATCTCTTCCTCTGTTTATTATTCTGACTGATAGATGGAGCTATACCAAGAGGCAGAGGGCTTATAAAATGAATCAAGATGGTATAAACAATGAGCAGAGAACCAAACTTAAAACCATACTGGATCTTCCTGATTGTGTATCATGAGAAGGGGAAAAGAGGGGATGCATAAAAAGGTCCACTCTACTGCACTCTTGCTAAGAATGTGTGACGATTGTCCCATCACAAGCTTCTTATGTGTGCCAGGCACCAGGATGAACACCTGCATGTTATCACACTTAATCCTCAGAATACATCTGTGGCTAAGCGTTGGGATTGTCATTTTAATCCCCCTTCTAACTGACTGGTAAACTGACCCTGAGAGAACCCTAGTCAGTAGCCCATAGTCACACCAGCAATGAGTGGCAGGAATCTGAATGTGGCTAAGTTAAGCACAGATAATTTCTTGTAGGAATTATAGTCATTCCCATTGCTAAAGGGAAGATGATTGTTTCTAAGGGCCGACCTCATCCTTCATGGACATCAGTGCCTCAGTGTACCTGGATGTGACTCTCACTCCCTGTAAGTTGGAAGAATAACAATACAGATGAAAGGAATCTCAGAATTAGGGGAGGGAGGGAGAATACAACAGAGAAGGAAGGGCGAATGAAGGATGGAATGGCCAGATTACAGTGGGACAACCAACCAACAGAGACTAGGGTTACTGGTGGTGCCGAGGTGGTGCTGCTCTGGGAAACAGGATTTAGGATCATGGAAAAGAAGAAGGAGTGCTGAATACAAGGCCAAGATGTCTAACTGGGGGACAGGAGGAGGCAGATGATGTTTTCCTTAGCCTTAGAAAGAAGAAACTCAGAGAAACTCATTGCTACAACCCACTCTTAACTTCTAAGAAGGCCAATGGTTTGAAATTGGATTCATCTCCATATACTGGGAAGAAACAAGATCTCTCAAACTAACAAAATATGAGAGAGAGAGAGAGAGAGAGAGAGAGAGAGAGAGAACTAGAGGGGAGAGATGAGAGGAAAAGAAAGTTGAGAAAGGAAGTGGATAGGAAGGGAGAGGGGGAGGGGAAGGGAAGGGAGGAGAAGGGAGAGGGGAGAAGAGAGAAGGGAGGGAAAGGTAAGGGAAGGGAGGGAAGAGAAAGGGAGAAGAAAGGGAAGGGAAGGAGAAGGAAAGGGAAGAGAGGGGAGGGGAGAACCTGTGAAATGATGGGCAAACTGAAGCCACCCAGAGAGGGGAGAAAGGCTGTTGGTATTCCATCACTTTGAACAACACGATGTCACTTTAAAGAGGCAGACAGAATAGGCTCTGAGGTGACACTCTCATTTACTATATACAGAAGGAAGTCAGTCATGATTTCGAAGAGATATTTTTAAAAAAGAAGGAAAGACCTGTTTGGTGACATACACCTTTAACCCCAGCACTCAGGAGGCAGAAGCAGGCATATCTCTATGAGTTCAAGTTTAACCCAGTCTACATAGTGAGTTCCAGGACAGCCAGGGCTGTTACAAGCCAAACAGAACAAACCAATCAAAAGGAAAGAGAAAATACACCGAAAACCATAGCTAACATTGTTAGCGTGGCACGGCATTTCCTAGTTATTATATCTTTAAAACCTTAAAACACACTTGTGTGGTTCTTTGGGCTACGCTGAAGCAAGGGGCCTTTGCTATTTCCATTGTGTAGATGAGAAAGGTAATGCAAGAGACGTCCAGCAAGGAGCCGGAGCAGCTGTAGGATCCAGTCTCAGAGTGACTGCTAACACCAAGTTAGCAGAAATGCTAATCTGCTCTTTCTAAGGACCGAGAAAAATAAAGTCGATGGAAAGCAGCAGAGTCCCAGTGAATTACAAGAGAAATGGTGTGTGACATAAAGAAAAAAAAAGGCAACAGATTCAGATGTATAGGGGTGACATGTGGTATCAAAACCGCAAACTAAAAGGGTGAAGACAGCTTATGCCTTCATATCTGCTTTGTGGCTGTAGGCAAGCCATTCAGCTTCTCCGAGTTCCAGGTTCTCTTGAAAAACGAATGTCTACTGTCCTTGTTTGCTGTCTGTTGCTATGACAAACATCATAACCATAAGCAATCCCGGGCAGAAAGGGCTTGTCTCATGTTACCAGGAAGGGAAGTCAGAGCAGAACCTGGAGACTGGAAGTGACACAGAGGCCATGGAGGCATATTGCTCACTGCCGTGCTTCCCTATGGCTTGCTCCGTCTACTTTCTGATACAACTTGGGGCCCACCTGTCCAGGGGTAGCTGAGTCCCCCAAAATCCATCACCAATCAGAAAAAGGCCCCCACAGATGTGCCTACATGCCAATCCGATGGAGACATTTTTCTCAGTTGAGGTTCCCTTTTACTAGGGCATCTTAGCTTGTGTCCATTTGAATCAAATTATGTATCACATCTGTGGAGAAGACACATACTCTGAGGAGGCAGAGTTAACAGGAGAGCAGGCTAACCTTAGGGTATCAAACTCCTGCTCTTTGTGGAACAACTTGGGAAGGCTAGAAGAGCTGCAAAGTATAGATGAAAAATTTGTCTGAAGTTAAAAACAAAGGGCAGGGGTTTTGAGAATCAGCTAGGTCTCTAGACGAGGCAAGCCCACCAGACTGAAACCAAGGACCAGATGTGTAGAATGCCTTTTTCGTCTACAAGACACACTTGTTCTCCATGGCCCTTGCTCCTTTTTCCACCTGAGGCTGTTTGAGTTCGTGCTCAGAGATACAGTCTCCTGGTGATGTGATTTGAAAACAACCACAGACTTTAAAAGGCTGTGGGTAAAAAAACCTCAGCTCTTTAAAGCCACAGCATCTCTCAACTCAAAGCAAGTGTTCACAGACACTTTTGGGACTGTGTGTAGTGCTTGGTGTGCGGTGCTTTGATGCATCTGAATGAGAAGATGGCATTCCTGGGCATTGGAGACTTGCCACAACTGAACTGCTTATGGGCGCTGGCCTTTCCTATTCTTCCTGTTGACACATGGCCATCTTAGCTTCTCATACGGTGGTGGGCAGCTCCTGACTCTCAGGTCTTTCTTCCTGACATACTTTTCTGGAGCTCCTATTCTTCCTTTCACCCAGTACCTTTGAATATAGGTTAAAGTTTGCATAGTGTAAATGGACAGAAGGTAAGTGTGCTGCCCAGACACGTAGAACACGGGACACAGGTACCAGCCCAGTCCTGCTTGTTGTCACACTGTGTGACTTTGTACAAGTCACTAACTGTTCTCATCTTCCCTCATTTTCCTCAGTGATAAAATGAGGACTTAGATTAGTTATTTTCAATATTATTTGAGATAGTTGGTAATCATGGCTGTTTAAAGGGACATTTTAAATTCTCAGGGGGATATTGTCTTTAAAAGCCCACCACAAAAAAGCTTAGGAGGCCAAAGTGAAGAAGGAAAAGAAAAGAAGAGAAGAGAAAAGAAAAGGAAAGGGAAGGGAAGGGAAGGGAAGGGAAGGGAAGGGAAGGGAAGGGAAGGGAAGGGAAGGGAAGGGAAGGGAAGGAAGCCAACATAAAGGAAAGTCTAAGTAAATAATATCACAGGAGGAAACTTGGGCAGCCCTGATGGCCGGGAGCATGACTCAGCCATCTCTTCCAAGTCTGTACTGGGCACCCTTTTCTCTGCATTTCTGACTCCCACCAAGGCTCCAGTGCCTGTGGGAAACCTGCCCAACACAGTTGTCTACTTCTCTCCAGTTCTTAGACAGAACCCAGCAGCCGGCACAAAAGATCGTGTTATCAGTTGCAGTTCACAAATAAAAATGTTGGAGCAGCCAAGAATGTATCAAATCCCCTCCAAAATTAATACAAAATTATCAAATCTTCCTTCCAGGTCTCAGATCCTCAGTTCTCTGTGAGCTCCACCCCCTGACTTCACACATGAAATTTCCACGTGACTCATCTGTATTCCAACCAAGGGTGTGAGTCTGAATCAGAAGTAGACAAAATGTTTCCAACCCGTTCTGCCACCAAGAGGCTCTAGAATGTCCTGATATTACCTTAAACAGAAGTACTGTGTATGATCAACTACCTTCTTTCATCAAAAGTGAGCTTTGATCCTTCCAGATAGAGGGAAACACTTGGAAACTATTATAGCCAAGGAAGGGCAGAGTCCATTGGCTCACCATGGTTGATGAGGAAGAGCTCAGGGCAGGAAAAGCAAGCAAAAAGCTCTTGTCATCTGAAGGTGAACAGGCAGCGCTTGTGCAGATTTAAAGACTGCCTGAGTTAGGTCAACAGATTTACCAAATCTGATTACAGGCAGGAGAAGAACAAGCAGGATACCTGGGAATCTTCTTCTCTCCCTCCTAACTTCTCTCCCTTCTAACGTATTATACCTTTACTTGCCACGCTTCCAGACAAAGGCAGCTCCTCTGGAGTGACCATCCTGGAATTGGTCTGGGAGAAGTCAGTGTCTCCTGTGGCCTGCTTTCTAGAAATCTGTGGCTGTACACCTCCCAGTTGGGGATATCTGGTTCTTACACTGTGTCTTTGGGACACAGAAGCTGCCTGTGGTATCTGTGGCTATATAGCTAAAGCAATGTGGATCCAACCAATAAGAGGGCTCGGTGATGGAGGATGCTGATTGGTTGAGATTTCACATGTTCTGCTTAGCAGCTTGAGAGAGGGAAGAGGTTTCTGGTCCTCTACTGGAGCTCTACATTTTCTCCCCTTTCCTCGGCCCCTCCCTTCCTTGTCAGTTCCATGCACTCTCTGCTGCCCTCCTTTGTCTATATCCAGTGAGCTCTCAGGTTGATAGATAGTGGGGAATAGTCAGTGAGTTTGGGACAAACAGCCTCCGCTGTGAGGAACATGGGCTCTTAGAGGAGTTTCTCAGTACCTGTCAGCTTTGGCTTTCACATGTAAAATAAAGACAACATCAGTACCTACCTCATGGTGCTTTGGGAAGAACTGAACAAGATGGAGCCCTTACAGCATTTCACAAAAGACTTCGCACAGAATGCTTAGTTAATATCCATCTGACCAATCATGTGGGTCTCCCTTACTGCAGATTACATTTCCCCCAGGAAGGAAACACATCTTCCAAGTCCTGGAAAGCAATACACCAGTTAAAACATACTCTGAAAACACATTTTAATGAGAGAAAAAGTAACCTTGAATAATTGATTATCTGATAACACTTGCTGATGTTAGCTTTTCTCTCAGTCACTGAATTTAAACAGATCAAAATCTAGCCAATGGACTATTTTACCTACTTAGCCAGGGAGAGTCAATGTTCCTGGAATAACACAGAACTTCCTTGCCTTTCCTCCTCCATCTAAGCCAGGAATCTCAGTAAACAGATGGTCTGAGGTTTGGTGCATAGCCTTCAGCTTCTGTGTGAGGTAACACCTTCACTGGGCTTCTGGAGTTTTCTGGGCCATTCCTAAACATGTCCCAGGCTAACTGTTTGGAAGGTTCAGGGGTTTCTCTCAGAGATCTCTCTTGCTTATTAAGGGGAAGAGTAAATGCCCTGGATGCCATTGGCAGGGAACTGAGGTCCAAGTAATTATTAGGAGTGTGTGTGTGTGTGTGTGTGTGTGTGTGTGTGTGTGTGTACTATGTGTGTGCACACTCGTGCTTAATTGGCAGTGACGTGCCATGTTTATCATCGCTCCTGTCCTATCTTAGTCCATTAACAGTAATGTGCACTGTTAATAGGGGTTAATGGGTCATCTGAATTCTGTCTGCAGGTGATTAGCTGCCATTTAAGAGAGTGGGGAATTTAGACCAACAGGTGTGTGCAAATGCATCTATGAATGAAAGCCATTTCAATTGCTCTCTCCCACACACAAACACACAAGATGCACTCAAGGGTGACCAGAAGACAGAAATTGATACATATTTCTTATGGTCTCAATTTTAAGAACTTCTTTTTGTTTCTGAGTTTATCTTACTTTTGAGCATTCTCAAAGGGCAGAAAATATAACGGGAAATTTCATGACAGCAATAGTTTATTACAAGTGAAGTTTACCTGTTTCCGTTCAGTGTCGTCTTGGTGTAAGATGAGGATGCCTTCTTTCAGTAGGTGTGGTAACTTCAGGTACCCATCATTACTGTACACTGGAGGACAGTGGAGACAACCTAACTTCTGGTTACAGGAGCTTGGGTGCACATGTATGTGTGTGTGCAAGCACACACAAAAAAGAGACAGACAGAGAGAGATGGAGAAAGAGAGGGAGAGGGACGAAGGGGAGAGAGAGAGAAAGAGAGGGCGGAAGAGGGAGAGGGGAGAGGAGAGACAGAGAAAGATATGGAGAGAGAGAGAGAGAGAGAGAGAAGCAAGAAGAAAATGTCCTTGAAAGATGTCTTGCAGAAGTTGACATGGAAGAGCAAAAGAAAAATCTTCTGAAATGAGGAGGTTCATAGCCAGCCAAGAGCCCCAGAAGAATAGACCTGTGGAAGGAAGCTGCCACTGCAGAGAGACCTAGGTATGAGGCTTAGGTTCTGTTTTGCCACTGAAATTTTTCTTCATAAAACAAAACATCCAAACCCACCTCCATATTGTTCATTTCATCTGTTCACTGCAGAGCAAGCTTTGGGGGAATGTCTGCCTGAGCATCTCCAAGCATCTCCAAGAAGCTAAGGCATTATGTCATTTTGGCTCAGGGCGACCTCCAAGTAGTCTCAGCCTTCCAAACCAAGCAGGTTGGCCCTGAACAGTGCTCTAGTTACTCTGCCTTGCATTTCACTAAGCCTGTGATAACAAGTTGACCCAAACCCCTAGGTGTCACCTGGATCTTCTCAGTAGTAGGGAAGATGTCATCTGGAGCCACAGCAAGTTTCTGGTCACATTAGTTGCCAGCATGATCTACTTACACAAACATGTAGCTTTCTATAAACCAAACCTATATTTTAAAAGAGAGAAGTTCAACTCACCCTTTCAGTAGAGGACACAACTTCGGGTCTTCAGCTCAATTCTTGGTCACTTAGTTCTCAAGGATATTTCAGGGGACATGGACACTTCTTATTGGATACAATTGTCTCAAATATGTGAGAGCCCAAGAGGTAAAATCATAGTAAGAAGCAATTCTACAATGCTTTCAACGTGTACCCTCATCTTGCTGATTTAGATGGAAAGCAGTTATTCCAAAGGAGACGATGGAGTTTGAGGCAACACTAAATACAAAGCACTCCGAGTTTTGGCGATAACTGTTACTCCTTTTATTTTAATGAAAATTAGGTTGCTGAGAGAACACATTCCCACAACCCAAGAGGACAGGTCCAGGAAGAAGCAAACAGTAAAGAGTGATGCTGGGGATTTATGAAGACCTACACTGGAGTGACCTGATCGATTAGCAGTGTTCACAGTTTATGAAGGAAAAAGAAACAAGGGCAGAGGAAGGAAGGGACAGGAAAGGGAAGATGAATGAGAGGATCAGACTTTACCCAAGGGAACTAGCAAGCAATCAAGTGTCTAGCAATTTACTGCTGAAAACTCTCTAGGAGTTGGCATTGTCTTGTCCAGTCTTTTATTTGGACACCACCAAAGCAGAGAGCAACAATACATGACTCCATTGTTTTTGGAAGACCATAGGGAAAGTCATGGTGGGTGTGACTTTATTTTTATTTCAAAAGAATAAAACCCTATCCTTATGTCATCCCGTGGGAGACCCCCAGATGACAACTCCAATTTCCTTTTTAGTGATCACAGATTTTAGTACGCACTTTGGCAATCGTGACAACTTGAACACACATACAAATTGATGCTGCTCATACTTTTTATTCAACCCCCGCCCCCCAGGAACTGTATACTTGTTCATACTAATGTAGCAGCTATTTTAATTATGCAGTGTGTTACTGATCTACCATAGGACTGTACAGAGGATTCGGGTGTTGCTAAATTTTCCATTTGACAGGAAGGTTTTCACATGTTAAATATATTCCTATTGCATGTGTATTTTGTGGAAAATAATCGTATATGCTCTGCACATGATCTCAACCACAGGCAAGCTGCCTGTTCTCAGACTGCAATAATAGTGACATGTGACCATGGTTAACATTTTGGTCATAGAAACATAATGTTAAATTACCGGGAATATTCAACAGCAGCAACACTTTCTCTCCTTTCCTATGTTTACCTACTTCGATGCATTCTAATATTATTTTAAAGAATGAAAACTTCATTGTATATTCCAGCAAAGTGTATTGGTAGGGGAAGGTTTAACAGAGCCAGAGAGTGTGCAAGGACTGGGGAAGTGAATTGATGGATGGATGGTTAAATGAATATAAATGAACTGACACCTTTACAGGAAAATAACATTTCTTTTCTTTTTTTATTCTATAGATCAGTGGGTTTTGTATCTGTAATTCTTTCATATCAGCAAAGAGGAAATAAACTCTCATGTAAATCATTTTGCCCCCATCTGGAGCATATTAAAACCATGCCTTTTTTTTTTTCTTTTAGCAGACTCCTCTTCCCCATTTGCTTATCAGCTCATCCACCATTACATTTTAAATGAAATTGCAAGACCCTTGTCCCTCCCCCAAATTTCAGCCTGATGTAGAAAAGTGGGAAGCAGGCTTTCCTTGCCTTAGAATAGTGACCTAGATTCAATTACAGATAGACCCAGAAGGTAGAGGTGACACCTCACAATTTTCTTAGAGGTCTTGGAAGAAAAAAAAAGAAAGAAATTCCAAAACAATACTTAACGGGAAAGAGTCTGTTTATGCTCCCAATTTCCCACTTCTCTGACTTAATTGTATTGCTCTGGTCCACTTCTTTGTTCTGGTGGAACATTGCATTTTGTTTCCCACAGGACATTCGGGCTCAGAAATAAACGGGCATTTGAAGGAAATTTCGGACTTTTGGCTTTTGACGGTAGGTATGTAGGTAGGTATGTACCTAGGGTGCGTGGGGTCTGTGATTCTGTAAATGAGCCCAGACAAGATGGACGAAACCGCACGGGACAGACATTTCTACCTTATGCTCTCTTAAAGAGCAAACAAATTACAGAACAAAAGTATGGTTATTAGGCCCGCGCTCCAGACAAAGCAGCGAATGTGGAAAAAGCAAACATATATTTGACTGATTTTCCAATTACTGTAGAGAAATGTGGTGAAAAGACAGAGGGGCGATTCCTGTGACTCTGCTTACCGACTTTTATCACTAAATTAAGCATATAAATGACCTTAACGGGTGGCTTGGTATATTAAATTAAAAAAAAAAAAAAAGCAACGATTCTCCTTTTTTTTCTACTCCGTCTCTGATCTCAGGCTGAAAGGAATCTGGGGAGAGATAAGAGATGGGATTCGGTCCTCCCTCCTCCTCGGGTCCGCCCGGCTTACCGGGGAGCAGGGACACTGGTGTCTACAGTGCAGAATTTCCCTTCAAGGCTCACAGTAAGCGGTTCGGAGAGGGACACAGGGCCCACCACCTCTACTGCCCTCCAAACAAAGAAACCAAAGTCGCTGGGCTGCCTCAAGACCCAGGCGCCTGAGAGCTCGGAGATGCAGCGGGCAGCTGCTGTGCACAGATGTGGGTGTTTTTGGTCCCGCCCTCTGCGGGTTTTGAACGTAGGAAGAGGGCAGAAGTGAGCTCGCGTCTATGCGGGTATCTGAAACGCACAAGCCCGCAAAGCCTGCACAAGTCCCGGGGTCAGGCTCAGGAAAACAGTCCTGGGGTTCAATGGGTGGATTTCCCCGGAGATTATTTTTAAGTCCGGAGAACCAACCGGGGTTCTGCGCGGCGTCAGCCACTGTCTTGGGCGGATGGGTGCTGGAGGTTCTGTTGGAAGGGTCCCCATGGCCGTGCTGGACATGAGCACAGGAGGCGCCTGGCCCCTGGGGGAGTGGTGGAGGATTGTTTCATTTCAAAGTGAAAATCTGCAGGCTTTGGGAAACGATATTCAAAAAAGTATATAATCTCCATATGCCGCTCAATGGAGGATCCTCAATTTACAGCGGCAGATAAGGCTAGAGGGTGTAATAAAAAATCTGAAGCCCTCCCCTCCCCCTCGCCGCCTCCCCGGAATTGCACCTTGGGCAGCGGAGCAGAATCCGGAATGTGAACTTCTCCCGACATATGTTTCCCGCAGATAAGTAAACAATCTGGACGTGAAATGGAAATGCTAATTAACGCAGTAATGCTGTTACACCTCGAGTGTGCAAATCCCATTGACTCGCCGCGCCACGGGGGGTGCCAGAGAAGGGGGACCCGCCGCGAGCGCCCAGGCCGCCCGCTCCCTCCCTTCTCTCTCCCTTCGCCTCCCCGTGCCCGCTGCGCTGTAGGAAGTCCCGGAGCTGCACCAGGTTGGGTGTGCTAACTTGTCTAGGCAGAGGCGCAGCCTCCGGAGCGTCTCTCTCACCCACTTTCCTCGGTTCCCATCGTAGCGCTAGGGCTAAGGGTTCCGGGGTTCCAAGGTGCGGCCCCCCAAAGCATGAGTTCTACATCGGGGGCAGCAGGCGGAGCCCTGGCCTGGAAGTCGGGAGAATCCCTTGTCATCCTAGGGCTGAGGTCGAGTGTGACCTCTCTAGCCACCTGCAGCCTGGCACAGTTCTGCAATCGTGTCCTTGCCACGATTGCACCGGGGGATCTGAATCCCTTCTTTTCCAGATGGGGGTCTTAAAAACTTGGAAACCGCTGCTGGCCACCGGGGAAGCGCAGGACACTTCGTAGTAAAGAGAAAAGTTGAGTATTCCTGTCACCTCGTCCCACCTGGCTTTTGGCTCCATCCCCTAACCTGCACCGAGACTTTGGGATTTGGGAGTGGGGGCGTCAGGTATGACAGGAGAGAAGGGGGATGGACATTTTAGGAAGGCGGCCACGGGGTGCTCTGAGCTTGCGGTCCTTTCCGCTTTAAGGAGCACAACTCTCTCCCTGGACGTCGGAAGCCTGGCCGGAGCCTTCGGGTACAGAAGACCTCTGCCGCACAGAGGGATGTGGGCTGGGTTAGCCCACCAGCGAACCCCCCTTTTTGTTTGCCTTCAGGCTTCTTCCCAGGGCAAACTCGGCCACTCTCTCACTTTAACTCCCCGGCAGTGTAGCTTCCAGAAATCTCCATAAGTCCACAGCAGTATCCAGAGTCCCGCAGGCACACAAACAGGGTCCGCCGGGGGGTGGGCTGGGGGGGGGGGAGCGCGACCGACCTGTTCCTGGTCCATTCCATCGGATTTCTAGCGCCCCCTTGCCTGCCTCAACTTCATAAGTTCCTTAATTTCTCAGCAACGGCCCAACCTCGAGGCGTCTGGTTCTGGGCCCAGAAATACTATCCAAGAAACACCAAACCCTCCCACTGCACACCGGAGACTGGGATGTGGGGGTGTGGGGTGTGGGGGCAGTGAGGTCAAGCAAGCTTGCCCCACGGCTGAGTCGGAAGTTTCCACGGCGCACCTAAACCAGCCAAACCTATACGACCTCCCGCTTCCCCCTTTCTTCCACGCACGACCCACCCGGCAAATAGACTTGAGAATTCTTAAACGCGCATCTTGTCAATTATTTGATATGCGGATTTAAATGACTCGAAATTCATTGTCCACTTGGACAATGGTGGCGAGGCCTGAACCGAGAAGGGGCAGAACGGGACGATAATCCGCTAAGGCAGAGCTGGCTCCACCGCTTGCCAAGTTTTCAGGGTTCTGGCAGTCTGCTCTCTCTCCAGAGAGCTTGCCGGGCCAGGAGGAGCTCGTGCAGGTGGCACGGGTCTAGTGAAAGTCCCTAGGCTCTACCTGGATCGAATTATCATCCTGCTTTGGATCAGTGAAGATTCCTGGAGGTTAGGTGGCTTCAGCTTTAAAAAGCAAACCTTAAGGAGCCTCAACTGTCAGTCACTCACAACTCAGGGTGATCTACTCCAAGTTGACCTTTTTCATCTGTAAAGTTAGGCGCCATTAAGAAAATTGACCCTTGAACAGGAAGGCCACGAAACTGGAAGGGAATAAAGTTTGGGGAGTAGGATCCAAATAAGAGAAACGAGAAACACACACACACACACACACACACACACATACACACACACCGAAGTTTTGTGGGGTCCAGAAGGTGAAGTGAGGCAAACACGCCAAACCTCTCCAAGTCTGGACCAGTGAACCCCTGAGACAGACCGCCGCGGCCAACATTTTAGAATGAAAACTTAAGTTAAAACCTGACCGAGCGCGGGCGCCGCCAGCTGCCGTCCGCAGCGCACATGAGCCAGCCCTCTGAGGTCCTAGGAAACCTTAGCCGACGGGCGGCGGGTGCACGCGAGGGCGACGCGCAAGGCAGAAAGGATCAGTTTGGGGAAAAGGTTCCTAGAAGCAGTGGCACCTGCCAAAGAGAGACCCGGGCCGCACAGATTCCGAAGGAGCAGCGCTCCCGGGCTGCGGGACTCCTCCCCAGCGCAGAGCCGGTGGCAGACACTCCTCCCGCAGGGCGCAGGACGACCACAGGCAGCGGGAGTTCGGGCTCAGCGGACCCGCGACCTGAGTGGCGGGTGACTCCAGGCCGCCCGTGGCTGCGCGTGGCGCGGGGAGCAGCGGCTGTCCTGCGCTCTAGGCGGGCGGGGCGCTCCTCTGCCTACAGCTTTGCTTTAATGCTTTTCTTGAAAGAAAGAGACAGTTGTGAGCAAACAGGTTTGACAGAGACTTGCTTCCACCCCACCCGCCCCCTACGTACACACAACTCCCCAGGGGATTCCTTTTTGTCTGCGGCAGACTTTAAAGTCTGTAATCGGACCCCTGTCAGCGGCGTGACAAGCAGGATTTGGGCTGTTGGGGCGAGTTGTGGCCGCGCACCTCTGCGACTGATGCTTGGCTGCCCTTGGCCCGGGTGAAGAAACTGCCGCGGGCCCTGGAGGCCAGGCTGGGCCCGGGTCGGTGGAGGGCAGGCAGTCTAGGAAGAAAGCAAAATGTCCAGGAAAGAAACGTCAGGAGCCTGGCCTGCAGCTTGCCCCGGGACTCTTGTTTCCATCTGTGTGCGCTGGAGAGAGGTTTTGGTGGCCCTGTTGTGGGCCCCAGGGTCCCTTCGGTGCCAGCGCACTCCAGTTTCCAGGAGAGTCCCAAGGCCGGACGCAGTCTGATTGGAACCTTGCTTTTTAATTTTGGGGGAGTTGTTTGTTTTAGCTTCTCCTGAGGGCGGAAGCCTTCTCCTCTCAAACCTGCCTGGTGCCCCTCCGCAATCTAACCCCATGTCACAATCAGCTAGACACCTTCGTGGGGCCACCGGCATGGGTTCCTCCCGAGGCTGGGATGCCCTGAGCGCTCCTGTGCTGGGCTAGGCGAGGAGACATCAGACCCCAGTAAGCTTCGTCTTTGGAGATGTTAAGGGACACTGAGCTATGAAGGAGAGCAGAGAGACTGACAGGACTGTCAGTTGGGGTTAGATCAAACAACAGGAGCAACGCCAGCGTCCTGGGCCTCCTGGGCTTCCTAGGGGGCGGGAGGAGGGGCCTTCCCTACGCACCCTGAGTCCCTGGACCCGACGGCCACCAGAGGCTCGCCACTTCCTAATTGTCTCGATTTGTAAGAGGGTTTTGTGATGCTAAGTAAGCGTGGCTCAGCAGGCCTGGCCTCCTCCACACCTCCCCCAGCCCGCCTTTGTTTACCTTAGCCCGAACGTTCATTTATTTATCTATCTATTATTTATAGGCGTCCCGTCCTATTCAACGGCCTTGTATGTTAATTGTGTAATACCATTTAATTCTAACATTGGTCTCAAAAGAGCTCTTAATGAGAAAAGCATATACAACACGAATCACTTTGCTATTCAGCTCAGCCAGATGGACAACTGCTAACTTATTTTTTTTTAATAATGAAAATCCCCCCTTGACAAAGGGGCTCGGATGAATAGGCTCCAAATAGCACCTCAAACACTTGTAATTGTTTTGCGGACAATATGCTAATCCCAGGGTTTTGGCTTTGGTGACTGTTGACAACGTTTCTCTCCCACCTCCGGCTACCGAGTCCTTTAGAGCGGGGCGGGGGGGGGCAGGCGCCCACAAATCTCTCAACAGCAGCAGAAAGGCCTTGAGCCCAAGGCTGCCCCATCCCTTCCAGGCACCATAGCAAAGCCAAGGGTGAGGGAAAACACACCGCCTACAGAAAAAACGAGGGACGACTGATTTCGGGAGTGAAACTCCCCGGATACCAGGAGGTGAGAAGAACGTTTCAAATTCGACAACAGACTCTGAAGAGCTGTTGCTTCAGATAGCATCAGCAAAGCTTTGGCCCCCTCAAGCAAATACTCACACGGAGGGGGAAAGAGACAGGATCGCCTCTTAAAATCTGTGTTTTAAGAACTCTTTGCCTGACGCATGGCTGTATTGTCTCCTTTCTTTTTCCCCTTTATCTTTTTCCCCCAACGGAACAACAACAACAACAAAGTGGTTATCCATCAATTTAAACTTAGGAACTTAGTTTGGGGTCCCAATGATAACAAACATTTAAAAAAAAAAACCCAAAACATCAATTCTACCATTTTCATCCCACGCTCTGAACTTAGACACCTACAGCAGTGCACTGCAGAGAAACTTGTTCCCCGCAACACTGCGACCCCAGTCTTTGGAGTGTAGTTGTTAAAAAGCAAACCCACCCAGAACTCAAGAGGTTTCGCCTTAGTCTTAGTTCATTCACGGCTGGAAGCGGTTTGAGCCACTTTAGGAAGACTGTAGGAAAGGCACAGCACCCTGATATTGGTACTTCTGCCAAGCCTCTAAAAGCAAAACTGGTGTCACTGGGGTGCAATCCAGACAAACCCCAGATTCAGGGCCCCTCTATAGGCCATAGGCCACCAGGTTCTGCCAGGGCAGGCCCGCCTGCAGCTTACCCTGCTTCACCCCCTCTAGGTACTGCCAGCCTAGAAGAAGAATCCATTTCCTTGACCCTAAGCCTCCTTACTTTATTTTATGCACATCAAAGGTTACTTTTTGCAATGACAGATTGTCTTTATTCAAAACGTCTTTGTTCAACAAATGAACAGAGGAATGAGGAAAAAAAAGTCCTTCTAGGTACATTTCCAAGACATTGTCAAAACATTTATGACCGTGTAGGATGTTTATTATTATTATTACTTTAAGGTTTTGTCCACTTTCTACTTCCTGACTTCATTACCTGACATTCTGTCTAAAAGTAAACTTGGGTGTCTAGGAGTACTGCGGTACACAAAGTGAAAAGCCATGTGGTTCTTTTTGTTTTCTTTTTATCGAAGCAAACACGACCAGAGCATGGTTTTAAACAGAAAGGTTTCCCTTTCTGAAGTTTTAAACTTTTAAGCCTTTCACCCCTCCCCACACACAGGAAGAGCAAAGGTGCCTAGTTATGCCCGAAGGCACAGCACCAAGACTCAGCTCTTTTCTTCAGTGGGAAAGGAAAAAAATATATATACGCATATTCTAGATATAATACCAGGATCTGGGAGTTCCGAGTCCAAAGCCTGTCCGCGGACAGTGAGGGGAACGTAAATAAAGCAAAACTGCCTACTTTTTTTTTTGTCCAAAGGGGGTACAGTCGGAGACTTGCTTTGGGAGAGTCGGGAGAGGGGAAGGTGTGTAGCTTTCTAAACGTTTGGAAATTTCCGGCACGAGTCTGTGCCTTGGGTCCAGGATGACGGCCCCTCCCTTCCCCCCTGGAAGAAGGAGGCAGAGTCTGGAGCGGGCAAGGGGCAGCGGCAGGCCTGACCCAGAGGCATCTGCGGGCCAGACTAGGTGCAAGGGAAGGATTCATATCTCTGCTTCCACGCCACCCTTCAGGTCCGGGCCAAGCTGGGGGTTACATGGCCGTAGCGTGGGCTGACGAATAAGGGTCTATGCCAGTCTTGGTCATGCCTGGGAAGAGGATGTAGGCGACAGGGGGCTGCAGGGTGGAGGCAGACCAGGCGGTACAGTTACAGGGCACCACGTAGCCCGGGTTGGTGGGGGACGGGTGCGTGTGCGTGTGCTGGCTGGGGCAGCTGAGACTGCCGAAGGCGCCGTTCTGATAGCCCAGGGTGGACGCGTAGGGCAGCGCGCTGGTGGCCAACGTGTGGGGCACTTCACCCATCTTCTGGATGGCACTGGAACTAAATTGCGCAGGGTCCAGCAGGGAGTAAGGCGCCGAGGCCGGCGGCAAGAAGGCCCGGGCTTTCTCGGGCGCGCTCAGGAGGCCGTCGGAAGCCCCCACGGGCAGGCCGGCCGCCTTGAGCGGGTCCGTGTCGCCCAGGTAGGGCAGGGGGAAGACATACCTGTCCTTCTTGAGCAGGTTCTTCGGCTTGCGCCGCGGCCGGTACTTGTAGTCGGGATGCTCCTTCATGTGTTGGGCGCGCAGCCTTTTGGCTTCGTCGATGTAAGGCCGCTTCTCTGCCTCCGACAGGAGCTTCCATTCGGCGCCCAGGCGTTTGCTGATCTCCGAGTTGTGCATCTTGGGATTTTCCTGGGCCATCTTGCGCCGCTGGCCCCGGGACCATACCATGAAGGCATTCATGGGCCGCTTGATGTGGTCTGAAGGTTTGGACATGGTCCCGGCGAGGCGGGCGGGGGCGGGGAATGCAGGGGCTCTGCGGGCGAGCCTGGGCGCGGTTGGCCGTCTGTCTTTCTGTCCGTCCTGAGTCCGGGACTCTGAACTCCCCTCGTCTCGGAGCCGCAGAGGGAAAAGCAGAGAGAGGAGCTGACCCTGCAAAGTTTTCAACTGATCATGCCAGTCCCAGCCCCCAGGCAGCCCCCAGGGGGCCGAAGGGTAAGAAGGGCAGCGGGGATGAGAGGGCGCTCGGCCTGGAGTCTGTGGGCACCAGAGATTGGGGCCCAAGTACCAGAGTCTTGGGATTAAGTGGCTAGGTAAATTTCTGGCGAGGGCAGGAGCCTCCTCCTTCGCTCCCTCTTCACCTTCGCCTTCTCTCCTTCCCGTTTCTCCCCTGGCTTCTCTGGCCGTGGCTCCCCCCCTCCCGTGGCTTTCCGGGCGCTGCTTTGCCTAGCACTGCACCTGGCCGAGGATGCGGGGAGGCTGGTGAACTGCAGCCAAAAGCGGCGAAGTTCAAAGGCGAGGTGGGCCGGGACCGCACGCACTCTGACATAAGCGCGGGGCGGCGACTCCCCAACCTGGGCTCCAATCAGCAGCAGGGAAGGCGAGGGGGCGCACCTGCCAACTCGCGAGTAGTGGAAACCCTGAGCGTCCCTGATGGGGGCGGGGAGAGGTATGAGGGACAGAGAGACCGCCACCGCGGAACAGAGCGGCTAGCTAGCTCAGGACTCAGGGGCTCACATTGTTTTTAGCACTGTTAAAAAAAATTAAAACTCTTCGTGACCCCCGTTTTTCTTCCCCAGTTGTTCAAAAGAGAGATGGTGGTGCTTCTAATAATATAAAGATCCAGGAAGCTGTCAGCAAAACCAGCAAGCTCAGAGCTCACGTAGATAAATAGGACAGCCTCGTCACGAAATACGAAGACAGCACCCTCTACCCTCCCCCCGAACCCCCAACAACAGATACTTGTCAAAGATCCTTGGGAAAGGAAAAGAATATATCAAACTCAGGGCAAAACCAAAAAAAAAAAAAAAAAAACCTTTTCGCGCCAGAATCTCAACGATGCTTTGGTATCTTCCTCCCAGGCTAGCTTTAGGCGGCGCCTGCACCTGTGCTCCACCCAGGATGCTCTACGGAGCAGTTCTGGGTCCCTGGGGAAGTCGGAGCCAAGCGCTTTGAGCCGAGGCCAGGATGCTTCGTGCGGGCGTCGCAGAGGTTTAGAGTCCTGATTGGCAAGCCCTTAACACTAGGACTCTTCACTTTGGGGGCCCCTTGCCACTAGCACTTTTCACTTTGGGGGTTGAGTGTGGTAGGCAGGGGTCCATTCTGATTCTTATTCATCTATCTATGTTATTATTGTTCGGAGGTTTAAAACTCCCAGCTCTCCTCAACGTCTAAACTGCAAGGGCAGAGGGAAGGCGGGGCCTGGGGACCTTCCTGGTCTCCCTTCTGCGCCTGCAGCCTGGAGCCTCAGGCTGTACCCTCTCAGTGAGGGTCAATTTTTCTCAGGGTGCCTTTTCCCACCCGGTGAGGAAGGGGGATCGTTTCTTGAGTCAGATGAGCATTCTTCGGGTAAAGAGGACGAAATAACCCGCCGAGCCAACCTGCGAGCC
Source organism: Mastomys coucha (assembly GCF_008632895.1). NCBI lineage: Eukaryota > Metazoa > Chordata > Mammalia > Rodentia > Muridae > Mastomys > Mastomys coucha. The sequence continues at coordinate 93,472,826 of NW_022196906.1, forward strand.
TGTTTCCTTTGAATAATTGCCTGGCCGATGCGAAATGCCCTTGGGGGAAATATTTATTAAATGGAAACCATTGTCCCGGGTCCTGAAGGACCCGAGTGTGTTCCAGGCTTATTGGCTTTTGCACCAGCCTCTCCCGGGAGGAGGACATGCCGAAATGCGCGGCTACCAGAAGCTGGGGGGGGGGGGGG
>NW_022196906.1:93473099-93498609 GCF_008632895.1 Mastomys coucha
TTAATGCCGTGTGTTGTGTTTGAAGGAGAGAATTTACTTCCGCTTCCTATGATCACAAAAACGTGGGGGATTGCTCAGCTTTAGGGCTGTTCTTCACAGTGCCGGGTGTTACTCCCATTTTACAGATAAGGAATAATTACAGGGAGAACCAATCTTCATTTTGATTTATTTAGAGGCAGCTGGAGCTCCTACTTTCTGAGAGAAAACTTTCACCTCCACCTGGGGAGGCTACCTTTCTATTGCAAAGCAGATACACAACATTTGAATTCCTTCAAGGGTGGCCCTTCCTTTCCCCTCCCCTCCCCTCCCCTCCCCTCCCCTCCCCTCCTCTTCTTTCTGCCCTCCCCCCACCTTCCCAGAGTTTGCTAAAGCAGAAGTACCTTTCTATCCACTTCCAGGAGAATTTCTACGTTTAGAGGCCAACTCCTGCTTAGTTCTCACCTGCTAAGCTCAGGGAATCTGAGATCCAGAGATTCTAATACTACTGGGTCATGGTAGCTGCTTTGGAAAGAAATGAGAGAAATAACCGTGCTTGCAGGATGAGAACTCACCAGCCACACTTAGAAATTCAGGTTAATGCAAAACATCTTCTTGAGCATTGCTTAATGAGGCATCTGACACCAGGTCTCAGGCCCTTCTGTTCTTAGCTGGCTTCTATGCCAGTCTGTCTCTCTAGTTGCCCTGGAACAGTCTGAGACTAGAGAGTACCCTTTTTCAATTCTTCTTAGTTCTTCTTTCTCTTCTTGTAGATGGCTCTCTTCTCCAAACCTCTCGAATCGAGGATCTAAGTTGGAACCCAAGAGCTATCCACAATTCAAGAGCTATCCACCGTCAGAAGAGGACAAAACACAACTGGTGCAGGCTGGGGGGGTTAGGGTGGGGTGGGGGTGGGGCTAGGGTGGGGTGGGATCAGGTTTACTCAAGATCCGTTAGCTGGAAGGGCAAGAATTCTGGTGATCTTTGATTCCTGTTGTGGTCTCTCCAAACTGCGCCTCCCCAGAAAGCCTAGACCTCCCAGGGCCCATGGCAGAGTCCTGCCCCACACTCCAGGGAGCACAAAATCAGCAGTTTGGGGCACAATTTGTCCAGACATTAGGACATAGGTAATCTAAACACAACTTCTGCTTTCCTGAAGTCTGAAATTCTGGCCTCAAGCTATCACTCTATACTCCAGGGCTAGAGGTGCCACCCCCCCCCCAACTCCTGCCAGCCCCCTGTGTTTGCCTTCTCCCTGCTCTGGGTAGCCTAGAAAATCCTCACTCTATCAGTATGGGCCACTTTATTCCACTCTGTTGCTCAAGTGCTCACCGCACCAACCTGAGCCTGACTGGGAGACCCTTGAGATTCAGGGCCAAGAAGATGTCTAAAAGAACGAAGTGGGCTCCAAAGTCAGGAGCCAATCCTCTTCTCCTTAGCTGACTGCTTAAGTCTCTACCACGTGCAGGCTCCAGCACTCCCCTAGGCCTCTGTTGCCCGAATGAAGCGTTTTAGACATTTACACACCCCAGGAATCTGGTCTCTAGGCGGTCTAGAGGGCCTTTTTTCTCCCAGGTTGAGCTAGAACTCCAGTGTTCCATCACCCACAGTCTGTGCTCCATCACACACAGACTGTGTACCATCGCTCATGAAGAATGTCAAGCATCCTTCCCTAGGCTCCAGTAGATCCTTGTGGTGCCAGGGGAGTTTGTAAGACAGGAACTCAGTGAGCCAGGATCTCAGAGTTCAGAGAAATTTGAAGACGTTTTCTTCTGCCCAGGCCTGGGAGAAACTTTTTCGATGGGTCGTTTTCCATGTGAAGTCTTGGACACAAAACTTCAAAGGCAGGCAGCCAGGCAGGGCCTGTACCTACCTGCCTGCCCTCTGCCCTCCGCTTTCGCTTTCCTCTGCAGCCCTGCCTCTGCTGGCTCCTCAGTGGGGGGCAGAAGTTAACACACTCTGAGGTTTATAGATTGAGAATTGCTGAGCACAATGAGGAAAGCTCACAAACTCCCGTCTCAGAAAAACGGTTGGGGCAGAGCTGAGCTCTCCGCGGGATTGGGTTAGAAGAGGGCAGAGAAAAATCGCACTGAAGAGATGAGATCTCTGCTGGTTCTCTGCCTTTAAGCTCACGACTCACAATATGGGAGCTTTTTATAAATGTAGAAGCAAATAGGTGGTCAGCAACAAAACACATTTGGGAATGATAAACTGATCACTGAAAATGAACTTTGGTGAAATCCTAAGTTTTTATTTGTCTTATCAAAATAAAATAATTGGCACTTTCTCTTCCATGCCCTTCCCTTTATTTTAAAATTCAGAGTCCTCAGAAGAGCCCAGGAATCTAGCTTTATTAACTAAGGCATTTTCCCATAATTGGGCTCCTCTCTTCTGGACTTAGTCCATCGCATTCCAATATCTTGAAGTTTTATAAGACTCCCTACGTTCTCAGTCCTAAGATGACACTGGGACTATAGTTTCCAGAACAAAGAGAATGGGAACCCAGGCTTGTTCCAGGTGAGACACCTGGAGTGCCTGTGACAGGAACGATGTGCCATCCTATTTGATGGAGGGAGGGCAGAGCTGAAAGGCTTGTTGTCTCAACACTGGAGCATGCCCGGTATCCCGGGTACTTTTTCTGTTGCTGTGTAAGATGCTCAAAGCTGAGAGGTATCTTCTACAGTTGACAAGAACCAGAGAAGGGAGGGAGTCGGGGGTGGGGTGTGTGTGCTGGGGTGGGGGATGGGGGATGAGAGGGTGGGGGGAGCAAACCCCCTCCCTGGTGAAGTATTTCCTCCTGGCAAGTCTGCAGCTTCTACAGGTTCCACAATCTCCTTCCAATAGTTCCACCACTGGAGACCAAGTGCCCAGATACCAGAGCTTATGGGGACACAAGGGCATTTCTTATTCAAACCATCACACCCAGTAAGGTGATTTCTTTTTTTTTTCTTTTTTTTTCTTTTTTTGATGCTTCCTAGTGTCTGAGTGGTTCAACCTAAGTCCATTTATAAGCAGAGATTATGTGGCTCACTGACTGGGTGCAACTTTCGAAAGGTTTGCATAGCATCTATCTCCATGCGTCTCTCAGAAAATGGAAGGGGGAGAGCAGGAGACCGGCTTTTAACTTGCATTCATTTTTCATCCAAGGGGCATTTATTCGAGCTCCACTGTATGCCAGGCATTATTCTAGGCTTCAGCAGTGAACGAGATCTACAAAGGTCCTTTTCCAGTGGAGATCATTGCAGCTTGACAGAGAACAGTCATCAAACAAGAATGTGGTCCCTGGAGTGTGTGTGTGTGTGTGTGTGTGTGTGTGTGTGTGTGTGTGTGTGTGGTGTTTCTTGGCTCTACAGCCTAGTATCATTTCACCTGTGCCTTGTCCATGTGGTTTCCTAGCTTTTTAATGCAGATATGCTGAGTTATTGTCAGAGCTAAATGTCTAGCTATCAGAAAAGCTAGCCCTTCAGTGGTTCTCAGCCTTCCTAATGCTGTGGCCTTTTAATACAGTCCCTCATCTTGTGGTGACCCACAACCATAAAATTATTCTGTTGCTACTTTGAACTGTAATTTTGCTACTGGTATGAATCTTAAAGTAAATGTCTGATATGCAGGGTGTATTATGCAACATCTAAAAGGGTTGGGATCCACTGTTGAGAACAATGCTGGGCTTATAAAAGCTGCTCAATAAAAATGTCATTCACATGAGGGGTTAACTTTTTTTTTTTTTTAGAGGGTGGAACCCAGGTCTTTTGCTACTAGGCAGACACTATCTGCAGAATAGGCTACACTCCTGCCCTTGGACTTAATGTCTGGTAGCGCTAGAAAGTTAACAGGCAATGAGAAAGAGTGGAGTAGTGTGGGAAAGTTCACACTAAGTGGTTGGGGTCCTGAGAACAAGGAAGAAGCTGACTTGTGAGGAAGGCACAGGCTAGGCATCACATCAGACAAGAGGGTCTGGAAATGGCTTTGCTTGGAGAACACCAGCTGAGGGCTAGGTGTTTTAGTGAACTAGTGAAATTGAACTGTGGCACCGACCTTGCAAGGAGCATAAGGAGTCTAGGTAAAGCTGGCAGTACCCATTTTCCGGGACTTGGAGTTTCCATACAGATTTGGGCTTTACTGGGAGTGTACTGGGAATTCATCAGAATAAGACGCCATGGTTTTTTAACAATAGCTCTCAAGAGACATGCGCAGAAGCAGAGGCGATTGTACTTAGGACACAAACTCACTTCCAATATGGCCCCAAAGCTTTCTATGTAGATCGCCATTTTAGCCATGGGGTCAGCTGCTAATTCATCCCTTGAAGGAAAGGACATCTGGCTCAATGCTCTGCTTAAGTTCCTTTGCCTCTCAAAACCTAGGATTGTAGTAAGAGATTCTCATAGCTGTTCACAATTACAAAACCACACACATCCGTGGCCAGTGTGTATCAGTAGACGTTCCCAACTTCCCAGTGAGTAGAGTTCTACTTCCCCCGAAGAAAGCCAGGAACCTTGAAGTTGATCCTTTCTGGGGAAATTTAGAGTTGCCCAAACATAGTTTCTTGCATGTCAATGTGTAGACATGACCCAAGCACTCTGCCCAGTGTGTATCCCCTAGATCATACTTCTTATTTCTAAGAACAAAAGGCAAAGAGCATCATCTATATAGGGTGCCTGTCCTTTGGCTCTTACTGTACTCACGTGTCTCTTGGGCTTAGCTCCCCATCTCCATCTTGTGATGGAGTCCTTGACTAGCTTTTATCATAGACAATACTCTTCAAGGCTCTGCTTGTCTAATGCATTTGGACAAGTCATTGGAGCATATATACATTCTCCTGCCATTTTTATCACAAATTACTCACTGCAGAGGATAAACACAAACTCTGGCAAGAAACCCCAGTCAAACATCAGAATAGCTTTCTGCTATGGGACACCTGCCTTTCCTCCAGCCTGAACAACATAAGAGAGTGGTTAGCATTTCTAAGGAGCCCTGTGTTCAACACATATATGTCATGTTCCTGTTTTCTTCTTCTTCTATTATTACTATTATTATTATTATTATTATTATTATTATCATTATTATTAATTTCACTTTTAATTGTCCTGAAGGAGAATGCTTGATAATTTATTTAATAAAATGGCTATTAAGATATTTGCTGAGAGAGCTGATGGGTAAACTGAAAGACTGTCAAGAACTGCAGCTCAAGGTTGCTAATGTCATTGTGAGACTCTGGGCGAATCACTAACCTCTTTTGGTTTTACATTTCAAATCTACAAAAAGGGGATAACAGAAGGAACCACACTGGTTGCCTTCCAGTCCTTGAATTCATCATGTATTGTTATGTGGCAATCACCCCCACTTTTTGTGATTTCAAAGCAACAGAAATTGTTGCCCCATGTGGTGTATGAGGGTGAGGAACTCAGGAGCCACCGGGAAATTCTGACTAGGGGGTCTCTTATGAGGGAAAGGCCAGTCAGTGTTGCCCATTATGGTCATCTGTGGTTGTGACTGAGCTAGAATGTCTATGTCTAAGTTTATTTACTTGGTTGGCTATTGGCAGGAGGCTTTCCCTTCTATGTGGGCCTGTCCTTAAACATAGCTCATTTTGTAGCCACTCAGAGTAACCAAGACGGAAGCCTTGTACATTGTGGGAGAGGACAAGGGTGTCCACATCACAAGATCCTGGAACAATATGGAAAGGGACAACCCAAGGATGTTAGTATCACAAGGAGGGGCCACTGTCGGCCTTCTGAGTGCTGCCCACCACAGACCTCAGTGGAGAAGACCCTGGGAGGAGCTTTGTAGATGGCAGCTCAAGTCAGAGTTGCGCTCTCTGGTTTTGCCTCTTCCTGACATGATCAGAAGCCTTTCTTAGAAAAATTGTGTAGACAATACCACTTAGAGCCCTGACTCCCTCCACCTCGTCTTCCTGCTCCCACCCACTCTCCTTATGTAGTCCTAGTGCAGCATTTGTTGTTGAATTAACAAATGCTTATGATTGTACCCTTGTTCATATTCACAGCCCGGCACTGTGTTTTTCTGACTATTTCTCCTTTTCTACGTCCAGTCACTGGCTGCTTTTCCACTTGATTTGTTATTGCTGATTCTCACACAGTTTTCTACAACGTCAGTGTCTTAGTCTGTCAGGATTGTTATAACAGAGTGCTAGTGACTCTAGGAAACTTATAATTAACCGAAATTTATTTCTAACTTTTCTAGAGGCTGGGAAGCCTAATATCAAGATGCTGGCATCTGTAGAGGGTCTTCTTGTGAAATCATAACACAAGAGGTGGGGAGAGAAGAAGAGAGAGAGAGAGACAGCCAGCCAGACTTGGGTTTGTAATAGTTTTTCCTTATTCTTAAGGAGAATATGTTCTAAGATCCCTCAGGGGATCCTGGAAACTGAGGATTTTACTAAATTCTACATATATTTATGTTTCTTTTATATGCATACCTATAGTAGAGCTTAATTTGAAAATCAGGCAAAGTAAGATAACAATGATAAAAATACTAAAACAGAAAAGCCAATAATAGAATAGTAAAACAATCATTAATTAAGTAAATCTATTAACTAAGAATTTTCCTGCCTGGTATTGTAGAGGATACCTTTAATAACAAGCACATAGGAGGTAGAGGGAGGTGTATCTGAGTTCCAGGACAGCCAGGAATACACAGAGAAAACTTGTATTAGGAGAAGAAGAAGAAGAAGAAGAAGAAGAAGAAGAAGAAGAAGAAGAAGAAGAAGAAGAAGAAGAAGAACAAGAAGAAGAAGAAGAAGAAGAAGAAGGAAGAGGAGGAGGAAGAGGAGGAGGAGGAGGAAGAGGAAGAGAAGAAGAAATAGGAGGAGTGGAAGGGGAAGAGGAAGAAGAAGAAGGGGAGGAGGAGAAGGAGGAAGAGGAGGACAAGGATGAGGAGAATAGAGAGGAAAAGAAAGGGGAAGGAGGACAAGATTCTTAGGTGACCAAGGGATGAGTAGCAATGCAGTGGGGAGACTCTGGACACGTAGCTAGATGGATTGAAAGTTCATCTTAATAACGAGTTGCAACTCAAAATTGAAGAATTTCTAGTTCTAGAAGTTTCTATTTCGAGCATGAATAACTGACTATAGGTGACTAGAACTATGGAAAGTGGAACTATGATAAAGGGATACTGCTGTATAATGAACCCACTCCCAACAACAACCTTAATCCATGAGGGCTTTGCTCTCTGATCACTCTCTAATGACCCTACCTCTCAGAATCCTAAAGTGAGGAGGTAGTGGGAACAAGAGAGAGGTCGTAGAGATGTTTAGCTTTCATATGGATTCTAGTGATCTGAATTCGAGTCGTCAGCTTTTGTGGCAAACACTTTAGCCACTGTCCCTTCTCCCTAGCTCAGCGCATGCTTCTTCATTCTCATTTTTCCTAACGTTAGGAAGGAACAGATGTGTTTCAAGTAGCCCTGCCTGTGAGTCTTGAAGACCTGGTGTCTCTTACAGTTCATCAGCAAGAACATGAGCTTGTACTTGGGGACAGTTTAATTATGATCCAAACCAGGCAAGCTTGCCAGTCTTACATGGTGAAGCCTTACCAGGAGTTGATGGAGGAGCTGGAATAGAAAAGAGGGTTCTGACTTTACTGGTCTTGTCCACAGGAATTTAAATTGGATTAATGAGACAAGACTGAAATTTGAGAACAATTTGCAAGATAAAATAGTAAGTACCAGCTACATACAGTTCGTTCTGACCCCTTTGCTCTACCTGTTCCATTGATATGTGTAGACACTGTGTGTACATTACTCTACTTAATCTGCAACAAGCCTAGGAAGAAAGAGCTGCCACTTTTTCCCTGTATGATGATAATGTAAATGGGTAGAAAGGACATGTCTAAAAGTCACAGATCAAGAGAGCAGTGGGTCAGGACTACACTCAGGTGCTGCTCCCCTCTTGCTGTCCTGGCTGCAATGTGTATAACTCTGTGCGAGGTGGGTGGCACCTATGCTCTACAGAAAGCAGGACTGAGAGCCTCACAGCAGGCTGCCTTGAACAGGTGGCCCAGACCCTCTTCCTTCATGAAAACAGAGCAAGAATTTTTGGCTGGAGGAGGGGAGGGAGCATGTCAGGTGGGAATGTGGATGCATGGGAACTGTAAAGATGGAACAGGGACACAGAAATTGGGAAAAGGCAAATGGTGAGATAAACCAGACCCCAATGACTCTGGATGCCAGAATGAAGGACAACATGCCAGATAGGCAACCAAAATAGCATATTTGGATATGAGGAGTAAAACTGCAAATGAGATATATGACATCCATAGAGTCTTATACAGCTAGGTGGCAATGAGAAGGAGATGGAATGGCTCAGAATTTTAACTGTCCTTACTTATTCTGAGTAAGAATTACAGTTGATATAATATTTACTTTAACAAATCCTCCCAAAAAATCTTAACTTTTTTTTTCCCCCCAGAAAGAGGAGTCTGGTCTGCGGATGAGGACTTATTTTGGCAGCTCTATCGTTTTAACCAGATATATCTTTGCCCTTTTAGGCTACAACTATTTTTAGGCTTGTGCTTAGGACACTAGAATGGATTGATGCCCACATTTGCTTATGTTCAAAAGTGAAATCCGTAGGATACATTTAGTAATGATTAGCCTAGACTACAAATCAGGGCAGTCCACTCATCGTTCATGGATTATAATGTAGGCAGTAACCTCACTACTTATACTTCATCATACTTACTTACACTGCGAAGTTTCTTCTTCCTTTTAAAAATGAATTTTCATAGGAGACACAAGGTACTGTTAGAAAGCAGTCGCCTTGGAATGGTTCAGTCTCTTATGCACGTGCATGCCTCTGGGCCAGGATTGCAACTTAAGCCTGTATATTAAGCCTGCTCCACCACAATGTAAGACTGAAATTCTCGTCTAAAGACGTCTAAAAGGAGGTCAGACTTACGCTATATGGAAAGATGGTTTCGGGTTGAGTAAGCAGGTCAAATCCCTAGCAATTCCTTTGTGGTTCCAGTGGATGGCCTGGAACTCCCTTCTCATTTCTGATTTCTCTAAGTTACTAACTTGCTGTCTTAGGGTTTCAATTGCTGCAAGGAATACCATGACCAAAATGTAAGTTGGGGAAGAAAGCATTTATTTGGCTTAATATATATACATATATATTATATATATATATATATAATATATATATATATAATATATATATATATAATATATATATATATATATGCCTATCACTGGAGGAAGTCAGTACAGGAATTGAAACAGGGCAGGAACCTGGAGGCGGGAGCTGATGCAGAAGCCATGAAGGGGTGCTGCTTACTGGTTTGCTTTCCCTGGCTTGCATAACCTTCTTCCTTATAGAATCTAGGACCACCAGCCCAGGAGTCCCCCATCAGTCACAAATTGAGAATGGCTTACAGCTGGGTCTCATGGAGGCATTTCCTCAACTGAGGTGCCTTCCTCTCTGATGATACAAGCTTGTGCCAGGTTGGCACAAAATCAGCCAGGACACTTACTAACACAAAGCCCAGCCTCACAGTGCTGGCTGGTCAAGTCATTTCCCCTATACTTCCTTAGTATCTAGTATTGATTTTTCCCCCCACTTCCTGGAGTTGCTTGATGAAACTAATACCAATCATTAATTTGAAAAGCAGGCAGGTGACCCGATCTGGCCAATGAGAGCTCTGCTCAGGGCTGGGGCTCTGAGTGAGGAGTTTTCCTCATGTAGCAGAGGTGCACAAGGGGATCATATTAAGTTGTCCCATTTGGGGGTGTTCTTGTCAGCTCGACACTACCACTCCAACACAGCAGTGAGTCGGCCTTGTGAGGAGAGAGATCACATCAAATAGATGAGGATGGGGAATGATCAAGGGGAAGAATCTACTTTCTTTTTTTTTTTCTTTTTTATTTGTTTTTCGAGACAGGGTTTCTCTGTATAGCCCTTGCTGTCCTGGAACTCACTCTGTAGACCAGGCTGGCCTCAAACTCAGAAATCCACCTTCCTCTGCCTCCCAAGTGCTGGGATTAAAGGCGTGCGCCACCACCGCCCGGCCAGAATCTACGTTCTTGACACCTTCCAGAGTCACCAAATTAACCAGTTATGGAACCAAACTTTGAAAGTTCCTTTTGTGTGAGAGAAAACATTTTCCACACCACTTAAAAACTTTCTGGATGGTTTTATGTGGGTGTAACACCAAATCCTGAGATAATGAAGCCAACCTTCCATCTCCACGGCCCAAGGATTTTTGCCTGGCATTGAGATTACACAGCCAGGGCTTCGCTTGCACATGTAAACGTGGGAGCCCTTTTGGTATGCACGTCCGAGTCTTCTTTTTATGGATTTTCTGCTTGGCTATACTGTGCCTTCACATACTTGAACATAGTAAAATTGTGATTATTTTTACCTTGCAGTTTACTTGGGTTGGCATCTGCTTGCTGTGTATACAGCAAACCAGAAGGAATAGAGATGGCCTGTGTTTAGTTCCTTCCCTTAATGATACCTCTCTGCCTTTCCAGCTTCTAGGAAACACATGGCCTCCGAAGGGGTTAGGGGCTGGACCTCCCGCTCCTCTCCTGGGGCTTCAGAACTGAGGCTTACAATCCTGCCCATATTGGCAGTCCTCCTGGCTCCCTGTGGCTGCTTATCAGTCTTTCCCCTTATCTGTCGTTCTGACTGCACATTCTTCAGTGTGGTCACAAGAAGCATCCCGTAGGATCCAGCCAGCCCACTGGCCAATCTCTCTTAACCTTTCCACATGCAAACTTGCTCAATTCCTTCCATCTCATTTTTTCTTTCCCTCATAGTCAAAGTGAAAGAGATGCCCTACCCCAAAGTATTTTCCAACACTGCATCATTTCTTTATCTTGTTCTAGGTCATGGGTTCCTTAGATATAAACACATCTTCCATGGGGATTTTATCCTACAGATGGATACTGGTTTCCCTTGTTTAGGGGGCAGAAGGTGACTGAGCTTGCTCCGCAAGCCATCATATTGTGGTCCTCTTCCCTTTACAAAATATTAATTAGGATTTACAGAGATGATCCCCATGGTGATCCTGAAATAGCAAGTACAGCTCCAGGCATCTCAAGTGGAAAGTCCTTGCCTCTGGTGTTGTCCCTGAGCCCTCCAGCCCCAGTGTCCTGCATCCATTCTCTCCTCCTGTTGTAAACTGGCAAAGGCTGTTGGGCCTTCCTAATAACAAATCCTCTGCTTACCCTCAAAATGCAGCACTTTGCATGGACGTACTCCCCAGGGGTTTGAGACCTAGAGCTCAATGGATGTCTTCTGTCTTGCGGAGTTTTGTCTTCTGCTCTGATCCCTTTCTAAAACTTCAGCCTTGTTTCTGTGTGTAGTGGGCATTTCCATGTGGGTGACTGGACATTGGCCTTTTAGTTCCTTCCATCTGAAGCACAAATTGCTTTGTGTCTACACTGCATCTCCATGCTTTCCCTGCCTCTACATCAGCCTGTAATGACACCGTCATCGTCTTCCTTTCCATGGCTAAAGGTTGCCGGCCGTAAGCCAAACTTAATCATTTTTCATTGCCACTTACTTACCTCCTTGCTGCTTTTATATTGAAGGTTCCTATCACGTGGTAACTCTGCTTTGTTTCTGTACAAGGGCCAGGTGTCTATTTAGAAGCCAGACTCAACACTCCATTGTTCACATTGCTCAGTATGTTAACATTGTTTTTAAGGTGGACAAGGTGTCCATTGCTTGCCTGGCTCACAGAGAGATGCCCAGCTGGTTTCTGCTAGGGCCACTTTGGCTGGAGGAGGGGCTTACTTCTACGAACCTGACTCCACCCCAACCCCTGTAATATGCATTATTGTCACATGCTCTTTAAGCTTGTTGAAAGTGGACTCAGTGACTAGGCCTTTGTTCCAGACTCCAGCATGTTTATTTAAAATGTCTTCCAGCCGAGCAGTGGTAGCGCACGCCTTTAATCCCAGCACTTGGGAGGCAGAGACAGGTGGATTTCTGAGTTCGAGGCCAGCTTGATCAACAGAGTGAGTTCCAGGACAGCCAGGGCTATACAGAGAAACCCTGTCTCGAAAAAACAAACAAACAAACAAACAAACAAAAACAAAACAAAACAAAAAACCAAAAAAAAAAGAAAGTCTTCCAAAAGCTGCGGTTTAAGGTCAATCCCAAACCCTTAACTCACTCTGATAGTGAGAAACAAAAACCACAAACAGGTAAAGATATTTAAAAAAATATATGCTCTTGGAAAAAGGTAAAAGAAGAGCCATTTTCAACAAAGGCAACTATTGTTTCATATGGTCTAAAATACTTGTGGTCATTAGGAAACGCTGGAAGCTCATTCATAGAGGAGACATGCTGCCTGGGAAGCCAGGAAACCCAGGATGCTGCTCTGCTCTCAGCAGGGCTTACCCATCAGTCCCAGTGGATGCTGTCAGTGCCTGGTTTGTGCTCTGCTGTTGATCTGTTGCTTCTGTCTCCCTGCAACTTGCTTTTCATCCTTTGGCTTTTGCTTGGTATGTGCTTAACACACTCATCTTAAGCAGAAAGATCATGATCCACGTGGAGATGACCTTCCCTAGTAGCTCATTGGTGTGGTGTTTTGTGGGCTTTTTTGTTTCGTTTGTTTTTGTTGTTTTGTTTTGTTTTTGGTAGCGTGTGTTTTGTTTTGGTAGATGGTAGGGTAGATGGTGAGCCAGAAACGGATGGGCCACAATTCAATTTGTTCCTAGTACCTGGAGGTGGAGACTGGTTACCCAACAATTTCCCCTCAATATAACTGAATTTCACACCTACCCAAGAGTCTCATGGTCCCTTCCCCCTTTCTTCTCCAGATCTAACCTTGACTCAATTGACAGAAAAATCTCTCTGGACAAAAAACATCCTCCAACCATGGATGTTTTGCTTTTAGGCACCTGGTTTTTGTTGTTTTCCAAAGTGAACAACTATTACAACCAGGTGCCTAGAAAACAGGAGTAGCACATAGGATACCTTCCCTACCTGATAGGGAAGGGAGGGGAGAACATCCTGAAGTGCAGAGAAATAGACTCGCTAGGAAGCGTCAGTATTAGTGCCCTAGGTCCTAACTCAGAGCAGATGATGCCTTCCCCAGAGGTTGACACTATGATAAGAAGAAAACATCATCCAAGCAGCAGACTGGGCTAAGAACAAAGAAAATGCATGATAAAGCATTGCTCTTTCTTTCTGTTTCTCTTCCTCAGAGAGAGTTCTAACGCCTGCCCTGAAGCTCTAATGTACTTAATCTGGACATTCCACTGTCCAGTCCTGAGTCACATTCCACTCAAGCTGTAAAGGAGGTTGGAAGTTTTCAGCCTTTGTTTAAGAAGATATGTGGTGTTCTGAATATTTTGTAGCTATGGGTGAAGATAGGATGTGAAAGGGACACCCAGCATGCTCTGCTAAGTCATCTGGGAGACTTTCTTCCTGGAGATCAGAATTTCAACGTATTTATAAGAGGACCCAAGTGCCTGGGGTACAATTCTGGCTGTGCCTGTGTTTATAGGAGCACCCAAGTGCCTGGGGTACAATTCTGGGTGTTCCTGTGTTTTTAGAGAGGGTTAATGAGGAAGAAAGACTCAGTATTTATTTGCGTGTGAGGTATCATTCCGTGGGCTGGGGGCCTCAGGATGAACAGAAGGGCAACAGGGTGAAAGCCAGCTGGGTGCTAGTATCCTTGTGCTCTTCACTTCCCTGCCTGCCATTCTGTGAACGATTCAGCTTCGTCAAAACCCTGCCTGCCATTCTGTGAACGATTCAGCTTCGTCAAAACCCTGCCCACAGACACCCAGGATGGACTGAAGAAGCCTCTGAGAAAATAAGTCAAAATAAATGCATTCTCTCCTTAAAGATATCTATATATCTTTAATAAAATAGGTTTTTTTTCACATAATATACCCTGATTGTGGGTTCCCCTTCCTGTATTCCTCTCAGTTTGTCCCCACCTCCACTCCATCTGGATCCACTCCTTTTCTGTCTCTCATTAGAATAATACAGGCTTCTAAGAGATAAAATATAATGAGTTAAAACAAAAACTGTTACATTGAAGTTGGACAAGACAAACAAGAGGACATGCTCTTACACTCAGGAGTCTCCTATAAGCAATACACTGGAAGCTATAATATAATATATACCAAGTGACCTGGTATAGGCCTGTGCAGGCCCCAGGCCTCAGTCTCTTTGAGTTCAAATGTGCTTTGTTTATGGTGATTTGGAGGGCCTTAGGGTATCCTCCATCCCTTTTGGCTCCTACACTCTGCTCACCTCCTCTTCCAAGGGGTCTATGAGCCCCATGGGGTTTGAGATGGAGACATCCATTTAGGGCTGAGTGTTTCAAAGGCTCTCACTCTCTATGTGACATCTGCTTGCGGGTCTCTACTTGTTCCCATCTTCTGCAGGAGGAAGCTTCTGTGATGGTGACAGAGTAAGGAATCAATCTATTAATGTGGCCCAATGTCATTAGGAGCCATTTCTTTTAGAACAGTAGTATTCGCTTTTACCCTAGTTCCCTGTGCTATCTAGTCTCTGATTCCTGGTCATCCATCCAAGCAGTCTTTGGTAAGGCTGCATCTCATGAAGTGGGTCTTAAGTCAGATGTCAGACATTAGTTAGTTACTCCTACAAGCTTTGTGCCTTGCAGTCAGGATACCATTAAATGAAAGGGTCTGTGGCTGCCTTGGTATTGTGTTTCTCTTTTGATTATGTGCAGAGTACCTTCCTCTACTGAAGAAACTAGAAGGTAGGGGTGAAGGCTCTGTGTAGGCGCCGGCTTGACTTCCCAAGTTCAGTGAGCCGTGGAGGTGTTGTCTTCAGCAATGGAAACCTGCTGTCAGATTGTGGAGAGCAACCTAACCCAGGTTGTCCTCCAACAGAAGAATGGATTAAAAAATGTGGGACATGTACTCAACAAATTATTACTTAGCGTTAAAAACATGATGTGAAATTTGGTGGCAAATGGCTGGAAGTAGAAAAAAACATCATCCTGAGTGGCGTAAGCCAGATCCAGAAAAACAAATCTGATATGTATGTGCTTACACGGGGATAATATCAATGATAAGCAAGCCACAGTTTATAGAGCCAGAGACTGTAGTTATAGAGTAAGGAACTAGAGGGAACAGGTAGTTCTTGTTAGGAAAGGGGAATAAAATAAATAGTTATGGATGGTTGCAGAGGGGAAGCTGGAATGGGAAGATCAAGTAGGAAAAGGGGAGGGGAGAAGAGGATGAAGGGGGAATTTGGGGAGAGACAGCTAATATTAAAGACCATTTAAGGGGTAGTGTGGAAACCTAATACAGTAGAAGATTCCTAAGATATATACATACATAAGGGCAATCTAAATGAAATCATCAAATATTAGAGGAGACAGAGTCCCAACTGGTCATCTCTTTTCACCAAATAAAGCTTCCGGTTCCTGGAGTAGGTTATATCTAATTGAGTTGTTGACAAGAGGCCCCATGGGAATGCCCAAAATGCCAGGCTGTTACCAAGACACTCCATCCTGTATTTAAAATGTGCTACCAGATAGTTTTTTCAAAGTAATGGAAAAGTAACTAATGCTGATCAATTGTATATGAATGACCTCATTCTTGTAAATGATCTCATCGTTGTATGTCACTACATTCTTGTATTGACCTCATCCTTGTATAGAACCTCATCCCTGTGTATGACCTCATTCTTCTGTATGACCTCATTGCATATGACCTCATTCTTGTGTATGACCTCATTCTTGTGTATGACCTCATCCTTATCTATGACCTCATTCTTGCATATGATCTCATTCTTGTTACCATCCTTTTACTCCAATAGTTGTAAGTGACAAATATTCTCTTTAAATTCATGGGTGAGTATGAATATGGATATGGAAATAAGACTACAAGATTTCACAGAAGAAAACATCTAACTTGAGGGACTTCAGGAAAAATATTCCTTCTTCTCGAAAAAACAAAGTTTTGTTACTGTCTCTCATACATTACCTTAAATCTTCAGCCCATCTCTCAAGGCAACCATCTCTGTGTAAGGCTATGCCAGTGTGCCTGGGTCATGTGATGAGGCCTCCATGGGGCTCAGAGCTGCACTTCTCACTCTTGTTCTGTGGTTTCTCTGAATCCTCAGTCTTAGAAGGCTGTGGATGCTGGAGTCTGCCCATCTTCAAGCATAAGCTGGAGCTGTGGAAAACAGCTCTTTTGAAGCATCTACATGGCTGCATGGTCTGAGGTGAATTGCATGCATTTCATGAGGCTCCTCAGAAAGTTCTGATAGATGGGTCCCTAGTATCCTAGAGTGTTGGCCACATCAACAATGTGCTCTCTTACTGGCTTTGCCTCCCTTTCTGTCTCACTGCTCATGCCCTAGAGCTTTTTTTTTTTCTTATAACAGAATAATCACATTCCCTAATTAGCCTCCTGCATCTGCCTGTGTGGAATGCTTTGTCTTAGGTTCTGTATGAAGAAAAATCAGACTAGAGAATGGGGAGGCCATTCTCTTTTCTTCTCTCACCCATTCTCTCTCTCAGACTCCTTTTCTCTTCCCTTCTTATTCTGTGGGGATGAATTATGTGGAACAACAGTGGCCAATTTGTGATGATCAGAGAAAATGAGGAGAATCAATTTGAAGCAGATCTAGAGTCCTTATATAGCAAGCCATTAGGCCAATTTTGTTGGACTCACCTACCTTTCTTGTGTGAAAAAAAATAAACAGAATTGTCTAACCTGGTTTTAGCTGGCTATCATAGAATTTGCAGTTGAACAGACATTGACAACAGAATGATCACAAATCTGTCTTATTTTAGATGACTGTAAAATCCTACCACACACGCACACACACACACACACACACACACACACACACACACACACACACATACACACATACACATACACTCGCACACACATGCATGCATGTATGCACGCACGCACATGCATGCACACACACACACAAACACAGGTTTTTCAAATCATGACTTGGAGAAGATGGTACAGAAGAAAGGAATGACTTTGATTCTCTATGCAAATTTGAAATATATTTTTTCCTTGAGTAAGCACAGTGTAGACAAGTTACTAATCCATGAAGAACAATGATAAAGACAGGCTTTCTACTTCAGGACAGGTATGATGGCTTGGCTCCCTGAGGTCTGCCTGTGCACACCAATTTAAGGGAAGATTACTGACTCCCAATAATGACAAATTTTTAAAATGATTCAGAAAATTTACTGAAAGAGAAGCTTACAAAGTTAATTGTTGGTCTTCTAAGCACAAAATTTTACATTATTATACAACATTATTTGAAAGTTATCCATAATTCTTCAGCCTAATAAGTACCAGTTACGAGTTATAAAATCATATTTTTTTCCTTGTAAAGAATTCTCTATCTAAAATGATGACATATATCTTTTGAAATGATAGGATAAGAAGCTGCTAGATTCAAGATATCAAAAGTTTCATAAGCCATATCTACTGATGATACTAAAATTCTTCATATATGAGATGTGATTACAAGGGAATGGAGTTGATTTATATGTATGGCTGATGAAATCTGTCTCATTTAATTCCAGCAATATTTGTGACGTGGGCAAGATCTGCTAAGAGAGCAAGACCAGAGCGCTATAACTTTGGAGTCAACTGGTTTCAATTTCTCAAGCTTTAGGAAGTAACTTCACCTTTCTAAGCCTCCGATTCTTTAACAGCAAAATGTGGACAGTAAAAGTTCTAGCCTGAGGGCTAGTGTGATGGGTTCAGGAAATACTAAAACCTCCCAGTCATATGCCAAGCACCGAAATGATAGTAAAAAGAAATACATGGCCAAGCTTTAAAACAACAAAGAGGACTATGCATTTACTGGAAATGGAAAACCTTTGAAAAGGGGAAAGACAGAATAGGAGCCAGAGCAGTAACCAGAGGTCACAATACTGCTGTGTAGGCCACCCTGAGCTTTTGGAGCACCCTTGTCATGAGACTTTCTCCACTGGGAGGGGCAGCATGGATGGGTGGCCCACTAAAGTAGCCAGGAAAGACTCCATCATAAGAGGGATAGAGTAAAACAGACTGTATTTTATTAAGAGGCCTTGATTACATCTCCTATTTCTATTCCCTTTTATGTCATGACTTGTGTTTTTCCCACTAAGAGGTTGAATCTATAGTCCCGTTTAGGTTTGTATATATTTAGGGCTATTAAAGGAGTTGTATGATGTTATTTTCGAGGCTAAGTCATAAAAGCTACATGACTTCCACATGATTCTTTTGGGATAATTGCTTTTGGAACTAAACGACTCCCTACTGGGACACAAGCACTCCAACAACTTAAGTCCACGTGGAAAGGAACAAAGGTGTTGGGGTACATTGTGTAAAGGTATGTCTCTGTGTATCCAATTGATAATTTTGTACCGGCAGAGAGCTAAATGCTGGCAGGATCTTGGTATTGTTATATCTATAGCCTGTTACAGGCCTCATATTTTGTAAATAGTCAGTCATCCCTCCTCATTAGCCTAGAGGCAATGGGAGATTTGCTAGTGAACTTGGAAGTGAACTGAGACCAAAGTAGTCCAGAGAGGTAGAGCCAGCCACATGGTAGGACACACTGCCAACATTAGTAGGGTTCTGCTAGACAGCTGGCTGGGAGACTGCCCTAGCTTAAAGGCCTAAGCTTTAACATATTAGAAAGCCACTGTGCCATTATTTATATCACTGGTGTGTCTGAAGAAAGTCCTGCTTATACAAGGGTCTCTGCTTCTCAGTCTATGTTAAGTTCTAGCCTGACAACAAACATCAGCTGACAGTCACATTAGAGTGTAGCTATTAAAATAAGGACCCTCCATTTGTGGTGTGACTAAGTACATTGAGCTGGTTGGAAAGTGAGTCTGAGCTGAGCATTTGGGCTGAGGGACTTTCTTAGGATATTATAGGAACAGAAAAGAAATCAACAAAGAAGGATAGTATGGGAAGTGGGCAAAATGGCAGAACAGCAGGAGACACTGGGAGCAGGTGAGTATCATCCCACTGGGACCAGGTGAGCATCTCACTGAGAGCAGGTGCGTATCATCCCACTGAGAGCAGGTGAGCATCCTATTGGGAGCAGGTGGGTATCCCACTGAGAGCAGGTGAGTATCATCCCACTGGGAGCAGGTGAGCATCCCACATACCTCAGGAGTGAGAATACCATCCCAGATTTTGTGGAAAAGCCATGAGCAACCTGTACTATCTTCCTGAATACTATTCCAGTCCGTTTCAGAACATAGTTTCATCCAAACATCAAGTGAAGATGGAAAAGTCTCAACTTTTCACAAAAAAGTGTTTATTTTTTTATTTTATAGGTCCTTATTAACTGATATATGTTTGATTTTTCTTAGACAAGAACATATCAAGTCTGCTTTTAATAAAATTGAAAAAGTAATGAGAAATAGAAACAAAGAGTTTCAAATATTCTTATGAATTCTAGAAACAGAAAATATAGAAGAGAAACAATATTTGAATAAATTAAATAAAAACTTCAAAACCCCAAGAAGTTTAGAAGCTTTCAGACTTGTAGAACCACCAAGTTCAGAACAAGGTAAATAAAATGAACTCAGACTCAGACATATTATAATGATACCTTGGATCATCAAGGAAAAAGAACCCAAGAAATTCACAGTGTAACAAGTAAAACAGGAAGACAATGAATATGTAGAATTTGATTAAAAATAAAAACATAATTAAAAATAATGTTGAATTTATTTTTATACCCAGCCCACAATACTTTCATTGTTCATGTTGTATATAAATGTTTACACCTATTAAATGTGAGTTGTACATACTATACATAAATGTTCACACCTATTAAACTTTGATATTTTGCTACCACATATTCTCACCAAAGTAACCTTTAAATGAAGATATAATTGCACAAGACAATGAATCTAAATAAGTTGATGAGTCTAAAGCACTGAGTATGATGAGAAAGGTATGCTGTGATTGAAGCTACAAGGAAGAAAGACCAAAAGACCACAGAAATGTACATCATGAAATTGTTTGTCTATTATTTTGTTTCTACCAATCTATGTACTTTCTTATATGAGAAAAACAAATTTCTGTTTAGATAAACCATTACTAATTGAGTTTAATGCTATTGCACCCAGTGCATTTCTAAGTGCTTTACTTTTTTACATTTCTTGTCTTTAATAGCAATTAAATTACATATGCATTTTCAATAAATTTTAAGCTTATTTGTCAATTCATAAATAAATATACAAATTTATTAATGATGACACATTGATTTATCAATAAATTAATTTATTAATAATATACTTATTGATTTATTAATTAAAATATTAATTCTTCTTTTCTATCCAGGTTGTAAGTTCAAGAAACCATACCTTCATCTTTGTATTTTTTCACCTGTTCCTTAAGGAACTCAGTCAAATTCCCCAGATATATTTTGAATTCCAAGTTTATGGTCATGGTTCTTCTCTAATTTCTATCTCAGAATATGATACCAACAAGTATATTTCAAATGGATAGAAGAACAAAAGTTGAAGATACATTATTGGAAATGAGTAGCAAAGTTTGCCTTAAAAATCAAATTAGCCACTTGCCACTGTAATTTTCTCTTTAATTTCAAAAAGTGCATCTATACTAGATTTATTTTGCTGCCTTCCCATTTTCTTTGAATCTTAACATAAACCTTATTTTGAAAATAACTGTAGCTAGAGAGTAAAATGAGTAATAATTTCTATACTGACTTGGGTTTTGTAAAGCTAAATTTACTTCAAGATTTATGAATCTTTGGAAGTCTCAAACAAGTAATGGAAAGACAGCCTTTTTAGAATCGAGAAGGTTTTTTTCCTGCTATTGAAATCACTTACATACAGGGTCATACAATGCTTGTGTACACGCATGCACTCACACACACAAAGTACAGTTCTACTCAGAGAAATGTATAGGTGAATAAATGAGGCTTTTAAACATGGTTTGGTAGAGGAATCAGGAATTAAAATAAATGAAGTCAGAAAAGGATGACTTGATCATCTTGGGAAAATCTGTCACGCCACCCAAGACTTCATCTCCAAAAAGGCCTATCTTCATTTCTGCTGATAACTCATTGGTTTAACCAATACACATGGCCAAGCCCAAGTCTGATGAACCAGGGCAGACCATCTGCCCACAGTAGTGGTCACATGCAATGACAGTAGAAGTATTATCTTACTATAAGAAAACAGGTGGAAACAGCAATTCAACCTGTTATATGCCCACATAAAAACAGGAATATAGCCTTACGCACAGTCTGAAAATAATCCTTTTTATCAATACTAAAGAATAGAGTTCTGTTCAACACTCTTGTGTAGATGAACCTCAAAGATACTATGCTAAATAAAAGAAAGTAGGCACAAAGGACCATATATCCTATAGTTCCACTTATATGAAATATTCAGAACAGGAAAACCTGTAGAGATAGAAAATAGATCAGTGACTGTGTGGGGCCAGTGTTGAGACTAGGAGGTGACAGAGGGATCTTTTATTGTGACAATGGAGAGCCATGAGTTCGAGGCCCCTCTGAATTTTATTGAGAACTCTAGGCCTGATGGAGCTACACAGCAAGAGGCTGTCAAAACAAAAGGAAGAGAAATAAACAGAACCTCAATGCCAAATCATAATGATATTAGATAGTTAAGTGGTCCACTGTGTTCGTGAAACTATGGTTTGAAGTAGCTGCAAAGTAGACGAGGTAGTCTGAATGAGAACTGTCTCCCACAGGCTTACATATTTGAGTGCTGGGTCCCCAGATGCTGGTGGTGTTTGGAGAGTTATGGGGCTTTTAGGGGGTGCAGCCTTTGCTACAGGAAGTACATGGAGAGCACTGAGAGTTTATAGCTTCCCCTCATTACCAGTTCATTATCTCTTTTTCCTGCTTGTGGATTAAGATGTAATCTCTTTGCACTCTGCTCCAGCGATCTGTGGTCATGTCTTCTCTGTCATTATGAAATTTCCCTTCAGAACCATGATTCAAAGTATACTGACTGCTTTTGTGTGTCAACTTGACACAACCTGGCATTATCACAGAGAAAGAAGCCTCCCTTGAAGAAATGCCTCCATGAGATACAGCTGTAAGGCATTTTCTCAATCAGTGATCAATGAGGGATGGTCCATTCCTGGGGTGGTAGTTCTGGGTTCTATAAGAAAGCAAGCTGAGCAAGCCAGGGGAAGCAATCCAGTAAGCAGCATCCCTCCATGGCTTTTGCCTCCAGGTTCCTACCTTGTGTGAGTTCCAGTCCTGACTCCCTTTGGTGATGAACAGCAATGTGAAAGTGTAAGCTGAATAAACCCTTTCCTCCACAACTTGCTTTTTGCTTCATTGGTGTTTTGTGCAGGAATAGAAACCCTGACTAAGACACAAAGTAAAGTCTCCTCTGTAAGTTGCTTCTGGGGCTATTGTCTTATCACAACAACAGAAAGGTAACTGGTACAATAAGTTGTGTGTGGCAGAGTAATCAAAGAGGAGCCCAGCCTGGGTCACAGCGTTGGAGGTTGTGAGAGCCCTTTTGGGAACTTGACTCAGTCTGACTGAGGGACACATGTTGGCATCATGGAGTGTGTGTCATTTGAAGCTCAGGATGGAGTGTCTTAGGTTATAAAGTCCAATGGCTGGTCATTAGGAAGAACAAAGGAAGCCTATTTGTAAGTATTTTATTTGACTTCTAAACCATGAGGGAGTATTGTGTAGGCAGGTGTAGGTAGGTGGGAATCAGAAAGGCTGGAGTACAGACTGGACATCTGAGGGAGAGACATGAGTATTGAAGGATATTTGATCATGCTGTGAACCCTGAGATCATGTTGTTTACTGGAAAATCCTGCTTCTAGTTGTGGTGTGGCTCAGCCTTAGCACACACCTTTAAAATCACTGGCTAGAATACAGATATGCCTTTAGTATACACCTTTAATCCCAAACAATGAAAGTAAAGCTAGTAGTTTGTATGTGAAAGCACCTGTGTTTGAAAGTGATGTCTAATTGAATTGCAGTCAAAGAGATGAGTCAGATATGCCCAACTCTTGTGAGAACAGAGAAGGAAGGGAAACTACTTGTGGGGCAGTGGACACACACACACACACACAGAGAGAGAGAGAGAGAGAGAGAGAGAGAGAGAGAGAGAGGAGAGAAAGAGAGAGAGAGAGAGAGAGAGAGAGAGAGAGAGAGAGAGAGAGAGAGAGAGAGAGAGAGAGAGAGAGAGAGAGAGAGAGAGAGAGAGAGAGAGGCAGTTTTACCAGGACAGTTGGAGACAGAATGAGCCAGAAGGTTAGAAAAGAATGCCAAAGTTAGTATGAGGCTAAGCAAAGCAATTCAGTTAGAGGCCAAAAAAGAAGCTATATTGAATCAGTCGGCTTGGAGATGAGTTTGAGTCAGAACAGCTGAATTGAATCAGCCTGTTAGAGTTCAGAAAGAACCAGAAAGCATGAACTTATTCAACATCAAGTCTCAGAGGCTGAAAACATTCTTAGGCCTATATTAGATTGTACAGAGGCTAGAAGCTTCCAAGACTAGGCCTAGGTTGGCAAATGGAGGCAGTAAGTCTTGGAGATCATAATTTCTTCAGGTGAATAAAATATACTTTTACACATGAGATTGAATTGCTTGGGTCTAGAAAATAATCTAAGTCATTATACGGTTCCTTGGGTGGTGATTGATTGGTGTGTTTTAGAAACTGAGGACAGAAAGTACAATGCTTATTGCCAACTGGATCTCCCAAGGATTTTGTCTTCAGTAGGAGGGCAACTATATATGCTTTTAAGAATTTTTTTTAGCTGTTTGCTTTTTTATTTATTTTTTCTTAAATTTTTAATTATTTAAATGCATTTTATACATCAAACATTAATAATATTGAGTATTTTGAGAATCAAATAATACATAAATATTTGTTCAACTTTTATATTCATATTCTTTCATACCCTGAAAATATCATTAATGAATATTTAATACTATCCATAACTGAGGATCCTACATCTAATGTTGAATACTAAATTGTTTTAAAACATACAAAGTATTCTTTGGGAATTAAGCATAGTGAAAGAGCAAAAAATATTTAAAATGAATCATTAAGAAATGTATTCAAAAGCCCTCATATGATACCACCTGACACAATGAGAGAGTCTTTAAAATGCATTATATATCTGTGTACATTGTCTAACAATCAGTTTACTTAAAAGAGATTATCAGTATTTCTAGGAGAGAAATTATTTTATCAGTAAGTACATATAAAAATTTTCAAAATAGCAAAAACTCTTTGCAGTTAAACATTAAGAAAATGCTAAATTTAAGCATAGTGAGAAATATTATCAATGATATTTCCATGATATTTGTAGAATATGATTTTAATATTTTCAACAGTTAACATTCAACAAACAGAATAAGATATATTTCATTGTTATGTCTTCATTTTCATTTCTGAATTTATTAATTAGGATACTGTCTCTGTGTCTCTGGTTGGTCTAGCCAAGAGTTTATCTATCTTGTTGATTTTCCCAAAGAACCAGCTCCTGGTTTTGTTGATTCTTTGTATAGTTCTTTTTGTTTCCATTTGGTTTGATTCTTTCCTGCCATCTATTCCTCTTGGGTGTAATTTGCTTGTTTTTGTTCTAGAGCTTTCAGGTGTGCTGTCAAGCTGCTAGTGTAAGCTCTCTTCAGTTTCTTCTTGGAGGCACTTAGAGCTACGAGTTTTCCTCTTACTACTGCTTTCATTGTGTTCCATAAGTTTTAGTATAATGTGTCTTCATTTTCATTAAATTCTAAAAGTCCTTTCTTTCTTTATTTCTTCCTTGACAAAGTTATCATTGAGTGGAATGTTGTTCAGCTTCCATGTATATGTGTATGTGTGCTTTCCATTGCTTTTGCTGGTATTTAAGACCAACCTTAGTCCATGGTGATCTGATAGGGTGCATGGGATTATTTCAATCTTCTTGTATCTGTTGAGGCTTGTTTTGTGACTAATTATATGGTCCATTTTGGAGAAGGTACTGTGAAGTGCTGAGAAGAAGGTATATTGTTTTGCTTTAGAATGAAATGTTCTATAAATATCTGTAGAACCATTTGGTTCATAACTTCTGTTAGCTTCACTGTGTCTCTGTTTAGTTTCTGTTTCCATTTAGCAATCTGTCCATTGCTGAGAGTAGGGTGTTCAAGTCTCCCACTATTATTGTGTGGGGTGTGATGTGTGCTTTGAGCTTTAGTAAAGTTTCTTTTATGTATGTGGATGCCCTTGCATTTGGAGTTTAGATGTTCAGAATTTAGAGTTCATTTTGATAGATTATTCCTTTGACCAGTATGAAATGTCCATCCTTATCTGTTTTGATAAGTTTTGGTTGAAAGTTGATTTTGCTCTGAGGTAGTGTCTGTCTTTGTCACCGAGGTGTGTTTCCTGTATGCAGCAAAATGCTGGGTCCTGTTTACATATCTGTTAGTTTATGTCTTTTTATTGGGGAATTGAGTCCATTGATGTAAAGAGATATAAGGGAAAAGTGATTGTTACTTCCTGTATTCTTAGTATTCTTTCTTTGTTTTGTGCATTTGGTGCTTTGACTATTATGTGGCGGGAAGAATTTCTTT
>NW_022196906.1:93499397-93502663 GCF_008632895.1 Mastomys coucha
AGTCTTGGTTTCTGTTGGTAGGATTCTTGCTTTTGCCTTTCGCCATCTCTTGCTTTTTGGTGTTAGATATTCTAAGTGTCTCTGACTAGAGCTTGTCCTGTCCCTGCCACCTTGCAAGTCCCCTGCGACTCTTGGGGCCTGTGCCTCCAGGCTGGCTACTCCAGTCTTAGAAACTCACCAGAGAGAAAATGGTGGCTTTCACCCGAGTCTCTGGCTTAAGGCGTTCCCTGGAGGTAGGCCCTCCACTTGCAGGGAAGGGGTAGAGAAGGACGCTGATCCTCCTCTGTCACTTGGAAGCTGAGAGGATCCTGTCCCTACCACCCTGTGGCTCCCCTGGGACTCGTGGGGCCTGTGCCTCCTGGCTGGCTCCTCCGGTCTTAGAAACTCACCAGAGGGAAAATGGCAGCTCTCGCCTGAGTCTCTAGCTTGAGAGGTAGCTAGCTATTCTCTGCATAGCTGGTTAAGAAGCATTGCCCTTCTGTACTGGCTGGTTTTGTGTGTCAACTTGACACAGGCTGGAGTTACCGGTTCATTTGTAGTTTGCCTTTGTCCTGTCGAGTGGCAGATCCACAGAGTGCTTACTCAGAGGTCAGAGGGAAACTCAGAAAGGGCAGGGAGCAGAGATTATTACAGAGAAGGGAGTTTCAGTTGGGGAAGTGCCTCCATGAGATCCAGCTGTGGGGCATTTTCTCAACTGCCCCTTGTGAGTGGTGCCATCTTTGGGCTGGAGGTCTTGGGTTCTATAAGAGAGCAGGCTGAGCAAGCCAGGAGAAGCAAACCAGTAAGAAACATCTCTCCATGGCCTCTGCATCAGCTCCTGCTTCCTGACCTGCCTGAGTTCCAATCCTGACTTCCTCTGGTGATTAACAACCATGTGGAAGTATAAGCTCAATAAACCCTTTCCTCCCCAACTTGCTTCTTGGTCATGATGTTTGTGCAGGAATAGAAACCCTGACTAAGACACCTTCCCATCAAAGGAGGGCTTGAGCTAGCTCTGTGGTTCTTCTCAGATTCCTGATTCCATCTCTATATTCCTAAAGAAAGTGATAAGAATTATACCCAAGCCATATCATTCAATGATATACTGGCAGAGTCATTAAATTAGGGACTCTGTTAATAATCACATTTAAATATTGATGGGAAGTCCAGCAAACTCACCCCCCCCTTTTTTGTATGCAAAGTCTTCTTTTCTCTAAAATCTGGACTATATAGTTTCAATCCTTTTAAAGGATTGCTTATTATATATATGGCTGCAACAACAAAGGAAGATACATTTCTTCATTACTTCCTCTCTTGACTTTACCACCAATGTGTTGTCAAGAAAAAAAAATAGGTTCAAAATGAAGAGATCTTCTTGGAAGGCCATGTTTTTCAGAATGTTACAGGTTCGTTTGTAGTTTGCCTTTGTCCTGTCGAGTGGCAGATCCACAGAGTGCTTACCCAGAGGTCAGAGGGAAACTCAGAAAGGGCAGGGAGCAGAGATTAATGAGAACCTCACACACTGACAGGCTTAGAAAAAATAAAATTCCTGCAGGGATGCAAATATTTTAAGAAGTTCATGGTCAGTGCTATGTTAACATGATCTCAGGTGACACATTAAGTCTAGCTTTAGAAAATGTTTTCTGGACATAGTGGAGCATGTGTCCTTATTACATGTTGGAGCATCTTCTGGGTATATGCCCAGGAGTGGTATAGCTGGGTCCTCAGGTAGTACTATGTCCAATTATCTGAGGAACCAACAAACTGATTTCCAGAGGGGTTGTACCAGCTTGCATTCCCACCGGCAATGGAGGAGTGTTCCTCTTTCTCCGCATCCTCTCCAGCATCTGCTGTCAACTGAATTTTTGATTTTAGCCATTCTGACTGGTGTGAGGTGGAGTCTCAGGTTGTTTTGATTTGCATTTCCCTGATGACTAAGGATGTTGAACATTTCTTTAGGTGCTTCTTGGCCATTTGATATTCCTCAGTTTGTTTAGCTCTGCACCCCATTTTTAATAGGGTTATTTGGTTCTCTGGGGTCTAACTTCTTGACTTCTTTGTATACATTGGATATTGACCCTCTATCAGATGTAGGATTGGTAAAGATATGGCTGTCTCCTGAGAGGCCCTGCCAGAGCCTTACAAATACAGAGGTGGATGTTAGCAACCAACCATTGGACTGAACACGAGGTCCCTAACAGAGGACTTAGAGAAGGGATTGAAGGAGTTAAAGGGGTTTACAACCACATGGGAAGAATAACAATGTCAACCAACTAAACCCCCCAGAGCTCCCAGAGACTAAGCCATCAACAAGGGAGTACACATGGCTCCAGCTGCAAATGTAGCAGAGGATGGCCTTGTTATGCATCAATGGAGGGAGATGCTCCATTGTAGGCGCTGAGGTGGAAGTGAGTGGGTGGGTGGAGGAACACCCTCATAGAAGCAGGGAGAGGGAGGATGTGATATGATATTTCCGGGAGGGAGGGAAACTAGGAAAGGGGATAAACATTTGAAATGTAAATAGAGAAAATATCCAATAAAAAAAAGAAAATGTTTTCAAAATTTTTGCCCCCTTTTCATTTATTTTCTTGTGTGGGTAGGGGGTCAGGGGGAGGAATCAGAGGACACAGTTTTGAGGGGTTCATTCTTTCCTTTCACCATGGAAGTTCCAGGGATTGAACTTAAGTTGTCAGCTTTTGTGAAGTGTCTTTTTAACCCACTGTGATGGTTTGTATGTGCTTGGCCCAGGGAGTGGCACTATTAGGAAGTGTGACCCTGTTGGAGGAAGTGTGTCACCGTGGGTGTGGGCTTTAAGACTCTTGTCCTAGCTGCCTTCAGAATAAGATGTAGAACTCTCAGCTCCTCCAGCCCTACATCTGCCTGGATGCTGCCATGTTCCCGCCTTGATGATAATGACTGAACCTCTGAACCTGTAAGCCAGCCCCAATTAAATGTTGTCCTTATAAGGGTTGCCTTGTGCATAGAACCTTCACAGGGCCAAGGGCCTCTCCTCCCATTGATGACCAACTTGGCCATCCTCTGCTATACATATGCTGCTGGAGCCATTAGTCCCACCATGTGAACTCTTTGGTTGGTGTTTTAGTCCCTGGGAGCTCTGAGGAATGTCAGGGCCACTAAGCAGGAGGGGGTGGGGTGGTGAGCAGGGGAAGGGGGGAGGGAACAGGGGTTTGTTTTAGTTTTTTTTAATTTTCTTTCTTTCTTTTTCTTTTTCTTTTTTTTCTTTCTTTCTTTCTTTCTTTCTTTCTTTTTTTTTTTTTTTTTTTTTT
>NW_022196906.1:93502673-93509372 GCF_008632895.1 Mastomys coucha
AAGCATCTAAAAAAAAAAAAAAGAGTTGCCTTGGTCATGGTTGTCTGTTCACAGCAGTAAGACTGGAAGTTGGCACCAGGGACTAGGGTATTGCTGTAATAGGCCCGACTATGCTTTCGTTTGGAAGAAAGTGGATTTGGGGATTTGGAAAGCCATCGAATGTTTTAAGTAGGGCTTAATGAGACATCCTAGTAAGAATATGGAAGACTTTATTGCTATGAATAATTTT
The DNA here is from genome assembly GCF_008632895.1 of Mastomys coucha. Taxonomy (NCBI): domain Eukaryota; kingdom Metazoa; phylum Chordata; class Mammalia; order Rodentia; family Muridae; genus Mastomys; species Mastomys coucha. The sequence continues at coordinate 93,502,903 of NW_022196906.1, forward strand.
AACTGTGCAGACCTGGCCCAAAAGGGTTCAGTGGATAAGAACTTCAGGATGTGGCCTAGAGAGCGTTTTTTTGTGGTGTTTTGGTGAAGAACGTGGCTACTCTTTGCCCTTGTCTGAAGAGTCTGCCTGAGGCTAAGGTGAAGAGACTCAGATTAATTCCATTCACAAAGGAAGTCTCAGAAACGCCCAGCATAGACTTTGCTCTCTGGTTAAGTCTTATGAAGAGCATTTTGAATAAGCATAGAACACTTAGAAAGGAAACATATAAAATATAGGGTTTGAATATTAAAGGAGCTCCAGGAAGTGAAATGGAGCTGAATCTTATGTTCAAGGATATTAAATTGAATTAAGGGATTGGTGACCTTGGGGCAAGATTACACCCAGCTAAGTTTAGGTCCAGGCTTGGTGGCACCCATTTTTAATACAAGGAGACAGAGACAAGCAGATCTTTTGAGCAGAGAAAAGCTTAAATCCAGGTTTGGTATTAGATGCCAGCATTCAGGAGATACAGTCATGCAGATCTCTGAGTTCAAGGTCAATCTGCCGAGCAAGTTCCAGGACAGCCAAGCTAGGTGGTGTGAATAAGTTGGAAAACAAAAAGCCGCTGGTGGTGTAATAGAACAAGGGGGCGTGTTCCAGCTCCAGCAAGCAGTGGAACTTTGGCAGGTTTGGCCATGTGTCCCTGGCTTTATAGTCAAGAGGAGAAGGAGACTACTGGGACAAATGATGCTGGTTAGCTGGAGCTAAGAAATTAGTGGTGATTAAGAGGAGACCAGCATCAGTGGGGTGAGATCTTCTGGGTAGTATTTTCTTTCTTTCTTTTTTAAAATAGGAAACTCAATGGAGATTATTTATTAAGCACCATTCATAAAATATAGATATTTGTTATAACACTGAGCACTTAAGATCTAATACCTACTATATTCATTATAATTAATCATTAGATGAACTATACCATGAGACAATGAATCTCATCAAAATTTGGAGGATTAATTGATGGGTAATTATTTTCTAAAGCTGATTTGAAAATTTTTGATTTGCTATACACAGTCAACACACGAGAACCTATCACGAGTAGTATCTGCTTGTGCTTACTCCACCATCACTGAAACCTCAAATACGGCTTATTCTCCTTTTTGAAATAAGTGATTATTGTCTTAGTTTTCTGAGAACACAAAGAAGCTGTGTTCCAGAGATAGCCCAGGTTGTACCTCATGCTACAGCTACAGCTAAGAGTCACTCAGGTGGTATTGCTTCTGAAGGCATGAAGGGGTCATGAAGAGCAGCTGAGGTTTGGCACTGTGAGAGGCTATGGAAGGCCGTTGGTGAATGGCCTCAATTGCAGTTGAAGGCCCAGGATTGAAGGGGTCATGCAAAGAAGTTGAGGGTTGGCACCCCAGAGGGAGCCTATGAGAAGCTATTAGTGAAATCTGGGTGCAGTGAGAAACCCCAGCATGTTAGAGATGCCCATGCTATGGAATGACCACCAGGAACAGCAGCAATGGAGTGGAGTCAACCAGAGCCTAGAGTGCAAAAGAGGGCAGAACTGGAGAAAGAACACAAGACCTTTGGAGGAGCCCAGAAGATCATGTGTGGATCTCAGACATTGGAACAAGAAGCTGTGAAGTTGAAGTTGCTTTGGAGACTCCAAGACAGAGCTGTGGGCTATCTGCTGAGGAAAGCTGCTAACCAGCCCAAGAGAAAGAAGTTTGTTGTGGTCAACAAAGATAAAAAAGGAGTGGAGATCTGAAGACTGCTTTGACATCAGACATGGAGGTGCAGAGTTTGGCGTTTGCCCAGCTGGTTTCCAGTCTTGCTTTGGGGATTACAGTTAAGTGATTGTATGAATCTCAGAAGAGACTTTGAACTTTCGACTTTTAACATTGTTGAGACTGCTATAGATTATGGGGACTTTGGAAGTTGGAATAAATGTACTTATTTTTATTATTCTGTGGCTAGGTATGGCACCCATAGACTCATTTGTTTCAACAAGCCTATGGGGGCAAGGGAGTAGAATGTGATGGTTTTATTTGCTTGGCCCAGGGAAAAAGGGAAGCATTTTGAAGAAGGGGTGCTAGATATACCAGGCATGCGCAGGAAACCTGTGTGTAATCCAAAGTACCGAAGGGCTTCAGGAATGCAGTGTGACAGTTAAGGAGCACAGTGGGGCATGAAGGCAAAGGCAATGTAGAGAACTGGAAGACTCAAACTGGATGTCTGGAGAGTAGATGCTCAGCTGGTAACCGATTCAGGGGAGAAAAAGAGACGGAAAGTGAATGATTACCATGGTGGGAAACGGAGAAATGATTCTGATCATTCCTCATCTGGAAACAGATTTTAAAAACAGCTCTAAATGTTCAAGAAATTAGAAGCCCAAATCTTTTGGGCCCACATGACAGAAACCAGAGACTTCAGGGCTCCAGATACTGGGACTTGAAGTATGTGGTAGAGAATGGAGAGATGTATTAGTAAGTGTAGCACCAAACTTCTGACACCAGCCTCAAGAACACTGGCAGCCAAGATGCTGTGCTCTCAGCCAGAGATTCAGGACAACCTTTCCAAAACCACAAAACAAAACAGCACAAAACAAACAAACAAAATAAAACAAAAACAAAAACGACTCAGAGACATTGAAATCTGGAAGTTCTGCCATGTACACAGGCTTTTACTTTGCAGTGCCTCACTCATGACTAGGAGAATGGAGACAAAACTTAACCAACACAGAAGAAATAACACTCACATGAAATATGAAAACCAGAACAGAAGTGGGGGTGTCAGGGAAGGACACTCAATGCAGCAGATGGGAGGATTTTTTTAAAATCATGGCTCCATGACATGTCAGAATATCAAATACAAAAGCAAGCAAATAAACAAACAGAAATCTTGTGGGGAGGTATTGTTGAGGTCGTGAATGTGCCTGAGACTATTGAGAGACACATAGGAAATGAAGCCATGGGCTGGAGAAATGACTCAGCAGTTAAGAGCAGTGACTGTCTTTTAGAGGCCCTGGGTTCAATTCCTAGCAGCCACACGGTGGCTCACAACCATCTGTAATGAGATCTGATGCCCTCTTCTGGTGCGTCTGAAGACAGTGTACTCACATATATCAAATAAATAAATCTTTAAAAAAAGGAAATGAAGCCACAGAAAAAAGGAGCAAAGTATATGCAGAAAGAAAAGAAACAAAGTCTTTCCTAATGGTATATAATGATAATATGAGAACAAACAGTGAGAATTTCTATATAGAAGGACCAGGAAGGGGTGAACGGATTGTTTCATGTAGGAATTCTTGTGTATGTGTTAAGCCTTAATCTTCCACATGAACAAAGCAACAGATGGTGGTTGGCACAGATATTCAATCAATAATGATATACATATATAAATATGTCACATTACATCATATAAAACAAGAGAGAGGAAAATACCAGAATAAGAAGCCCAAAGGGATGAGAGAGGGTATACCTGGGAGTGTGGAAGCCAAGGCTGAGGCCTCTCAGTTTTCCATTATAAGTCCAGCAAAAACCTTTACTTTCTTAACATGTATGGCATGTGTGTGTACCACAGAGGCCGGAAGAGGGCATCAGAGTCTCTGGAACTGGAGTTACAGATGGTTGTGAGCCACTGTGTGGGTGCTGAGAACCCAGCCTCTGTAATGGCAGCAAGTGCCTCTACTACTAAGTTCTCTCTCCAGTCCCAAGTGCTGGTTTTTGACCAGGGAACTGTCTGATCAAAGCTGTACTTAGCTGGGTCTCAGTGTATTGATCAGGGTAAGGCCAATGGTGGTGAAACAGGGGACTCAGGCAGGTCTTCAGGACAGCCCAGCCCCTGAGACACTAAAGGACAAAGGGAGTAACCTGAGGAAGCTCCTCCTCCATACTGTCACTCTCCCAGCCAGTGGGTGAATGAGGAGATCTTTGCCTACCTCATCTGAGGTTAGAAAACTAATTTAAAATAAAGATGCAGGATCTTACATTGGGTCTTCATGAATTATTATCTATTGGATTTATGTGAAATATATATACAGAGAAGAATGTGAACAGTATGAAAATATATTGAACAAAGGCATCTCTCCTTTCTAATTCGGATCTCAGACAATCTAGAGCCTTGTCCTGGAGAGAGAATGCAGCAGTTTCTGGCTCTCCCTTCTTGTTTGAATCTGTTTACAGCCATCTGTGTACCAGGTAGGAAAAACAGCAGAGTCCTCTGTTTGAACACACTCAGCATACAGACTCTCCTGCCCCTTGCTTGGCTTTCTCTGGGATGTTTATCTGCTCAAACTTTTTGTTTTGCTCTTTGTCTATATTTTCCCCCTGAGGCAGTCTTGTCTATAACCCCAACTGGCTTTGAAATCACTATGAAGCCGTAAACTTGTGGCAACCCTCCTGCCTCTGACTTCCAAGTGCTGGAGTTGTAGGCAGGTGCTACTACGCTCAGCTCTACTCAAGTGTTTCCTGATCTCTGTTGGCGTGGCAACATGAAGCCAGGCACTTGAAGAGCTGGCATGCTCTGGATGCCCTGTAGGAGCCACACAGTTCATACAGTGACAGCCTCTACTGGGCACACAATGTCACTTCTCACCCCAAACTCCTTGTAGAGGATGTTTAAGGAATTCACAGTTGTTGAAAGTATTATGATTCTGAGCCTCGCCTCGCCATGCTAGCATGTCTTGCAGCTCTCTGTTGCTGGAATTTTTGATTCATGCCTCTAGATCTTAAGGATGCTGACGAAAATCCAAGCTTAGTAGAGCTTGTTGCCACGGTGACAAAGAAACCCAAAATTTTCTCTAGGTTTAAGTTCTCCGGTGTGCATGTGTGCTTGTATGTGCAGGTGTACATGAGTGTGCATGCACACATGTGGAGGCCAGTGTCAGCTATCTTCACCAATCATTGTCCACCTGATTTTTGAAACAACAACTTTATGGCCTGGAGCTCACCAGCCTTGCTGGACTGGATGCTCAGTCTGCTCTGAGGATCCTCCTGTCTTTGCCCCAGCACGGGGGACCAGAGCTCAGATCTATATGTTTACATGGCACTCACTTTATAGATTGAGCCATCTCTCCACCTTCTCCTGAGCTTCAGGGCCTAAGTTATTCTTTTCTTTCTTATTTATTTATTTTTTTCTTTTCTTTTCTTTTCTTTTCTCTTCTCTTCTCTTATTTTCCTTTTTTTTTTTTTTTTTTTTTTTTTGAGACAGGATTTCTCTGTGTAGCCCTGGCTATCCTGGAACTCACTCTATAGACCAGGCTGGCCTCGAACTCAGAAATCCACCTGCCTCTGCCTCCCAAGTGCTGGGATTAAAGGCGTGTGCCACCACTGCCTGGATAGAGTTTAAGTTATTGTGAGGATTTACCCAGCTTCTGCCAAACTGTCTGATAACACCCTAGTGTTCTCAATGTCTCTGAACCTACTGGGGAGCAGCTCTCCTTTGCAGTCCCAGCTGGCAGCTACCCTGGCATCTCGGGGCTCCTGGTGGAGCAGCTCTCCTTTGTAGTCCTGGCCGGCAGCTACCCTGGCATCTGGGGGCTCCTGGTTCTTTCAGAGTTAAGGCTGATGCTCTCTCAGAGTCAGGAGTGTTTACTCCACACTGTCTATAGCAGTTGTACTTGTGATTGTAATTAGGTAAAGGTTCAAATACTACATAGGCCAATGAAACGTTTGTATTAAGAGAAGTTTTTATGAAAACTGAGCAAAGTTCCTTAAAAATTGGAAAGACTGAACAGTTAAAATTAAAGTTCTACTTATTTACTTATTTAGATGTTGGTAAAGAACTACAGAAAACTGGTGAAAATTAATTTTTTTTATGAAAGGCTAGAAAGTGTTTGTACTCTTATTTGCTTTAAAAACCTGGATATCAGAGAGTATTTATTAAATATGTGCTTTGGACAAAATAAAAACAAAAACAAAACCACAAAACATAGATCTAGCTTCAATGACAAGATTAACAAATGACCTCATCTTTATGTGCATACACATCAAATAAAAAATTTGAAGTATATATGCCATTTTAAAATGATGGTTACTTTAGAGCACAGTTCAAAAGCTAAGGAGTAGAGACTGAAAAAATTGTGTCTCATTGCCTGCTGACTTTGACCATGGAAATTACCCAGTCGGGCCCAGCAGGTGGTCCTGACTGTGGGAGTGTGCTTTGTGGAAACTGCTCTTTCATTCCTTTAGAAGAAGCCCTAGTCTGTTGCAAGCTCCATAGCTCTGAGTTCTGCCAGCCTGCTTTTCCCTACCATGTCATATCTTACCATTTCCCTACTCTCTGATGTTTCTCCTAGCTTCAAACTATTAGTTTTTATAATTATTTATTCTTTGAGAATAAATTTCATACATATATACAATGAAGATATGGGGTGATTACACCCCATAATTTCTCCTTCCTTTGTCCTTTCTTCTTCCTCCTCCTCCTCTCATTCCTCCTCCTCCTCTTCTTTTTCTCCACCCTCCTCCTTCTCCTCCTCTTCCTCC
>NW_022196906.1:93509563-93511537 GCF_008632895.1 Mastomys coucha
CCTCCTCCTCCTCCTCCTTCTTCTTCTTCTTCTTCTTCTTCTTCTTCTTCTTCTTCTTTTTCATAATCCACTGTGGACCCACTGTGGTCAATTAGTGCTGCTGTATTCACATGGTACGAGGCCATCGACTGGAGCATGAAAAAAAACCTACCAATGGCCAAACCCCCAAAGAAAAATGACTAAGTCTCCCCCACCAGCCAGCAACTGTTAACAGCACCTCATTTGAGAGTGAAGCTTTGGGAAACTCACCCCATTCATGCAGGAATTTTGACTGGCTTGATTTTGGGCAAGAAACCACAGTTTCTGTGAGTTTATGAGAGGAGCCACCATGTCCCCTTTGGCAAGCCACACTCCACAGAACTTCTACCTGCTTCAAACTGTTTTTATCTCTGGTTTCCATTCTGGCTATAGCTCTTATGATTGTTCCCAATTTTATGATAGAGGCTTGTTTTTCAAGAAAAAGAAAATGCCATTTGAAAGTTAGGGAAATAGCCCAGCAGGTAAGTGATTTCCCAGAATGCGCACGACCCTAGGTTTAATCCCTAGTACTGTAGGAAAACAAAAACAAAACAAAAGCACACAAAAATGAAAGTGGTCCATGTTCACATCCCTTTGACTAACTAGATCATGGCCACCTTTCTTGATTTCGTTTTTCCTAAGAATGACATGAGTAGCCCTCCTAATAAATTCATTTTTTGTTTTTGTTTTTGTTTTTGTTTTTCAAGATAGGGTTTTTCTGTGTAGCCCTGGCTGTCCTGGAACTCACTCTGTAGACCAGGCTGGCCTTGCCTCTGCCTCCCAGATGCTGGGATTAAAGGCATGTGCCACCATTGTCTGGCCTAATAAATTCCTTAATCTAGCATCTGTCCATGGAGTTCTTCCCCCCGGACCACACCCTGTGGTGACAAAGTGGCCGAGGCAGAGCAACCATCATGAGCTGAATGATACTAAATGATCTCTCGCTTCCACCAAGTTGTCATAAAATCTCTAGTCCCTTTAAAATCCCACCATTTCCCAAGTCCATCAGCTGCAGTGCCTTCAGTCTCTGCCCTCTTCAACACTACATTGTTCTTTTTTCAAAATCTATTCTTCAGTCTTTGATCCAGGAACATTCAACTATTTACCTAAGCATTCCTTCTTGGTTGGGAATTATGAAAGTATATTTATTTTTCTACTTAAGAATACACGATGAAGGGCCAAATGCCCCAGCATTTGCTCCTTCATCATTATTTGGCAATGTGATTTTCTCTTAGAAGATAACATCTCTCTTTGGTTTGGAGAATTCCACGACTTGAAATTACTAGCACAAAAGAAGTATGTTTCCAAAAAGGTTGTTTGTCCAAATCTACACCCAGTCTACTCTCTCTTTCAATGTGCTTCTCATGCTGTGTTTTGTGTGTGCATGTATGTGTCTGTTAAAGGGACAGGTCTCCATTTTCAGATTCCTGAGAACTGCAGAGATTTCTGGCTGATGAATCCTTTCCAGGATGCACCATCTCCCTTAGAGGGGCAGGTCTACAGAAGTCTGTAAAAGAGATTATCTAGGGAGGAGACTATGAAGGTAAGTCCACACAGAATTAAACTGAAGGATTCTTTGGATAATGAGCCTGCCTGACACAAAGACTATAGCTCTTCATCATCAGTACTTCATGATGGCATGTGATGCATGAGATAAAGTTGCCAGGGGACTGTTTCCGACACTTAAAGGAGTGGAATTGATCTATAATTGGATAGAAGTGGCCAGGAAGACAGTAGCACTTCTGGTGATATTGTATCTATTAGGAATTTTTAATTAGTGAGAGAGTCTGACAGAGTCTGGATTCCAGTGTCAGGGATCAATGGTAGAGCTGGAATAAAGATGTTGCTGTAGCAAGATGAAGTATCTGTTTGGAGGGGAGTGGGCTGGTGTTCTGTGGGAGCCCTGCTGGGCTCACTAAAGAACTCAAAACCGAAACCAGAGACTTAGCTCGCTGG
>NW_022196906.1:93524068-93538281 GCF_008632895.1 Mastomys coucha
AGGTTTCCAAATCCTCGGTTCGTGGAACCCCACGCAAGTAGGAGCTGCGGGACGGCATCCTACAGTGTTCCAGTGGTCCCACTGATTCTACTGAGTCTATCACCAACTCCTGTTCAGTCCACTAATTATTTTTGGGTCCATTGCTTAAATACCGGGATCCCCAATCATTGTTCTCAGATTACCTCCTTCCCCAGTGTACACACACTTACTCCAGATTCTCTTACTCACATCCTGTGTTTCTAGAGTGTGCCAAGGACCATCCAAACTTGTTTTCGGACTTTACCTAACACCATGACTGCAGCAAATCTAAGACTAAACACAGGCCAGTGAGACGGTTCAGTGGGTAAGGGCACTTGCTGCCAAACCTGACAGTCTCTGGGACCCACATGCTAAAAGGGGAGAACTGACTCCCACAAGCTGTCCTCTGACCTCCTGTACACACCGATGCCTGCACATGCCTACGCACATATATGCACATGCATTCATGTACACTTAGAACTGAGCATGCATATTCTCCTTAGTTTCCTGTGTTCTGGACTGTGGATAAGTGGGTAAATGGCATTATGTCCTCCACCTGAGTGCCTAAGCAAAGGTCATTTTCCTCCCTCTCCTGAGACCTAGGCTTGGCCTTTTCTTACTGTTTTCTCTTTCAATGTTTGCTATTCATCTAGTTCTATAACCATCCTAGACCAGGTGGTGTTTGTAAGCCTGAAGCTGTGAGCAGAGCAAGGTGCTCCTGTGTTCAGAGCCATGGCTGCAGTGAAGTCGTGGGACATAAGCCAGCACTGTCGGCAATACCTTCAGTTCATTATAAGTCTGATTAATTTTTTTTAAAGATTTATTTCATTATTTAACTAGGTCTCTCTCTCTCTCTCTCTCTCTCTCTCTCTCTCTCTCTGTGTGTGTGTGTGTGTGTGTGTATGTGTGCACATGGGTGTCTGCAGAGACCATAAAAAGACAGTAAATCTGGGGTTGTGAGCCACTTGGTTTGGGTGCTAAGAACTCAGATCCTAGGGAAGAGCAGTGAGTGTTCTAAACTGCTGAGCCATCTCTCCAACCTCTCAAATTAATTTTCGGTCATTACATGTTAAGAAGCCTTTTCCTGTTCCTTGACATGACTGCATATTGATTACAACCCACAGCTTAAGAAACTCAACCACGTACTGTTGTCTAAGCATAGCTCACAGTCACTTAACGGCTTAGCATCATCACAGTCAAAAGAGAAAGGTCTTTCATTAGAATGCAGGCTGATGGTTCATCACCTTTAGGATGCCATCTGTTGTGATGGTTTGTATATGCTCAGCCCAGGGAGTGGCAATATTAGAGGGTGTGGCCCTGTTGGAGTAGGTGTGGCCTTATTGGAGTAGGTGTGTCACTGTGAGTGTGGGCTTTAAGACCCTCATTCTAGCTGCCTGAAAGTCTTCTACTAGCAGCCTTCAGATGAAGGTGTAGAACTCTCAGCTCTGCCTGCACCATGCCTGCCTAGATGCTGCCATGCTCCCATCTTGATGATAATGGACTGAAACTCTGAACCTGTAAGCCAGCCCCAATTAAATGTTGTCCTCATAAGACTTGCCTTGGTCATGGTGTCTGTTCACAGCTGTAAAACCCTAACTAAGACATTTGTCCTTGGGTATTCCCTTAGATGAAATGTCTTTCTATATCTACTTGTATATTACACCTCTGATAGAGTCTTTCTGGACCACTAATTTTTTTCCAGAGTCCATAGTTTCTGCATTATTTGCACGCTTCATGCATGCATCTAATATTTTACTGTATTGCCATTGTCTTTTTGTTAGTTTCATTCTAATGCCTGTTGAGCTTTAAAGGAAGGACATTATCTTTTTCTTTTAATGCAGTGTTATACAAGTTCAAAGACCTACCCAAGGGCCTTAAGTTAAAGCAGCAGCATGAATGAAAGCATCAGGAGAGAATGACAAATTAAACAGAGATGCTATTATTACATAATGTGAAGGCTATGAATTTGCTGTCTGTGCCCAAGCATAGCAATTAACTAGTAAAAAACAGTAATTTCTAAGTGTAATAAATAACTTATATTCAAGAAGACATAGATAAAAATTACGTTTAAAGCAATCAAATATTCCATATAGCAGGCAGATACAAAGGTATCTATTACAAGAATGTACACAGACTCACCAGGCAATAGTAGCATATGCCTTTTATTCTAGAACTTGGGAAGCAGAGGCAGGTGAATCTTTATGAGTTTGAGGTCAGCCTGCTCTACAGAGTGAGTTCCAGGACAGCCAAGGGTACAGAGAAAAACCCCCTGTCTCTAAACTCCAAAACTAAACCAAACCAACCAAACAACAACAATGAAACAAAAATAAGTGCATACACAGAGTCAAAGAAAACATTTAAAAATTAAAGTTAAAATTAAAAGAGTAACTCCAGTGATTGGAGATGTAGGAATCTTGTCAGGGAAGCGAAATCTTCCCTGTGTCACTTTTGCTGTTGTTGTTGTTGTTGTGACAAAATACCCAGGAGGAGGGAGAAAGACTTATTTCTGGCTTATAGTTTTAGATATTATCAATAATAGGATGAACTTATTGCTTGGGACCTGATGTGAGACAGATTATCATGGTAACAGGAGCAAGTGGTCAAAATAGGCAGCTGAACTGGGAGCGAAGAGAGGGAAAGGGCCAGAGACAAAGTTTTCAAAGGCATACCTCCAGTGGCCCACTTCCCCCAAGAAGTCGCTCTTCCTAATAGCCCACTCAGTGATGAACTCATTGATCGTTCCATTGGGCATAGGGACCATTGATCGTTCCATTGGGCATAGGGACCATTGATCATTCCATTGGACATAGGGACCATTGATCGTTCCATTGGACATAGGGACCTTATGGTTCCATCATCTCTCAACAGCACCACTAACTGGGAACTAACCCTTCAGTAGTGGACTCTTGCCATGACCTTCACGGCTTAGGGACCGACCCAACCAGGGTGATGGTGGATGGAGTTATAGCAGACACACATACAGAAAAGCTGGGATTGGGTAAGGTGTGTGCTCTGACAGAGATGCAACAAGAGAGCCCTGGAAACCCAGAGCATTGATTATATGCAGCAGGAAGGAGGAGGAGGACACAGGTTAGCTAATCCGAGTAGGAGGTCTCTGTGGAGAACAGTGTGTGGTCATCTGACAGGAGGAGGCGGTGCTGATAGCTTCAGTATACAACATCAACCTTAGGGACTGGGAAGCCTCAGCTGACACTTTATTCACACACTGGTTTTAGCTAAAGATCAACCATTTGTTAACATTTTGACTTGGACCAGGGGAACAATTGCCATTCCCATGGGCCTGGCCTGGGGAAGGTCTTGCCATTCCTGTGGGATTGAGGCACTTGGTGGGTGGGGGGAGGGGAGGTCTCTGACAGAGCTGTGCTCATATCAATAACATAAATCCACTCAGGACTTCATCTGCTTCCTGTGGGACTGTATGAGGATGCTTCAAATTCAAATAATACTGAAATGAGAAGTACAGCAGATGTGTTCAACAGAAAACCTGGAAAAGGAAAAGAAAAAATAGTGGTTGAAGACAAATAAATTTAAGTTAAACATTCTTAAGAGGAGAGAAAAAATATTAAGGAAAAGTAAAGTTATAGAGATGGATGGAATAACACTGTGATGGTTTGAATAGGTATGGCCCCCATAGATTCATGTGTTCAATGCTTGGTCCATAAGTAGTGGCATTATTAGGAGGTGTGGTCTTGTTGGAGGAAGTGTCGTGGGGTTGGGCTTTGAGGTCTTCTATGTTCAAGCCCTGTCCAGTGTAGAAGCTAGTCTCCTCCTGGTGGCCTTCGGATCAAGATGTAGACATCTTGGCTCCTCCAGCCCTACATCTGTCTGCATACTGCCATGCTTACCTCCATGATGATAATGGACCAAACCTCTGAAACTGTAAGCCCACCCCAATTAAATATTTGCATTTATAAAAGTTGTCTTGGTCATAGTGTTTCTTCAAAGCAATAAAACCTTAACTAAGACAAACACAAAATATTTCAATACATGTTATCTCAGTCCCATAGGGAAATAAGAAAAAAAGACAAAAATTATATAAAACAACTCAAAATTTAGTAGAAAATAACATTATATACACACAAGCAGCAAGAAATGTACAAAGAAAACCAACACCAGAAAATGATTTTTTTTTTATAAAAAAGCAACAAAATAAAACTGTCTTGCTACAGCACAATAAAAGTATAAAAATAAAAGAAACAGCAAAAATAAGTGACACATTCCTGAAGGATAATAATGGCATACTAAAGAGCTGAATTCTCATCAGAGACTGTGGCAGACAGGTGACATTAGAACCACAGGTCAGAGAACAGGGAGGGAGTATCCAAACATTATATCCCACGATACTGTTTTTTAAAACTGTAAGTAAAGTGAGGCTATTCTCTCATAAACAAGCATCAAAAGAATGCCTTACCAGAAAGCCTGTTCTATAGGAAACATGAAAGAATATTCTTCAAGCAGGAGTCAGATGATACCAAATGTGTAGAAAGTAACGGAGAAAAAAAATGTATGAGTATGTAAACTGCATTTGGTTTATATATGTAGCTGTATACTAGATGTGTTTTACCCATATGAAGTCTCTGCATACCTCTATATGTTATACAACATAGGTGTGTATATAATTTTACATGTAATTATTATTATATAGAGTATATCAAAATACACAATTACTGAGAGCAAAATAATTATTGTGTTTATAATACATATAGTTAAATAAGTTAACAATGGCCATATATGAGGATAAATGAAAAAAAATCGTTGTATACTTCCATATATTGAAGTGATTTAATGTTTGTTCTAAGCATTTTGGGATAATTACTTGTTACTTTTGCCTCACTCTATAGTTCCCAACAGAAACAACTTAAGGGAGGAAAAATTCATTTTGGCTCAAAGTTTATAGGACTTTAGTCCACTGTGGTGTTGAAGATATGGCAGCTTGGTCTACAGAGCTCTGTAGAAGTGTGAAATGGAGGATGGCCATATCACAGCAGACCAAGAGGTTCAGGGAACCACTCACAGTGGCCATGGATGTATAACCATCCCCAGTGACTTCCCCACAGTGACCCCTCTCACAGGCCTCATTTCCTCAGCCCTCCAGAACCTGTTGAAATAGAACCATCACCCAGAGACTGAGTAATCAAAACATGAGCTTATGGGGGACATATTTTAGCTTCAAACTTAACAGACTCAAACTGCATCATCATAGATCAAATAGATGTAGATATCTGTAAAATAGTACAACTAATAGCTATGGAAAACACATTCTTCTTCTAAGCCTGTAGAACTTCCTCCAAAATAGATTACATTTTAGGCTAGAAAGCATGTCTTAAATATTTATAAAAAATTGAAATAAGTGCTCTCACTTTATCAGATCATGATAAAATAAAACCACATAAGTTGATAGTAAAAGAGATTACAAAAATGACACAAATACATGGAGAGTGACCAATATACTTTTGACTGGCTAATAGGTCATTGAATAAATTAGTTGGGTGATTTTAAAAGTCCTAGAATCAAAGAGAAACATTTCTAGACATGAAAAACCTACCAGGATTGAGCTAATGAGATATAATGAACCCATCTAGATTTATCATTAGCAATGGGTCTGAAGCAGTCATAAAGAATTTTCTAACTAGGATAATCCCTGGGCCAGAAGAATTTCCTGCTGAATTCTACTAGACACTAAAAGAAGTATTGAAATCAATATTTATCAAGTTATTTTATAAAGTTAAAAGAGAAGGGATATTCCCAAACTCATTATCCAAAGTCAGTACCACTCGATCGCAAACTTTATAGCCCAATTTCCCCACTCTTTCAGTCTGCCCTTCACTCTACTCTGAGCCCTCCATCTTCCTAGTCACCATGACCCAGACCCCAAGTAAGGTGGAGACTGCCTGCTCTGACAGAGTCTACACAGACTGTGAGATGCTCAGGCCACACAGAACAGAAGAACAGAAGGGAAACAAACTAAGGAACAAAACACTCATCCAACAAAGACAAACCCAGAAATCGGTACCTAGACCTATATGTACTCCAAACACAGATGCTAAGAGGCCAGTGTAAGAACACAGCAACAGCTAAGACAGTGCCATCACCAGAAGCCAGCTATCGTACTACAGTGATCCCTGGATATTCCAACATAACAGAAGCACAAGGAAAAGACCTTAAAACCGACTTTATGAAGGCGATTGCGGTCCTTAAGGAGGAGATGCATAAATCTCTCCAAGAAATTAAGGAAAATACATGCAAACAATTGGAGGAAATGAATAAGTCCCTTAAAGAAAGAAAAACAAGGGAATGAATAAATGAATGAAGGAAATGAATAAAACTGTCCACGACCTGAAAATGAAAATAGAATCAATAAAGAAAGCACAAACTGAGAAAATTCTACAAATGAAAAATCTAGGTAAGCAAACAGGAACTTCAGACACAAGTATCACTAACAGAATATGAGATAGAAGAAAGAATCTCAGGTATAGAAGATACAACAGAAGAAATTGATAAATTGGTCAAAGAAAAATTTAAACCTAAAGAGTTCCTGACCCTAATCATCCAGGAACACTGGGACACTCTGAAAAGACCAAACCTAAGAATAATAGGAATAGAGGAAGAAGAAGACGCTCAACTCAGAGGTCCAGAACATATTTTCAGTAAGATCATAGATAAAATTATTCCCAACCTAAAAGGAGATAGATGCCTATAAAGGTACAAGAAGCTTACAGAACACCAAATAGATGGTACCAGAAAAGAAATTCCCATTCCTACATAACAATCAAAATATTAAATATTCAGAACAAAGAAAGAATATTAAAAATTGCAAGGGAAAAAGAGCAAGAAACAAATAAAGACAAACCTAACCGAATTACACCTGACTTCTCAGTGGAGACTCTAAAAGCCAGAAGGGCTTGAAGAGATATTCTGCAGACTCTAAGAGATCACAGATTCCAGCCCAGACTACTGTACCCAGCCAACCTTTCAATCACCACAGAACGAGAAAGCAAAACATTCCATGACATCATCAAATTTAAACAGTATCTATCCACAAATCCACCCCTACAGAAGGTACTAGAAGGAAAACTACAACCCAAGGAGGTTAATTACATCCATGAAAACACAGGCAATAAATGATCTCACACCACGCCCCTGAAGGCATTGCAGGTGTGGAGAGAGGCCATGTTTATGCTTGGTGTTCTGACCTGTGAATTAATCTGAATGAATAGTAGCCTTACATTTCCTAAGAAAAGTTAGCTAGAGATGACCACCAGCCTGGTGTCAAGCAGGTCCAGACAGGGAGCTAGCCTGAGAAAACCACCAGTCCAACATCATGCAGGCATCAATGGGATCCCAGGGCAAGGTGTGAGCTAGAGACTAGAAGAAACCCCTTCCCCAGCCTGGGACAGCAGGCTCAGGGAGGGAGTAAGCCTGAGACAGATGACCTTTGTTGAGGAGTGAGCCCTGGAGCAGTGGAGACTGGCAGCACAGGGTCTGGACAGGGAGCTAGCCTGAGATGACCAACGACCCAGCACAATGAAGGCCCTGAGGAGAGGCCAGACCATGCCCAAGATGTTACCTTCCTGGGGTCATAATGCACAAGTGGGGCATAGCACTTCTGAGACAATCCTAGATGCTTGGAGACCCGACACCACTAAGAGGAGCAAGTCAGTGGTGGAGAAATGGAAGAGAAAGAGAAACAGAAGGATGTGGGCACAATGAAAGAGAACTGGAGACTCAAGGGTAGTGAAGAGCTGCCTGATGTGAGTAGCCAGTGACACCACCGGGAACCACTCCCTTATTCCCTTATTCCTTTGTCACCTATGGCAGATAGGAGAGCTGGCCATAGGGTCATAAGAGTGGGAAAACTTGCCATGTTCTTCACAGCTGCAATACCAGCTCAGATACCTCTCAGGCCCAGATTCAGGGCTTTGAGTTAGCCCACCCAGATATCTACCCCATTGATGAAGTGCTGGAATACATGAAGGGGTGTGTTCCTACAGGTCCAGAACTATAGGATCTCCATGGCACCAGGTAAGAACAGGATATCCTAGAGGAGTCCCAGTGAGGTTCCAGTATTGATAGAGTAGCAGAAACCATATGCCTTGTACCAGGTCAATGAATCATTGCAATGAACATTTGCAAAAGAAGTGTATGCTGTGGGACATACTGTGACGCAATACAGCTTCCACAATGAAATTGTTTTTTTCTCTGTAGGGTGAGGAAGTTGCAAGGGTAGAGGGTAGGCATGAGGGTTAGGAGGGATGAATGGGATTGCAGTGTGTGATGTGAAATTTACAAAGAACCAATAAAAGGTTAAAAACTTTGTGCCAACAAAAGCAAAAGGACACACACACACACACACACACACACACACACCACAGCCACCACCACTACCACTACCAAAAAAACCAGTAATTAATAGCCATTGGTAATTTATATTTCTCAGTATCAATAAATCCAATTCCCTAATAAAAAGACCTAGGTTAACAGGATGAATGTGAAAACAGGATTTATCATTCTGCTGCATATAAGAAATTCAGCTCAACATCAAAGATAGATATTACTTCAGAGTTAAGGGTTGAGAAAAGATTTTCCAAGCAAATGGACTCAAGAAGCAAGCTGGTGTAGCTCTTTTAATATCTAACAATATAGATGTCCAACTAAAATTAATCAAAAGAGATGGAAAAGGACAATTCATACTCATAAAAGGAAAAAATCCACCAAGATGAAGTCTTAATTCTGAACATCTATGTCCCAAATGAAGAGCACCCACATTTGTAAAAGAAACATTACTAAAGCTTAAATTGCACATTAAACCCCACACATTAATAGGGGGCACTTCAATACCTCACTCCCACCAAAGGGCAGGTCTTCCAGATAAAAACTAAGCAGAAATAATGGAGCTAACAGAGATTATGACTAAAATAGATCTAATAGGTGTCTCCAGAACATTTCACCAAAACACAAAAGAATAAACCTTCTTCTCAGAACCTCACAGAACTTTCTCCAAAATAAACGACACCCTTAGTCACAAAGCAAGTCTTAAAGGTACAAGAAAATTGAAAAAAAAAAAAAAAAACCCTGTAATAACTCTTACCATATAACCAGGAACTGAAGCTGGATTTCAAAAACAGAAACAACAGAAAGCCTACAAACTCATGGAAACTAATCAACTCTCAACTGAATGACTATGGGTAAAGTCAGAAATAAAAAGAAGGAAGAAGAAAAGAAAGAAAGAGAGAGGAAGGGAAGAAAGAAAAGAAGGAAGGAAGGAAAGAAAGAAGGAAGGGAGAAAGAAGGAAATTAAAGACTTTTTAGAATTCACTGAAAATGAAGGCACAACATACCCTAACTTATGGGACACAAAGTGGTGCCGAGAGGAATGTTTACAGAACTAAGTGACTTCATAAAGAAATTAGAGAGCTCTCATACTTGCACCTCTACTGAAAGCTTTAGAACAAAAAGAAAAATAAACACACCTAAGAGGAATGCACAGCAGGAAATAATCAAACTGAGGGCTGAAATCAACAAAATAGAAACAAGGAGAACAATAGAAAGATTCAATGAAACAAAGTTTCTTTGAGAAAATTAACACAATAGACAAACCATCATCTAAACTAACTGAAAGACAGAGAATATTCAAATTAACAAAACCAGAAAGGGAAAGGGGGACATAAAGACACCTAGGATATCCAAAGAATCATTAGTTCATACTTCAAAAACCTGTACTCCACTGTGATGGCTTGTATATGCTCGACCCAGAGAGTGGCACTATTAGAAGGTGTGGCCTTGTTGAAGTAGGTATGCCACTGGGTGTGGGCTTTAAGATCCTCATCCTACCTGGAAATAAGTATTCTGCTAGCAGCTTTCAGATGAAGATGTAGAACTCTCAGCTCTTCCTGTACTATACCTGCCTGGATGCTGCCATGTTCCTGTCTTGGTGATAATGGACTGAACCTCTGAATTTGTGAGCCAGCCCCAATTAAATGATGCCCTTATAAGAGTTGCTTTAGTCTCCATGTCTCTTCCCAGCAGTAAAACCCTAAGACATCCACAACATTGGAAAGTCTAAAAGAAATGAACAATTTTCTTGATAGATACCACCTAACAAAGTTAAACCAAGATCAGATAAATAATTTAAATAAACCTATAATCCATAAGGAAATAGAAGTAGTCATTAAAACTCTCCCAGCCAGAAAAAAAGTCCAGGGACAGATGGTTTTAGCACAGAATTTTACTAGACTTTAAAAGAAGAGCTAATACCAATACTCCTCAAATTATTTCACAAAATAAGAAACATTGCCAAATTTATTTGATGAGGCCATAGTCTCCTGATAGCAAAACCACACAATGACTCATCAAAGAAAGAGAATTACAGACCAATTTCCCTTATGAACATTGATGCTTTTAAAGTTACTATTGAAAACAAAATCAGCTGTTTTTTTTAATGAGACTCTCCTGAAGCTTTAAAAACATTCTTATTTTATGTGTTTCATGTTTTAGCTGTAATACAATGAATCCGTTGGGGGGCTTCTTTCTGGCCCTGTATATTGGCTGTTCTATATACCTCATGTAGCTGGGGCTGTCTTTCCCTAAGTTTGGAAAATTTTCTTCCATGGTTTTATTGAAAATATTTTCTATGCCTTTAGTATGGAATTCTTGTGTCCAAATGACTTAAGGATTTGATCATGGTGTATTCAAATATCTGCCATATTCTGTTTTTGTGACTTTTTTTTCATATTCTTTGAATGATTCAACTTCTCTACCTTTCTTCAAGGCTTGATATTCTGCCCTCTGCATGATCCCTTCTCTTCATTGGGCTTTCCATTGAACCATCTATTTGAGCTTATTGAAATTTTCACTTCAGTTTGAGTTTTCTTTAGCATTTTTATCTCTGTATTGAATTCTATTTTCATATTTTGAATCAATCTCCTTATTTTGTTCTGTTGTTTATATTATCTGGAAATTTAATTTTTATCTTCTTTAAAAGTATTTCCTAGTTCTCTCTCTCTCTCTCTCTCTCTCTGTCTCTCTCTCTCTCTTTCTGAGTGTATGTAGGTAGGTATGTGTGGAGGTCAGAGGACACTTGTGAGATTCTCTCTCTCTCTTTTAACCATGTGAGTCCTGGGAATTAAACTCAGATCATCAGGATGAGGAGCAAGTCGCTTTACCCTCTGGGCTATCTAATCACCCCCATTCTTATTCTCTTTACATTAATTCCTGTCCTCTGAATTCTACACACACACACACACACACACACACACACACGCACACACACACACACACACACACACACTTCTTTTCAATTCTTTTGTTGCAGTTCATCTAAGTTGCTCTTCTTGGTAATACTACTATAGAATTAGTAATGCTTGGATGAGATTTTTCCCTCTCTCTTTTGTGTGCGTGTATGTGTGTGTGTGTGTCTGTTGCTTATGTTTTTGTGTTGAGAGTTTCACATCTGATGTTAGTTTATTGGTTGAGACTTTTAATATGAGCTGCTGTTTCTCTTGCATCAAATACATAGTTGGATCTATGCTCACTATTACTTCAACCTAGCTACTTTTAAAAGACTGTTAGGTGATAGGTGCTCTGTGTAAGTTGGCAGGGAGGAAGTAGGGGTGCTAGATTCAGTGGGGTGTGGTTCTAACCTGGGGAGTGGGTAGGTACTTTTTTTGTCGGTGGGAATGTGGCCTTTGACTTGAGAGTGGGTGGGTATTCTGTATTCTATTTTCAGTTCTCTGAGACACTTCCACACACCTTTCCATAATGGCTTCACAAATTTGCATTTTTCTTACTCCACATCCTGGCCTACATTTATTCTCATTTGCTTTGTTGGTGAAAACTATTCTGAGTTGAGATTGAATCTCAAAGTAGTTTTAATTTGCATTTCCCTGACAAGTAAGGATGCTGAACCCATTTTCAAATATTTATTGATCATTTTTAATTTCCTCTTTTGAGAACTATCTATTTAGTTCATTTGGCCATTTATTGAAAAAATAATTTGCTTTTTTGCTGTTTAACTTTTTAGTTCTTTATATATTTTCATTACCAATCCCCTTCTAATGTGTAACTTGTTAAATTTTTTTTTTTTTGTTTTTCAAGACAGGGTTTCTCTGTATAGCCCTGGCTGTCCTGGAACTCACTCTGTAGACCAGGCTGGCCTCGAACTCAGAAATTTGCCTGCCTCTGCCTCCCAAGTGCTGGGATTGAAGATTTTTATACATGCTGTAGATTGAAACTTTATTTTCATAATTATTTCCTTTTCTGTACAAAAGCACCCTAATTTTGCCTAATTCTATTTGTTGAATCTTGAAATTATTTTTTGTGCTATTGCAGACCTGTTCAAAATATCTTTGACTGTGTCTATATCTTGAAGTGTTATATATATATATATTTTCTGTAGAACTTCCACATTTTTCATGTTATATTGTCTTTGATTAACTTTGAATTGATTTTGGTGCATGCTAAAAGATAACAGTCTCATTCTTTTGCATGTGAGAATAAGATTTCCCAGAACCACTTGTTGAAGAAACTATATTTGCTCCGATGTATAATTGTGAGTTTTGAACAAATTAGGTGGATATAACTGTATATTTGTTTCTGAGTGTTCTATTCTATTTCATTGGCCTGTACAACTGTGTTAATACCATACTGGTTTTTTTTTGCTTTTTTTTTTTTTTTTTTTTTTTTTTTTTTGAGACAGGGTTTCTCTGTGTATCTCTGGCTGTCCTGGAACTCACTCTGTAGACCAGGCTGGCCTCGAACTCAGAAATCTGCCTGCCTCTGCCTCCCGAGTGCTGGGATTAAAGGCGTGCACTACCACTTATTTATTATGACTCTGCAATATAATTTGGAATTAGATTTTGTCCAGCATTGCTCTTTTTGCTAAGAGTTGTTTTAGATCTTCAAGATATTTTATGTTTTATATACATTTTAATATTTCTTTTCTAATTCTGTGAAGAATAAACATCATTGAGATTGTGGGGATTGCATTGAATCTGTAAATTGACTTTGGTGGCATAGAAGTCAAGTGTTGGGAGGAACTGCCCAGATCCAGCAGCCTTGTAGTGGTAGGTTATTGATTCTGAGCCATTTGCAGAAGTGCTGGTCTCTCAGGGTCAGTGTGTGGCATTCTGAAGGTATATCTGCTCAGTTGTCTGTGTGCCTTGCTGTAGTTCTGTCTTCAGGGGAGATTTGAACAGCTCACTGTCTTGCTAACTTGCTAGTGTCTCTAGCTGCGTATGAACACATTCTCTCCTTCACACTTTTATTCCCTCTTGTACATGTTTTATCTTCTTTGTGTTTATTTGTGGCATTCTGCTTAATATCTTTATATCCTTCTTTCCCTTCATTTTCTTTTCAGTAATTTCTGATCTTTAAAAAAATCCAGTCAATTTTTATAGTAACAATGTGATCAAAACTTAAAATTTTATTTGATTAACTTATCAAATAATTTTTATACTTTTTATTATTTGGCCATAAAATATCAGTCTCTCTTTAAAGATATTCCCTGTGGTGATATTTTATAACTACATATAAAATTTCAACAACTAAAGTACTTCATATAGGAAGCTGTCTAAATATGTGATTTGTACTGATATCTTTATGATGGCTTGTTTTCTGGTGATCTTCTAAATTTTTTTAAATTGTGACTTCATTGGCTCAACTCAATCAGTAAGTCCAGAGAGATGGGAGTCCTGAGGGATGGTGGATCCCGAGAGATGATGACTCCTGAGAGATTGTGAGTCTTGAGTGATGGGGTGTCCCGAGGAATGAGGAAAGGTGAATTCTTAGGGATGGAGGGTTAAGGAGTCTTAAGAGACAGTGAATCTTTAGAGTCCTGAGGGATGGAGGCTGTCCTAAACTATGATGGATCCTGAAGGATGGGGAGTCCTGAGGGATGATGGGTCCTGATGAATAGTTAGTTTCTGAAATATAGGGAGTGGGGGGGTCCTGAAGGATGAGTGATTCCCTTTGCCTTTTTGTCATAGTTTTTGCAAATCTTGAGCTACTTTGATTTGTGGGATCAAGAAGATGATAAATATAAGAGTAAGCTGGCCTAAGGTAGAAAACCCCTGTTGAGTCTAATACACTGATTAAGAACACTGTTGTCTTTACCCACGCACCTATGGTCACTTAATCTTTGACAAAGGAGCTAAAACCATCCAGTGGAAAAAAGACAG
>NW_022196906.1:93539669-93559633 GCF_008632895.1 Mastomys coucha
TTTTGGAGGGGAAACTGGGAAAGGAGAAATTTACATGTAAATAAAGAAAATATCTAATAATAAAAAAATATTACAATAAAAAAACAAAACAAAACAAAAAACAACACTGTTGTCTTTGCTGTTGTTTTTTTGCCCAGAGCCACAGCGAAGTAGAATTCTTCAGCTCATTTCTCTGGAAGGCAGGCAATTTTAGCCCCAATTTTGTCAGTGATGCCATTCCTTTCGAGGACTTGTCATGATGGGCGTTTGAGGTGATTTTCCTTATTTTCTTGTGCTTAGGACTTTGTCTTCTGTGTCTCCACATTTTCTCTCCAAGGCTTTGGGTCTCTCCATTGACTTTGCTTTTCAGTTTTCACCAGATCTTTCTCATAACTATCACTTGCACAGCTAAACATTTTTAAAAAAGAATTATTTATTTTATGTATATGAGTACACCGTACCTGTCTTCACACACCATAAGAGCGCATGGGATCCTGTTACAGATGATTGTGAGCCATCATGTGGTTGCTGAACTCAGGAGCCCTGGAAGAGCAGTCAGTGCTCTTAACTGCTGAGCCATCTCTCCAGCCCCAAAGTTAAACATTTTTAATGTTCAAATTTTATCTTTAACTGGAAAACAGTACCTGTACTTATTAATGGGATGTAATATGATGCTATGATACATGTATACACCATTGAATGACTAAGTAAAACTAATTAATACATCTGCCATGTCATGTATGTTTATGTTTTATTAATTTTGTGAAATTAAAAAAAAATCTGCGTTTAATTTTGTCTATGGAAGGGACTTGCCCTACTTGTACATTTAAGCACATCTTGCTGTCACACAGTGGGCCCCAAGTCATGTTAGGATATGCAGGGAAGGCACCTTAAGCTATATGGTCAGCTAGGCTGGCAGGGGGGAGGGCCCTAACTTTAGACCTTTTCATTTAACAAACCATGTCTTGATTACTGATTTCTGTGTTGATGCTGACTAGCAATCTTGAATTACTGTGTACCTATGAGATGCAAAGAAGAGATCATTTTAAAGTCAGTGATTTCCAGTCTCCAGAGTAAAAATCAAAACCATTTACATTCATATCCAGTCTCTTGTCAATTCTACTTTTCGCCATGATTCCCCGATTACAAGTTATGGCTGTCAGATCCTCTGTTCTCTTTGCCCCCTTACCTGTTTATTTGAATCTGGAAATGCTCTCATGTCATCAGCTTCTTTCTTCACTCATTACATTTGGGGTCAGGTAGAGTGGTGCTCCCCTTTAACCCCAACCCTTAGGAGGCAGGAGGTGGATCTCTGTGAGTTCAAGGCCAGCCTGGTCTACAAAGAGTTACAGAACAGCCAGGGCTATATGGAAAGAACCTGTGTCAAATAAACCAACCAACAAACAAACAAAAATAAATTTGGAATTTATTTCTTCTTACTACCTTCTTGAACACCATCCTTTTTATAGAGAAGATAAATATCTTATTAAAACACAAATTGTGGAGGTATTGTTAAGGGAGGGGAGCCTTAGCATGTGCGAAGCTCCTCTAGTTAATAAGAGAAATCCTTAAGTTGGGCCTTACGTCTCATGTCTACGACTCTCAGTTGCCTAACTCGCTCCCTTTTTAAGCTGGCCTTCTCTATGTGATATAACATCTGGCTGGTTCAGGAGCTATTTGCGGCTCTCCAGCCTTCTCTCTCTACCTACAATGTTCTTTCCACGGCTCAGCTCTCTCTAAAGGCCAGCGTACTTTACTGATGCCCTGGAAACTTCTCTTTCCCATGAGGTCATGGAAGCTGTACCCCGTGACTCCTGTAGGGCTGTTGAAACTTCGGGTGTGTGTGTGTGAAAATATCATCCTGGTGCAGATTCCCTGATACTGAGTTATAGCGGCAGAGCGCACAGCTCAGTCCTGTCTGAGCCCTAGACTCTGTGTTTGAATCCTGCATACAAGGCTTCAGGTCTGGACAGAACACCCAAGTGACACCTGAGTCCTGGGGATGGTGATAGCAGGGGCTTCCTGGGCGATTGTGGCCCACAGTGGCTTTAAGTTCAAGGTTCTCAGCCTCTTAGTCTCTAGTCTAAAGTAGTGGCTAAGCTGGCCCACATATGTAGCTTGACGTGAAGGTGAAGGCCAGGCTCTCCAGAGACCCGGATTTTCTTTTGTCATTAACATCACAGAGTTAGGCCTGAGATTCTGCTCACCGAGCTACCAAAGATAGATCTTGCTTGTGATGGAGGGAGCACGGCCTTGAATTCTGTTTGGCAGGTAGGTGAACAGAAAAAGTGAAAGGATGGAGTGGGTTCCACCCCTCTGCATTTTCTGCTGCATTCCTTCATGTGTCTCATAAATGACACATTATCAGACTCTTGTCTTTTTATTTTCTATTGCATTTTTATTTTATTCCCCCCCCCCCGTGTGTGTGTGTGTTAGCACACAAGCAGAGGCCAGAAGACAACTTATGAAAGTTGGTTCACCATGTGGGTCCAAGGAATAAAACTCAGGCTTTCAACTCAGGTTCAAGTCATCAGGCTTGGTGGCAAGCACCATTGCCTACAGAGCCCCCTCATGGATCCCCTGCCCCCTTGTTATCAATCTCCTTTGACTAGAACAGGACTACTTCAAGAGAAGGAATGTTGTTTTCTTTGTTTGATAACACTGGGTGCCTGACTTAGCTGCTGTAGAACCTTGGCATTTCTTCATGTCCCAAGTCTTGGTTTTGTCATCTGTACAATGGGCCTTTATAGTACTTCGAAGCTTATACGTAGTCATTAAATGAGGCAGTGAATGAGAGGACCTTCCATTCTTCTCCTCCTTCAAGAAGGTCAAGCTGGATAGTCTTAATGTCGTCGGATGCCATGAGTTTCTGTTCAACCCTCAGGAACAGCTGGAGAGAGAACCCATTGGCTCATCCTTCCTTGACTTCCTGTCCCTCCTCTGTCTTTCCTGAGTCTTCGAGTTGTGCTGGGAGTTGGGTAGGTGTGGGGAAACCCCAAGCTGCTGGAAGGGCTGCCTTGAAAGTCGTTGGAAGCAAAGGCAAGAAGCCAGAATCAAAGATTACCTTGTTTTTTGGAGTGTATCAGTGGCCATTGTCCTCATCAAACAAAGCCCTTTCATCAGTGCGGCTTTAAAACACTTTTTTTTTCACTCCTTTATTTTGCTTTGAAATAAGCTAGGCAACAATTAATTTCAGAGAGAGAGAGAGAGAGAGAGAAAGATAATTCAACAAGGATCTATTACTACTCTCAGCTTCTATTGCTGTAATGAAAATCTATTTCCTTTCCCTTTTGTGTCCCATATAATTTAATGCCCATTTTATTAATGGTCTGAAATAATTACGGAACCCTTTGTGATTCTCAAGTATGTTTCATTTAATTGTGCAATAAATGCCTAATCTCTTCCTCCATCTGAAGCTATTATGGCGTTAAAATTAACAATTATGCAGCAATGCGCCGGGGTCCATAGAAATCACTTCAGATAACTAGACATATATAAATCATTCATGAGAACAATTTCTGAAAAGAGACGGAGGGGGAAAAATGTGTTGAAAATGACATTGGGAAGCCCAGGGCCCAGCCTGTAAGAAGATAGTAACACCTTTAAAAAAATCTTTTTTTCTTTCCTTTTTGTTATTATTATTTTATTAATTGTGTATGTGGCATTGCCCTCCCCCCCCATTTCTATTAGCCTGACAGATATTTTCAGAATTAATTAACTGTTAGCTCTGAGGATAAATTGTTCATTATCAATCCCCCCTCGCTTTCCTTTTATAGTTTTCCTTTTTCTTTCAGGCCAGCAATTACACTGCGCGCCGTTCTCTAGGAGCTCCGTTCTGCACAGCTATCCAAATGGGGAAAGCGCTCTTTCGTTCAGTTCTATTCACTTCTCCTCTCCTTCCTTTTGTGGGATTTAATAACCGTGGCTGATAGGCTCACACTGGACAGAGAGGTTAAGTTTGTTGTCTCAGCACTTTGCTGACAGGGGACAGTAGCGCAGGAATTCTGTGACTTTTAACCAGCCCCACGGAAGTGCTCCGGCTGGGCCCACACAGACAGCTGCAAATAGCAGCCAGAAACCCTTAACTCTAATAGCCTGCTACTGCCAAAGCTGCTTCTACTTAAAAATAAATAAATAAATAAATAAATAAATAAATAAATAATTCCCCGGACCCTAAGAGATTCCCAGCAAATATTCTCTAGCGATACCCACATCCTGACATAAGTACACGTGTTTGGATCAGGCTCACAAAATCCACCATCTTTCTGGCTAGGCAAGTATTGATGACAGAACCAGGCAAGATGCGGAACTATAGCAAATTGGAGGTCCCATACCCTGCCTGAAGAGGGCAGCTGCTACACAGCTTCCGGGGGATCCCTGCCTTTGGGAATGTGGGTGGGATGGCTAACGATCTACTTCCGGAAACCTGGGACTTCGCTGTGAAGCCTGCCAGTCAATTGTTGACAGACAATTTGGAAAAAAAAAAAAAATTAAGCGCAATGTAAGCTAAATGAGAGCACGAATTCTGGCTAGGGCGACTATTTTGGGTTACTGCACTAAAAGATGGATGCTCAGGTCCAGAATTTGGCCCAGCAATCAGTTCCTGACTTTCTCTCTTTCCTTAGGTTTGTAGACCATGGGTTTTGGCGGATGGAAAATGTCTTGGTTGTTTAGAAGGTTGAGTCTGTAACTTGAAGGACATTGGGGAAGAGGGACTCATAGCTACCTGCTTGCCAAGGATCATCCCCAAATTGGCAGGATAAACCCGGAAGAGACAGGATTATGGTCAAGGGCTACCACTCCATCCTCACTGTCACTCCGCGGATGCTCTGCCTACTTGTTAACTGAAGTCACATGGGATACGAAGCCCAGGGTACTTGGTGTGACGGTGCAGGAGACCCGAGCATAGCGATGATAGTTAATACTCATGAGAACATACTAAATATCTGGCCTTAATCTATATAGCTGATGTAAGAGTAATGTGTTTAAATTCCTCCATTGCAACTACATTACTAGGAAACGATTCAATCAGTCTCATTTTGTAACTGAGTAATTAAGACGCGTGGGTGTACATAATTCTTTGATACCATGACAGCATCAGGATTCAAACCCATTTCCGCCTGACCCCAGAGAGTTTAGTGCTTAACGACTGTTCAGCATCCCGCCTCACTTGATGCACAGTAGCTTGAGCAAAGTTAAACACAAAGATTATTGCTGGAGAAATTTTAGAAAATAACATCAATAAAACACATCTACACAGACCCGAGCAAACTCCACAACTGTTTCATTGTTCA
Source organism: Mastomys coucha (assembly GCF_008632895.1). NCBI lineage: Eukaryota > Metazoa > Chordata > Mammalia > Rodentia > Muridae > Mastomys > Mastomys coucha. The sequence goes on from NW_022196906.1 coordinate 93,544,943, forward strand.
CTGTCTAACTTGGAGACAATGTTTAATCATTGGGAGCAGCCCAGTGATAAATCTTCCCAGTGTCTGTACCGCTCTCTTTCTTCTACTGTCAGAATTACATTCTGAACATTAAGATGGAATTTTTTGGGGGGGTAAGGAACTGCAAATTCCTTAAAATGAGAATTTTAAATGTACACTGCAGAATTGTGCTCCATATATGTTGAATGTTTGTCTCCACCAACAATCTTGGGATCATTTTACTGGTCCCATCATGCTCTGTCACAAGCGGGAGTTCCACTCAAACTTCAAGGCTGTCATCTTTTCTTTGAAACTTTCATCCAAAATCAACTCCAATTCTTTATGCCAGAATCAACTAGAAAAGCAAATTAGATCCACAAGGAGCTGTCCCCCAGGAAATCAATATATCTGTAGGTCTGGTTATTTTGACTCCAGTTCTCTTATATGGACCTTTCTATTATTTTAACTTTTTTTTTTTTTTATTACCTGATTTCTGGGACTTCAAAATGGAGTGCAGTTGTCTGTAAGTGCCAGTAGCTGCATTTCCCCCTTTTATCAGCACCATCTCTGTCTTTTTTTTTTTTCCTGCAGAAATAAAGTATCCAACCTGTGCATGATGTGTGTGGCTCGCAAACACCTGTAGTGATATTTCAACTTAAAACGTTATGGTTTTCCTGGCCAGTGAAATATAAGATGTTCAACAAGGCCTTCTCGCCTAATTTGGACTTCTAACACTCAGTTTCATTTAAAGATGTAAATGCCTTTTAAAGAGACACATTAAACATTTAAGCACAATATACACAGTTAAACAATAAATCACCCCGGGACCTGCTTAAGGTTGCAGACTATCCACCCTTGCCCCTGGAGACCTTTAAAAATAGGATAATAATAAAAGCTGACATTTATTGAGCACTTATGATCTTCGAGGCACTGGCTTTGCAAGCATTAATTTATTTGCTTTCACGGTAATCCTAAGAGGTAAGTTTTTTTTAAATGTTATTCAACAGATAAGAAGCCAAAGCTTTGAGAGTTTAAGTAATTTGCCCAAGGTCACACAGGTAGAGAACAGGAAGAGACTACCTACCACTAGCCTGTCTCTTAATCAGTACATTATGGTCCCTGAAGTCCTGATTGGTGTTGGAAATCGACCTAGGGACAAAAGGCTCCAGGTCACAGGAAATCCAGCAGCAAGTGTGCATGTATACAATCAGGGAATTTTTAGAAGCTGTGTGGGTCTGTGAGCAGCTCAGCAGCCTGAGTACCAGGGTTGGACAGCAGAGCTACAGGCTTGCACATCCTGAGCATCATCAAGCTTTGGGGCCAGCAGGGCTTCTCTCAGCCTGCTGTGGCCTTGGGAACAGTAATGTATTCCTCTCAGAGGCAGAATTCAGGGACGACCCATTATTACCTTTGCTAGCAATTGTTTTGTTTAATTTCCATTTTAAAATTTATTTCCTGGGAGAATGAACCGACTGGAATTCATTTGTGTCAGGGAGGGAAGGTGAATTTCTTATTAACTCTCCCAGGTAATGGGCAGTTGCAGCTTGGGCACTGGAGGACCAGAATTGCTCAGGGCAGAGAGGGTGGGATAGACTGGGAGGGCTGGGGAAGAGGTTCGGTTGGGGGCAGGGGTGGATGATTGATGTGGTATGCTCAGGGCTGGGAGCAGGTGTGCTGGGAGAGAGATGTGCTTTGGAGGGAAACATGGTCATCGGAGTTTTATACAAAAGCCAAGGCTGAGGCACCCCTGGCAGTGGGGGAGCACACTACCTTACTACCTACTAAGAAAAACATTAAACAACTCTGAGAATTCTTTCTGTGAAATGAAGATGGTCTCCAATTACATGGGTGGTAGATGCGAAGCTAGGTATGAAGGTAGTGAGAGTGTGTGCCAGTGATCCGGAGAGCGCGCATGACATCTTACTTATCTGTCATCCCACAGATATTTCTAAGTGGGCTTCTTGCTAACTGCTGAGTCTCTGGCATCCCTTAGAAGAAGGTATCCTTATTCTTGCAGAATCTGAGAGCCTCAGAACCCACCCCCAACCCCATCTTGTATCCCATTCTGATGAGGGGCTAAGTATTCACTCCCCCTCAGTAGTAGATCTGATACCCATCTTTTTTGCTGTGTCTACCACATGTGCCTTGTGTTAAGTGCACCTTCCCTCCGTTAGTAGATTTTATTGTCCTTCCCTCGTTATGCCAGTATCCTCTGAAGCTGCGTCACATGTCATCAAACTCATCTTTCTTTGCTAGAGTCACATTTCTTTAAAACCTTTGATGACTTTCCATTGGATAAACGAACATCTCAGATTTGCATATAGTGGTCTGGCCATAGTTCACAGGGATCCCAACTTACATCATCCAAACCAACTATTCCTCTTGTAGCGCCTTTTAATGTAGAGACATTCTATGTTTAATGGAGAAGCCACCATCACCTAAACCCAGAGAGGATACAGAAATATCTTTGGAAGTCAAACAGATCATATGAATGAAATGCAGCTGTCAGAACGAGGGGACAGATAATACTGAAGTTTAGCTACTGTATCACACAAGATACCAGCATTTCTTAGAAGATCCACATTTCTTTTTTTAATTAACCATTTATCCATTTACATTGCAAATGATATCTCCCTTCCCAGTTACCCCTCTATAAACTTTCCATCCTATCCCCCCTCCCCTTTGTCTCTATGAGGGTGCTCCTCCACCCACTCATCCACTCCCTCCTCACTGCTCTAGGATCCCCCTATGCTGGGGCATCAAAACTCCGACGGACCTCCCCTCCCATTGACATTGGATAAGGCCATCCTCTGCTACATATGAATCTGGAGCCATGGCTCCCTCCATGTGTACTCTTTGGTTGGTGATTTAGTCTGTGCGGCCAGGTTACTTGATATTGTTCTTCCTATGGGGTTGCAATCCCCTTTGGCTCCTTCATTCCTTTGCCTAGCTCTTCCACTGGGGTCCCTGCACTCAGTCTGATGGTTGGCTGTGAGTATCTGCATCTGTATTGGTCAGAACCTCTCAGGGGACAGCTGTACCAGGCTCCTGTCCCAGGCTCCTGTCGGCAAGTGCTTCTTGGCATCAGCAACAACGTCGGGATTTAGTGTCTGCACATTTCAGTCAGTTAAGGAATATAGATAAAAGCATTATAATTTATTAGCAAAAAAGTTAAGGTTCAGCAATTGGCATAGAAATATACAGTTCAAAGGAAAAACAAAGCCAAAAACCAGGGAAGAATTTAAGACATATGGAGCTGAAGGGTATAGAGACATGGGGCAGAGAAGTGATCAGAATTTAATCAATATGGCTGAATCGATCTTCCTCACCATCACCTCCATGGCTTAAGTTTGTGCCTGTGGTCCTGTCTGCTCCTGGCAGCAAGTCAATCTTTTAAGTAAAATGTGTATAAAAAGATTACATAAACATGAGCCAGGCAATGGTGGCGCACGCCTTTAATCCCAGCACTTGGGAGGCAGAGGCAGGTGGATTTCTGAGTTTGAGGCCAGCCTGGTCTACAGAGCGAGTTCTAGGACAGCCAGGACTACACAGAGAAACCCTGTCTTGAAAAACCAAACCAAACCAAACCAAAAAAAGATTATATAAACATATAACTGGGGTAAAGAGATGGCGCAGTGGCTAAGAACACTGGTGGCTCTTCCAGATGATGTAGACTCGGTTCCTAGGCCCACATGGTGGTTCACAGCCATCTGTAACTCCAGGCCCAGAGGATCTGATGTCTTCCTCTGGCCTCTGCAGGCACCAGGCATGCGTGAGGTGCACGGATAAACACACAGACACAAGCTCCATGCACATAAATAATAAATGAATAAATAATAAATAATAAATAAATAAAACATTTAAAGACACAATCACTTAATATAAATTTACTGAAAATCATTTCAAGAAACAGCAAGTTTGGAAGCAAAACCAGTCCTTAAGCTGATTATTTTGGTAAAAATTTTATGTAGCATGGTTAACTCTGTTCACAGATTTATGCGGTACTGTCTAGTCTCTAGGCTCTCCCGGGCTTATTTATTGTCTGCTGGGTTCCACATTTACTTGTAAACATTGTTAAACATTATTTTCTATTTACCATGGAAAATCATTTTGAAAAAATGATGATAAGTTATGCGTCTTCCTTCACAAAATCAAGTCCAAATGGGTCAAAAACCTTGTTATAAAACCTTAAAATGCAAACTACTGAAAGAAAAAGTAGGAAAAACACTTCAACATCTAGGCATAGGTCGTTCTGAATAGGTCTTTCATTGCTTGGGAAACATGGCCAATAATCAGCAAATGGGCCCTTAATGCAAGTAAACATATCATGCACAGCAAAAGAAATGCTTAAAATGGAGAGAAAACCCACAGGATGGGAGAGAATATTTGGCAACTATCCATCTGATGGAGGATTAATATCTAGAACATACAAAGATCTCAAAACAGAAAAGAAGAAAATGACACACAAACAACTAAAGAAAATGAACTAAACGAGAGTTTTTAGAAGAAAAGTGTAAATGATAAACATATGTGTTAAAAAGTCTTTGCTACATTTAGCTCCCAAGGACCCACAAATTAATCCTACTTGAAGATTCCATTTACCCCCATCAGAAGGACCATCATTAGGAAAACCAAGTGGTAAATGTTGTCAAGGGTGTGGGGGCAGTGTAAGTCTTTTGCACTGTTAATGGGGAAGGCAGGCTCATGCTGTCGGGTACCTGACTTTCCCAGGTACTAACTGGAATGTAGATGTTTGCGTAAAGGTCTCCTGGTTTAGAGGTTGGAATCTTTCGGTGTTCAGTGTAATGCTCTAGCGGGACTCATTTTTTCCCCTGCTCAGGTCATCTTTGCCTGATGCTCCCAGCCCTATTGGCCATTACTAATATTCAGGGACACATCTAGTAGCAGCATTAAAAGATTACTTGTGTGGCTGGGTGCTGCATTCATATTTTTCTCACCCACGGGTCGTGCAGGAATTCAGTAAAAGAACCCAATAAATGAGTGAAGAGAAGTTTGAGGACCCCATGTCCTAGCTTGTGTGACCTGCCAGCCAGGATTCATCAAGGCATAACGGGACATTTCTATCAGTGGCTACTTCCTGGGAATGAAAGGTTGGCCAAAGGCCAAACAAGGAATTATAATTAGCAAATTCATGAGTTGCCTGTTTACATTTCAAACAAGCCCATAGCTCAGCTTCTGTACCTAAAGGATTGCTTCTTTTTGATAGCCCACTAATGACTATTAATAAGTGGAATTGGGGCTGAATTTCAAACATGGTACAAATGGAGGAAAAAAAAAAACCTCAGTGCACACTCTTGTACGGAAGCTACTCTGATTACAGCATCGAGACTCTCTAATGACCCACTTGCTTGTTCAATTGTAGGAGTAATGAGTTCACTTACTCAGGTTCTGTTCTAGGATATAGTAGGAGCAGCTTTCTGGCTTTTGTCACAACAGTCAAGTTCTTGAGAAGTCTCAGGTGAATTTCCAAGAACACAATACTCGGGGCTCTCTAGGAGGAACAGAGGGTTGGTTAGAATGGAGGGTTAGCCACTTCATGTTTCCCTCCCATCCATAGATATTCGATGTTAGTATCTCATAAAGGTTGAAAGGATTTCCTCTAATTTATATTTTCTCTACCATGTACCTGTATTGAACACAATTTGTATATTGTGCGTTAAATGCTAGAGGTCCCAATAAAAGCAAAATATACATTATTTCATTACAAAGTTCTCATTCTTGAAATGGGACAGGTGGACAATGGTGACATGTAACTCAGTGTGCCAATATGTACAACAGCCCAGGGCCCATCATATTGGCTATTCCCTACTGCATCTTACTTAACAAGACCTTTGGTGGCTCAGTTGAGTTCATTTTTATTTCATCAGTTATTACAACCCCTACACATACAGTGTAAACAACTGGGAGGGCAGAAAATGTACCTTTTGCAATTCCCTATCCTGGTACTAGCCCCAGCTGGCTTTCTGTAATAGTCAAATGAAGAAGAGAAGAAAAAAAAAAAAAAAAAAAAAAAAGAACACCATGGCTTTTCAGAACTCTGACACTTCAAGCTCATTCTGCCTTTCAAAGAAGGAAGGACCAGAGTCAGCCACCTAGGAGATCATTAGGGATTGGGTTTGCTAAAAATAAATGGAAGCCTGATCATCTCTGTGGGGAAGTTTGGAGGAAGTACTGTTCAGTCAAAGAGGTGGACATGTTGTTATCGTAAGGCATGTGCCTCAAGGACACAAGTACTGAGCTGAGATACTTAGTCTAACAGCATCCCAGTGCTTCTGGGAGGCACCTGCCATTGGCAGGTACTGCTTCTCTGAGTCTCGTCAGTTTATCATCTGGTCAGATCATCTTTCCCATTCTGGGAAGCTGAAGTCCAAGACTTGTGATTTTGTGAGTTGAAGCTACACACTTCCTCTTCCCTTATTGCCTACAGGCCCATTTGCAATAGAAGGGACAAGGCCAACAAATGAGGGAATACAGAGTCAAGACTTGGCTTGTTGGGTCTAGCTGTTTTGAAGAGAGTTGTAATCTGGATTCTTTAGTGATCGTAACAAATACATTCTTTAACTACTCCTAAAAATAAAGTGCAACTTGGATTTCAAACACTTTTATCTAAATGTGTCCAGAAAATCTCCCCATCTGTACCTTTATTAAATTCTTTATCTGCAGAGAAAACATCAGTATAGCTTAAGGACCTGGGGTTTGGTCGAGACGTGTCTGGATTCACAGTCAGGCTACTGTAGCTTCCTACTTTGTCTTCTCTGTTACAATAGCTCTGTCTATTGCCCTCATTAATATATAAAGTAAAAAAAAAATGGCTTAAGCTTGAATTTAGGTAGTGGTAACACAGACAGAGAGAAGGACCCAGATTTGTGTGTGCTGTTGAGGGTGTTAGAATGGACATAGTGATAACGTGTCAGAGTAAGGGACAGCTGGTTTCTGGCTACAATGGTTGCTGAGTAGTGATACCCTGGGCCAGTTTATGGATGCACTCCATACACAGCTGGTAGGTACCCCCCACCTCAGCACTTCCAGGGTAACAGCTCTGCTCTGTCCGTTTCTCAGGAGGCAGAGTAAACTTGTAGTGTCAGACTCTAAGACAGGGATGTTCTTGCTCAGTTATTTATTCATTCATTTATTCACAGATAGCTTGAGTTAGCACCAGGATGAAACATTGAGTACCATTTTCTGTTCCCAAGTTAGTCATAGAACCTATACAGCTTTTTATTAAAACTTTACAGGATTTCACAATCGGTTTAACGTTCTCTTATTGGAATCTTGAATCCTGAGCCAGTTAGGAATGCAGAGCCTTGCACTTTCATTTTGAATCAATTTCTACAAATTGTGTAGCCAATTCTGATGTACTTTTCACTTAGAGTATGACAGAGGACCTATTTGGAGATGGAAGGTATTTGATTTTGATTTAATTGAGAAGTCTAAAGGTCCACCTTTGATGGCTGGTTTGGGCTTTAAGGATGAGAAGAGGGGGCAGTGGTGGAGTGGCCAGAGGTTTAAGTTGGTGGGGCAAGACATTGGTTTGTGTGTGTGTGTGTGTGTGTGTGTGTGTGTGTGTGTGTGTGAAATATGAGGACATTCTCCCTCCCTTAATTCTGCAATAGATGTCCAGTGGTCACCGTTTCCTGACTCTTGGGAAAGGCTTCTTTTCGAAGCTTGATACATAACCAGACAGGATTTTGGGAGGCAGAGACAGCCAGCCAAGGTGAAAACAAGACAACTTTTTAGATGGAAGCTTGCACAACGAAGGTTAATATTCTCATTATCTTGCTTGCACAGAGTCTGTGAAAAGAACAGAAATGACTGCCCTTCATCTGTTGCCATATTCCTTGGCAGATAATATTTTGTTTGTTTGTTTTTATTCCAATGACTTGACAGTTTGACCGTGGGTACTGTATCTCTGACAACAGGGCTCACAGCCGTACTGTGCAGCAGATTGGGTGAATATTCAATACTTTTATTTTGAGAATAATAATAAGAAATCCAAGCCTTTTGATGGATTTAATCTGCAAGTCAGAACATTTTGAGGCTGAATGCAAAGGACTCAGGCTTTAAGGTTAGGGATTTCAGGTTTGAATCCAAGCCCCACTAATTGTAGGTGGAATGGTGTTGGACAGGCCTCTGAACACGCTTCCTTACTTATGAGCAATATGTATCTTATCTGGGTGGGAAAGATTGGAAGTGATATAGAGGCTCAGGAGGTAGAGCCAGACATTTTCTTTTGACCTGGATGGCAAATGTGGAGAAATGAGACATGCTGGAAGAGACACCCACACTGTTCCCAGGTGGTCTTAGTTCTAGTTTCTATTGCTATGAGAAACGTCATGGTCATGGCAACTCTTATAAAGAAAAACACTCAGTTGGGGCTGGCTTACAGTTTAGAGGTTTAGTCCATTATCATCATGGTGGGAAGCATGGTAGCATGCAGGCAGACATGGTGCTGGAGAGGTAGCCAGAATTTCTACATCTGGATTGGTAGGCAACAGGAAGAGAGAGACATTTAGCCTGGCTTGAAATTCTGAACTTTCAAAGCCAACCCCTAGTGACACACTTCCTTAATAAGATCACACCTTCTAACAGTGCCACTCCCTGTGGCTTTATGGGGGCCATTTTCATGTAAACCACCAAACATACCATTCTGTGACAACCTACAAGACTGAATCAGCAAGGATGCTTAGTAGTTACAGGGAATTTAAATGGAGAGAGCATGTAGAATAAATTTCAATCAAGGCAAGTCACATGAAGCTAAAGGATGACTTGGAGAGATTGGTGTTGAAGAACATGAGGAGAGACCCTCGCTTCAGTCTTTGTGCTTCTACTGGAGTGTGGTTTGAGAGAGATTTTGGGAGATCCTGATATGTCATTTAAAGTTCAAGGGGTCTAGAAATGGTCTAGACTATGGATAAGGAGATACTTAGAGGAACAGGGATGCCTCAAAGACAGCTGAATTACCAAACAGCCCATCCCAGTGTATGTGATGACTCACAAAGCTGCAGCTCTAGAGCTCTCTGCACAATTAGCAGGCAGCTTGGCTAGTTGGAGGGTCTCCTCTCCTCAGCAACGGTGACTTCTTATACAATCTTGGAGAGAGGATTATGATCCTTGTAATTTTCAGGGGTTTCTGAGCCTTGTATGTTTCTTAAACTCCATGAGCCTTGTCTTATTTGCATTCCTTCATAAGTTTTCTCTGATACCACAGTTCGGACATTTGCCCTCAGTAATACTGTTAAAAGTTAAAAGTGCTTAAAAATTTAATTAGGAGCGAAAGTGGTTGGGATTAAAAATCAAATATTTGCCTCAAATTGATAAAATGGAAGTTTGTTATACTTACTACTTATTCTAAAAATTCCATTGATTAAAAGATAAAAATAAGCTGGGACATGTTGGTTCATGCCTTTAATCCCAGCACTCGAGGCAGGCAGATCTCTGAGTTCAGTGCCAATCTGGTCCGAGGTTACACACAGAAACCCTGTCTCAAAACACAAACAAAAAACCAAAACCAAAACCAAAACCAAACCAAACAAAAGTTAAAAATAGGTCTGCGGAGATAGCTTGGTTGGTAAAGTGCTTGCCTTGTATGCATGGGAACCCGGATTTGATCTCCACAACCCAGCCCAGCCAAAACTTGGCATTGTGGCAGCACTCATGATTCTGGTACTGGGGAGGTGGACATAGTCAGAGACTGGGATTCACTGGCTAGCCAGCCTTGTGTGCTTCATCGAGTTCTAGGTGTGTGTAAAGTGAAACCTTCTGAAAATGATACCTAAAGTGGCCCTCTGGCCCCAGTATGACAAGCACATGCACTCACAAACATGCACACACACACACACACACACACACACACACACACACGCACACGCACACGCACATGCACATACACACACATGCACACAAGTGCATCCATTCCAATTTAAATAAAGTCCTTAGTTCCATTTAAACATATCATTTCACATATAACTTGTCATTCACCTGTCTGTTTTTCATCTGCAAATTGAACCTTAAGATCTTGGAGAAATAGGGTTGAAGGATGTAGGTTTTCCTGGTTTTGTTTTCTTTTGATTTTGAGATTTTGTTTCATTTTCTTTTTTTATTGTTTTGGTTTTGGTTTGCCCCTCCTATTTTCTAACGTTCTTAGGGTCAGATTTGAGAAGATGAGTTAGAGGCAAGACAGGCAAACATAAGTGACACTTTTGGGAAATTTTTCTTAGGTTTTTAAATGTCTTAGTTGGTATACAAGGCCAAATCCTGTCCCTTCTTTTATGGAATATCAACCGCACAGTTCAAGATTTGTGTACCTCTCTTATGCTGGCGAAGACTCTCTCTTCAGTGACCTGCAACTCTCCTGAGCCTTTGCGTTGGCAATGCAGCCCAGGGTATCTAGTGAGCTCTTGTTTTAGAAACAGCTGTCTTCCTTGGACTGACCTCAGTGTCATTCTTTGTTACTGTTGTTGCTATTATTTTATTCCCTAGATTTTACTATGATGTCAAGAACACAAGTATTTGTTGTGCGGACTATAGGAAACATCTGTGATGTTTATCTAGAAGTCTTGAGTTTCTATAATCTATAAAACCATGCTTCCTTTCCACTTCAGATGATACTTCAGTTATGTTTTTGCAGTATGTATGTTTGAGGGAGAGACATCCCCCATAGGCTCACCCTTTCAAACATCGGATTCCTGTTTAGGAGTGCTGTTTGGAAAGGTTGTGGAACTTTTAGGAGGCGGAGCCTTGCCAGAGGAAGTAAGTCATTCATGTAGGGGGCGGGTTTTGAAGGATTATAGCCCTGCCCCACTTCCTGTTCTCTCTCTCTGCTTCCTGTGTCTGGATGAAGATGTGATTACCCAATGTCCCACCCCTGCTTCTACACCTTCCCCTTTGTTGCCATGACACTCTGCCACAATGGACTGTATTCCTCTAGGAACTGTGATCCAAAATGGACCCTTTCTTCCCTAACTTGCTTTTTGTCAGAAAAGGAACTAATAAACACTACTAGCCACTTATTTTTTTTTTATAAATAAGGTATATGCATTTGTCATTACTTAATTAATTAGTAAGTTTGTGGTGACTGCCTGTGACTGGAAGAAAGTTCTAAGTTGGTATGTTTGAGTGAAATGGTTCTAAAAGGAAAAATGTTGTTCCTAAACCACAACTTAAATATCACATACAGAAGAGTCTAAACTACAGTTTAATTGTTATATGTACACAAAAGGGACTAGAAGCTAAATGTTCTCCACTTTATCAGAAAGCATGATCTTTGTTCTCAACAGGCCTTCAGGAGATAAAAACACTTCCCAATCAGAACGTTTTCTACATTAAAATTTGGATCCTCCACATTTTTAATGACTCCTCTATTTTCTTTCTACAAGGGACCAGATCATCACTCCAGATTGGTAATGATCTCTAAAGCTAGAAAGATGGGGGGGTAAATATTACTTAATAAATAAACTAGTCTGAATGCCAAAAGGTAATTTATTAAGAGCTTTGTTTGAGCATATTCAACAAACACTGATACTGCATTAATTTCTACCACATGCTTCCAAATGTTCAATATATATGAATGTGTTTAATTCATACAGCTACCTTAAGAGTTAGTACTAATATTAATATAATTTTATGAAGTAGAAACAAACTCATAGCTTTTAATTTGTGCAAAGTCAGACAGTTAAGGTCAACATAAATATTTTAAGAAACAGTTTAAAACATCTCATGGAAATTTGGGGTTGATATCCATCAACATCAGCTCATTGATGAGGAGGCCAGCAGGATGGGCCCTCCCTCTTTCCCACTTCTTTCCAGCCACCATTAAGTGTACAGCTGTCCTCCATTTTGTTTTCCCACCATTATACTCTGACTACACAAGCCAAGACAAGTCTTTGATTCCTTTAAGTTGACTTTTCTCAGGCATTTTTGTCATAATTATAAAAGTCTCATACACCTGGGAAGACTAAACTTTCTTCAGAATAATATAGAGCTCAGGTGGGAATGGAGACTGGCGGTCTAGGAGGAGGATGTGGAGGTGGAGAGTCTCTTGCATTTGCTCATTAATGTCATGCTCCTCCATTTAAGGGAAGCACTGATCTGTACTAATTTTATAAAAAACATTTACTGAACTTATGTAAACAATAACAAATTGAGAAATAGTGTATAAAAAGAAATTTGTAAAAAGTCATGTGGCTGTAGGAGTGTGGCCTTATACCATAGCCCTCAATTCTATTCCACTGATCCATATGCCAGTACCGTGTTGTGTGTTTTACTATAGCTCTATAATATAACTTAAAATCAGGCATAGAGATACCTCCAGAATTTTTTTAATTATTTAGGATTGTTTTTTCTGCCCTAGGTCTTTTGTGTTTCCATTTGAAATTGAATACTAGGTTTTTTTTTTCAGTTTCTATTAAAAACTGCATTGGGGCATAATGGGAATTGAATCTGTAGGTTGTTTTTGGTAGAATGGCTATTTTCACAATCCTACCAATCCATGAGCATGGGAGGTCTTTCCAGTTCTAGTATCTTCTTATTTATTTCTTCAATGTACTAAAGTTTATATTGTGTAAGCATTTTACTCCCTTAGTTATATTTATTCTAAGATAAATTTTGAAGCCATCGTGAATAGGTTGTTTTCTTGATTTCTTTCTCAGTATGTTTGTTACAGGCTTATACTGATTTTTAGGTGTTAATTTTATATTCTGCTACATTGCTGACTGTGTTTAACCAGCTCTACTAGTTTTGAGTGGGGTCCTTACAATCATTTATGTATAAAATTATAGCATTTTCAAATAAGGATACACTGGCTTCTTCCTTTCTTTCTTGTATTTCAATGATCTCTTTTAGTTTTACTATTGATCTAGTTAAGACTTCAAACACTATATTGGAACGGAGAGAGTGTACATCCTTCTCTTGTTCTTGATTTTACTGAAAATGCTTCGAGATTTTCTCCATTTACCATGATGTTGGCTGAGGGCATTTTGTATATTGCCTTCATAATGTTGAACTATGTCCTCTGTATTCCTAAGTTCTCCAGGACTTTTAGCATAAATGGATGTTGGATTTTTCCAAAGACATCTTCTACTTCTAATAAGATGATAATGTAGTTTCTTTGAGTCTATTTATATGGTGGATTACATTTATTTATTTTTTGATAGAATGGGTGTATTTTATTTTAATATATACTTCGTAGCTGGATTAGAGGGATGTTTTGTTATTTTCAGATAGGTCTTCTTATATAGCCCAGGCATCAAACTACAATTCTCTTGCCTCAGTACCAAAGTACTGGGATCATAGGTATATCCCATTGGGCAAGGACTGATTATTCTATTTTTAGTTTTTTGACAGTAGTTGATTTTTTTTAACTTTTATTGCATTATGATGAGAAAAGTTACATGATTTCAATTTATCTGAATTTGTTAACATTTATAAACATACTTTAAGTAAATAGAATTAAGTCACATTCTTGTTTCCCTTTTGTACCCCAACTCCTCCCAGAGAACCCCTTTCAATACCTACAATATCTTTTTTGTCATATTCCTTAAAATTAATAAAATATTATAAGAGTTGTTTGATATAAAACAACAATCAATTTAACAGATGCTTGTCTACAACAATACTGAAAATACATGTTTTTTCAATATAACTTTTAAATAACTCCAAACATATTAACTGTATATTTCAAAATACTACGTCACTACTAGTATTTTCTTAAATGAACATAACTATATAAAGTCTTTCTGTTTGTTTGTTTGTTTTGTATTTAGTAGCATTTAAAATCTTGGCTCTTACTGTGGTACAAGCCCAAAATAAGAACAATTTTTAGACATTGGAATTCATTGTAATAAGGCTGTACTTCAATGACCCTCAAATCACCAAAGGATTTTACCTCCATCATAGCTAAGCTGAGAGTTGGCAGTTCTGCTGCGCCAAGGAATGAATTGTAGGCACGATTTTTGGATACAGACTTCCTGCTATGGTCAAAACTATTTGACCTGAGTGAGTGAATTTATTCTCAGCCCACAGAGAACAGGCTACATTCATTTAAGAAATGGTGTGTGTATTAAGATGGTCTATCCATAAAGTCACTCACCAACTGTTTCAATGAACAATGGTTCTGCTTGGAGGATGTCACAAACATTAGATGAGAGTAAGAATCTGGTTCATTGGCTGTGGTAATTTGGAAAAGCATTCATCTCAGAGAAACAGTAACTTAAAAAGTCCTCTTCTTCAAACTCAATACAAGAGTTACAAATGTCAAGCAAAGCATTCAATCTCACTCTTTGTTGTTCTCTTTCCTACAAGCCACCTCCCAAGTTAATTGTCTATGTCTCCCTTGGGTATATAAATACTTTTAAAATATATAAACTGTTCTGAAAACCATTGTATAGTGTAAAAACATGAAATAAACAATACTACTAATATAGAGGCTGACATAGGAGAAGCAAGATTTCAACACCCTTATGTTGTACACAACCAGACACTGTCAGGAACAAACAAGCTGAAAGTGTATATAGATTGTACAATGTTGGACCTATTTCTCCAATTACCAAATTAGAGAGATCATTGGATACTTGGTGGGACTGGTTGTTCTGGCAGCGTGTGTATAGTCGAGGATTGCAAAGTTGATCATCAATGGGAGGAGAGGCCCTTGGCCCTGTGAAGGTTCTATGCCCCAGT
>NW_022196906.1:93569011-93576844 GCF_008632895.1 Mastomys coucha
ATGGGCATCTCTTTCTTTAGGTTAGGGAAGTTTTCTTCCATAATTTTGTTGAAGATATTTACTGTCCCATTACATTGTAAGTCTTCACTCTCTTCTGTACCTATTATCCTTATGTTTGGTCTTCTCGTTGCATCCTGGATTTCCTGGATGTTTTGAGTTAGGAGCTTTTTGCTTTTTGCATTTCCTTTGACTGTTGTGTCAATGTTTTCTATGGTGTCTTCTGCCCCTGGGATTCTCTCTTCTATCTCTTGCATTCTGTTGGTGATGCTTGCATCTATGGCTCCTGATTTCTTTCCTAGGTTTTGTATCTCCAGGATTGTCTCTCTTTCTGATTTCTTTATTGTTTCTATTTCCATTTTTAGATTCTGGATGGTTTTGCTCATTTCCTTCACCTGTTTGATTGTGTTTTCCTGTAGTTGTTTAAGGGATTTTTCGTGTTTCCTCTTGAAGGGCTTCTAGCTGTTTCCCTATGTGATCCATGAGAAGTGATTTTAGATCTAAATCTTGTTTTTCCGATGTGATGATGTCTCTAGGACTTGCTATGGTGGGAGAATTGGGTTCTGATGATGGCAAGTAACCTTGGTTTGTGCTGTTTATTGTGTTACGCTTGCCCCCCACCATCTGGTTGTCTCTAGTGCTACCTGCCCTTGCTAAATTTGACTGGAGCCTGTCCTTCCTGTGATCCTGGTTGTGTCAGAACTCCTCAGAGTCAAGCTGTCTCTGTGATCCTGTGATTCTGGGATCCTGTGATCCTGGGCTTGTTAGAGCACCTGGGAATGCAGCAGCTTCCTCTGGGTGTTGTGGGACTTAGCTGCAGATTTTGTGCCCAAGGTCTGCTCAGGGCACCCACCCAGAGAGACCAGAAGGAACCCGAGTCACTGAGCTGGTGGAGTTCCTGTGTGCCTGGTCCTGCTGGTTCTAGTTACTCCTGGTCTTGGGACAGATGTGTCCTCCTCACCTCTAATCCTGAGAGTGTCAGAGCGCCTGGGAATGGAGCTTCCTCTGGGTGTTGTGGGACGGGCTGCAGAGCTTGTGCCCAAGGTCTGCTCAGGACACCAGCCCAGGGAGACCAGAAGGAACCCGAACCAGCTGGATTACATTTATTGATTTGTGTGTGTGTTGAATCATCCCTGCATCTCTGGAATGAAGTGAACTTGATCTTGGCCAATGATCTTTCTTATATGTTTCTGAATTTTTTTCAAGTATTTTATTGAGAATTTTTTCCAGATGTACCTAAAGGAGATTGGTCTATAATTCTCTTTTTGTTTCAGGTAGCATGAAGGGGGAAGAGAATTAATGGAGAAGGGAAGTTTAGATGGGGTGAGGAGGACAGAGCAGAAGATGAGAGGCCAGAGGATAAGAGGATAAAGGAGAGAATACACTGAGGGATAACAATCACCAAAAATGTTTTTAAAAGCCTATGGAAGCATACTGCTGTAGAAACTCCATATACATATATACATCACACAGACACACACACACAGACACACACAGACACACACACACACATGCATGCACACATAGTTATCATATAATGGCAAAACAATGCCTTTCCCAGAGAACATAGGCTATCAATTAAAAACCCAGTGTTAGGTGTGGCTTACCTATTTTCACATTGTTGGTTAGTGGGATTCCATGGACCTCAGAACATTACAAGCTATTGTCATTGGTCTTGGTTATCCTCCAGAGTGTGGTGGACTCTACTGTTAAATCTACCACACCCTTGAGTCATAGAACATGAAGAAACCAAGATGGATACAATTTGGAGGCTTCATCCCAACTGGTTAGCCTTCATAGTGCTAGGAGGTTCTGTGCATGCTCCTGGTGTAAGAAAAGTAATGGAAATTTCACTCTAGTCATGAACCCTGATAGATATGAAAATGACTGGCTTGCCAGATATGCCCACTGGTGCATTAATAGCATGCATGTCATTGGAATTGCCAACAATTTCTGCTTGGATTAAAACCCTGCCCTACAAGGTGGAACTCCCCCCTGGTACTGTAAACTGAGCCCGATTCTCTTGATTGCCTAGGTCATATGCCTTAGAGGAGAACCTATTACTATTGCTCTGACTAAGGGACACTAATAAGTTGTCCCATCATTCCTTTTCTTCATATCTATACATTAGTACATCTCTTAACTCTCATTAGGAGAACTTTTTTTTTTTGCAGTAGATGGTGCAGAGACTAAGATAGTGTGGAGGGCCGAATCATAAACCATATATCACACTTCCTCCCTCTCAAGGTTCAGGGATTACTGTGGAAGAGAGGATGGGAAGATTGTAAGAGCCAGAGGTATAGATGTTAGCAATGAGATGGTATGTACTGGACATGACAGGGCCAGTGTACATATGAACTTCCAGTGGCTCTGACTGCACACATATGACTTTTACAAGATCAGCCCACTCCAAATCCCAGTGTGGAAGGGAATGGGACGTTCCATCTATAACTGAGGAGTTATTGGTTGTTAGGGGCTTCTTGGGGAAGGGTGAGCCAGTTTTCTTGAGTGATGTAGTCTCCATAAGGCTACTCAATTCACCCCTTCTAACAATAGATGAACCTATACCCATGCACATAGAGGCAGCACTAAATGAATTCAGCTGGTGTTTAAAAAAAGAGCACGCGATGTTGTGAATGAAGGTAACAGATAGTAGTAGGGAGATTGGATGGAAGAGAATGTGATGGATTTGACCGAAATGTATTAGGTACAGGTATGCTTCTCAAACAATAGAAGAGAATATTGTTGGACAAGGTCTGGCTGGTGACTTGAAGGTTACAGATGTGGTATATATGGTAGGTATAAAATATAATAGACTGTTTATTCATAAAAAAATCCACTGAGCCACTGAGTGTATTGCAGTAGATGACCTTCCCTAGAGATTTAAAAAAAAAAAAACCTGGATTCCTTGGTGATCTGCTCTTTATCTCTTGGCTGTTAATTCCTGTTGCCCTTATATTGATCCGGGGCATGTGTTATCTCAATAAGAGGAGACGTCTGTCACTTTCCACACACACATCATTACCTGGATTGTACCCACGATCCTTTATTTCTGTGGGACTCTTTTGGGACCTGCCACTGCAGTTATAGGAAAATGACCCTTTCTGTGCCTTCTCTGTTCGAAGTGTTTGTTCCGTCAGGAAGCGAGTGTTCGCTGTCTTGCAGACAGGAGAAGGGGAAATGGCATGGCTCACTGAGGCAGCCTCGAGAATCCCTAGTCTGCTCCTAATTCTATTTTGAAGTGTTTGAAACAATGTGTCGAGGCCTAGAATCCAAGGAAGCAAGACAAAACCAGCTGTAGCTTGAGAGACAACAAAAGGGAAACAGTTTTGGGAAAAATAATCTCTGGGGAATGTGGACTCTTAGGATGAGCCAGAGGCTCTGGAGGCCAAAATGGAAAAGATTAAAAAGTACTGTATTTAGGGCTGGAGAGATGGCTAAGTGGTTAAGAGTACTGATTGCTCTTCCAGAGGTCCTGAGTTCAATTTCCAGCAACCACGGAGTGGCTCACAACCATCTGTAATGAATCTGATGCCCTCTTCTGGTGTGTCTGAAGACAGCTACAGCTACTCATATATATATAAAATAGATAGAATAAATCTAAACAAAACAAAACAAAACAACAAAAAAACAAAAAAACCCCATATTTATTGTAATAAACTTGGGAACCCTAAGAAAAATTACAATATGCTTCCTTGTCCTTGGGTAAATGAGAGCGTTGATAATCTATAGTATTTGTAAATTGTCATCAGTGTGTGACCCCAAGCCTGCTTCTTGTTCTGACATTGTTTGTGCCTTCATTTATTTCCCTTTCCTATTATTTTTCCATTTATTTTGTGTTTTTAAAAAAAGAGCATTCATTTTATTTTATGTGTGCATGAGTGCTTTCCCACAACTATCAATGCATACAATATGCATGTCTGGTACCTGTGGAGACCAGAAGAAAGGATCAGATGCCCTGAAACTGGAGTTACAGACAGGTGGGAGTTGCCATGTTGGTGCTGATAACAGAATTTGGGTCCCCTGCAAGAGTGCTACTCATTATTAACTTCTGAGCCATTTCTCCAGCACCCTCACTTTCCATTTACTAATTTCTCACATAGTGGACATTTGGGTAATGCTGAATTCAGAAAATAATGAAGAAGAGGGTATAGCTCCTGCCACCCTGGATTTCAGAGCCAGTGTTTCATCGTTGTGCTTGTTTGCACATGTAAGGTAGTAAAAATATTTAAGGATTTTTCACAAATACCATACTGTTGGATCTGACAATTCAACTAACATATTACATAATGCATATAAGTACACATATTTTAAGCTGTATTGCACTTTATAAAGTCGTAACCCTGTGATTATTTTGTCGAATTTCCATTCTCATTTTCTTCCATTAATACATGATGTCTGAGGTAGCAGTTGTCATTCACAACACCCTCTCTCTAGGTTCCATTCGTTTCTCAGTGCATTTGATAATGTTGAATACTCCCAAGTCTTCTTGGGCCATTCTTTTCTCTTCCTGGAACTCAGCTGTCATACGTGGGCTTTCAGGCTTCACAATCCTAGAAAACTCATTTGAATCATTGCTCTCCAGTTTCCCGACTTAGAAGTCTAGTAGGAAATCAGCAGCCCAGTTTCGTACCTCAGATTACTTACCCCATCTCACAGTATCCCAGGGTCATTTTGGGTAGGCATCCATTTACATCAGGTGAGCTCACAGCTTAGGAGAATAAATCCTGTGAGCACCTTAGTGAGAGCTAGTGTTGGAGCGCAGAGGACTGGCACAGCACTCCACTTAATTCTTTGCTCACTGGTTCTTTTATTCAACACATATCTCTTCTGGGCCAGACCTTGAGAGCAGATACTGGACAGTGTGGATCCTCATTCAAGAAAAGTCAGGGTATGAGATGTTTACCAATGACCACAGAACAGGGTGATCTGTGCTATCATATCTATGAATCCAGGGTATCTGTACAATCACATCTGTGAATCCAGGATGCTCTAAGAATGCAGAGGAAGCATGGAGGGATGAAAGGATGGGGGAAGAGAGAGGGAGGGAAGAGGGAAGAGAGAGGGAAGGAGGAGGGAAGAGAGAGGGAAGGAGGAGGGAAGAGAGAGGGAGAGGGGGAAGGAAAGTGAGAAGCTCAGAGAGAGGGGGAAGAGAGAGAGAGGAGGGAGAGAACAAAGGAGAGAGAGACAGAAACAAAGGAGAGAGAGAGAAAGAGGAAGAAGAGGGAGATGTACATATACTCAGAGAAGGAAAGAGACATAAAGGGACAGAGAAGGAGATAGACAACAGTGGGAAGAAGGAGAGAGACACACATACACACACAGAGACACACAAGGGTGGGGAGGGATATATATTCAAGGTACATGTGATGACTGCAAAATTGTGGCTAGATCAGAGAAGGCATGGAAGGTCTTTAGAAGAGCTTCCAGTACTTTCATCATGAGACTGCCAGCTTAGGGTAAGGCTTTAGGTAGGAGAAAAGGAAAAATAATACAGACACATGTAAAGAATGCCCTCAGTTTATATGATATCTTAAATTGTAGGAAATTTCTTAGCAAAGGAAAAAAAAAACCAATTCAGGGGTGTTTGCTTCATGTTTCTTACTTCAGAATACTCTATCATAGAGAGAAGTTTAAAAATGCCTTTGCAATTAGGGCATAATTTCCACACCATTTGGGTTTTTCTGTTAATTTTAAAATGTAGTTTATCATTGATGGAAACGTACTTTGCTGCTTTCTCTTTGGTAGGTCTAGGGGCAGGGCATGGTAGCAGCCACACATGGGAGACTCTGCAGAGTTTGGGTTGTGTCCAAGTTAGTGATCATTTCACATTCTGCGAGGACCCCATGGACTGGTGTGTCACTGTCATTGATTGGCCCCTATTGGGGTCACTCTTCCTTAGGCCCTTCTTGGGAATGCTTTGTTTTAGGTCACAGAAGGACATACGCAACTTGGACAGTAGTTTCCCTGACTTTGGCATTCAGTGGTGCTTTGAATTTTTGATCTCATATAAGATCTGGGCTAACTTCAGAAAATACAAGGAATTTGTTGGAATGATATTGGGTGGATCACATAGTTTCAAGTAAGGCTGGAGAGCAACATCAGAAGAGTTGACAATCACGATCACTCTGTGCTCTGTGTCATTGACACCACTGTCCACAGACAGCTACCTCCCTGCCGCTGCCTTGCCATGACCAGAAACCCAGCCTTGTGTTTCTGGACTCTTGGATCCTGCAAGGCCCTACTGTGCTTTTAGCTCTCACTAGCAACTCAGCTCAGGAGGGGCCATCTGATTAGCAGGAGTTGTTCATGCAGCTGCAGGCAAGCCAGGGAAAGAACTTCCCGTACTTGGAGTCTTATCTCTTGTCTTTTGGGGATTTTCACCCTGGAAAGGCTGTGGGGATGCACATTTCTTAAAACCCAAAAGGAAACTTATTGTTCTGTGTAATATGCACTAGTAAAAACCAGACAGATTCAGGAAAGACAAATGAGGAATAGGGGAGGGAGGGGGGAAGGAGAGAGGGAAGGAAAAGATAGAGAGAAAGAGAGAGGGGTATCTAGGTGTCTGTCTATTTCTATCTATCTATCTATCTATCTATCTATCTATCTATCTATCTATCTATCTATCTATCCATCTATCTATTTGTGTGTATGTGTGTGTGTGTACATGAACATGCATATGTATGCCATGATGCCTGTGTATAAAAGAAGATCAGAGGACAGTTTGGGAATCTGTTCTCTCTTTCTACCATGTTGGTCTTTGGGATTGAATTCAGCTCCTCAGGCCTAGAGCAAGTGGCTCTACTCTCTGAGCCATCTCCCCACCCCAGCAATAGGCATCGTAGAAGACAACTTGTAAAAGCATCCTTATGACCATGGGATAGATAAGATCTTCTAAATAGGTTATGGTAGAAATCATGAAATAGGTTTTATAAGCAAGACTTCAATAAAAGCAGGAACATCAGTTTCCTGGGAGACATTATAATAATAAAACTGGAAAGGTTAACTGCATTGTAGCAGTGAAGTACTGCCACAGAGAGAGAGAGAACTTTCGTAATCCGATGCATACATGACGCTAATTTTTTTGAGTGGACAAAAGCTGAGCAGATACTTCA
Organism: Mastomys coucha; assembly: GCF_008632895.1. NCBI lineage: Eukaryota > Metazoa > Chordata > Mammalia > Rodentia > Muridae > Mastomys > Mastomys coucha. Next base: position 93,576,124 of record NW_022196906.1, read on the forward strand.
CAAAGGAGGACAACTGAATGGAGAATAACAGGAGCATACAAAAGAGTGCTTGACTTTATTAGTCATCAGAGGAACAGCAGCTCAGGCCACAGCGAGGTACCACAGTATCAAACTAGAATGGCTTCGATGACACAGCCTGGTAGACTAAGGAAGATGCAGAGGCACTGAACATTTACACATTGCCGGTGGGGTCAATATCTCTATATTCAAATATATACATTGACAGAGTCTACTAACATACAGTTTCATCTTGTAATTCAGGGCTTTACTCTTAGAGACCTTACCAGTGTGTATAGACATCCTCCAATTAACAAGAGTCATAGGTGGTTTATTCATATTAGCTCCCAAATGCGGAGCTTGGAATCAACAAATCCAAAGAATTAGTTTTGGTTTAATCAACAAATCCATTAGTTTCAGTGTATCTGGTTTTATGTGGAGGTCCTTGATCCACTTGGACTTGAGCTTTGTACAAGGAGATAGAAATGGATCGATTTGCATTCTTCTACATTCTAAACACCAGTTGAGAAAGCACCATTTGTTGAAAATGCTGTCTTTTTTCCACTGGATGGCTTTAGCTCCTTTGTCAAAGATCAGGTGGCTATGGGTTTGTGGGTTCATTTCTGGGTCGTAATTCTATTCCAATGATCTACCTTCCTGTTACTGTACCAATACCATGCAGTTTTTATCACAATTGCTCTGTAGTACAGCTTAAGGTCCAGGA
>NW_022196906.1:93577942-93581950 GCF_008632895.1 Mastomys coucha
GAATGGCTAGGATAAAAAACTCAGGTGACAGAAGATGCTGGAGAGGTTGTGGAGAAAGAGGAACACTCATTGCTGCTAGGATTGCAAGCTGGTACAACCACTCTGGAAATCAGTTTGGCGGTTCCTCAGGAAATTGAACATAGTACTACCAGAGGACCCAGCTATACCACTCCTGGGTATATACCCAGAATATGCTCCAACATGTAATAAGGACACATGCTCCACCATGCTCATAGCAGCCTTATTTATAATAGCCAGAACCTGGAAACAACCCAGATGTCCCTCAACAGAGGAATGGATACAGAAAATGTGGTACATCTACATAATGGAGTACTACTCAGTTATTTAAAAACAATGAATTTATGAAATTCTTGGGGTTAATGGATGGATCTAGAGAATATCATCCTGAGGGGGGTAACCCAATCACAAAAGAACACACATGGTATGCACTCTCTGATAAGTGGATATTAGCCCGGAGGATTGGAATACACAAAGTACAATCCACAAACCACAAGAAACTCAAGAAGAAGGAAGACCAAAATGTGGATACTTCATTCCTTCTTAAAAGGGGGAACAAAAAACCCATGGAAGAAGTTGCAGAGACTAACTATGCAGCAGAGACTCAAGGAAGGACAATCCAGAGACTGCTTCACCTGGGAATCCTTCCCATATTCCACCACCAAACCCAGACACTATTGTGGATGCCAACAAGTGCTGGCTGACAGGAGTCTGATATAGCTGTCTCCTGAGAGGTTCTGACAGTACCTGACTAATACAGAAGTAGAGGCTCACAGTCTTCCATTGGATTGAGTACAGGGTTCCCAATGAAGGAGCTAGAGAACAGACCCAAGGAGCTGAAGGGTTTGCAGCCCTTTAGGACGAACAACAATAGGAACTAACTAGTACCCTTAGAGCTCCCAGAGACTAAACCACTAACCAAAGAGTACATATGGTGGAACTAATGGCTCTAGCAGCATATGTATAGTAGAGGATGGCCAAGTCTGTCATAAATGGGAGGAGAGGCCCTTGGCCCTGTGAAGGTTCTATGCCCCAGTGTAGGGGAATATCAGGGCCAGTAAGCAGGAGAGGGTGGGGTGGTAAGCAGGGGAAGGGGGGAGGGAACAGGGATTTATTTTTGTTTTTGTTTTTTATTTTTATTTTATTTTATTTCTTTTTTTTTTCAGAGGGGAAACTGGGAAAGGAGATATTGCATGACATGTAAATAAAGAAAATATCTAATAAAAAAAAGATTAAAAAAATCCAAAGAATTAGTTTTGATTTACAGCAGTACTTCTCACCCTTCCTAATGTTGCAGCTCTTTAATACAGTTCCTCATGTTGTGGTAACCCTCAATGATTAACTTATTTTGAGGCCACTTCATAACTGTAACTTTGCTACTGTTGTGAATTGTAGTGTAAATATCTGATATGCAGAATATCTGTTATTCAGTGCCTGTGGAGGTTGCAACCCACAGGTTGAGAATCACTGGTCTATAGGGTGGACTACCTGCTAATCACAGCTCCACACATAACATGAATTAATCTCATAGCTGTAGTAGGACCAATACCCAGAAACCAAAAAGTACCCACTGTGTGTTCTCAGTGATTTTCAGACCAAGAGAGACTTATCTGAGGTAGTGAAGGTGAGAGAAGACACAGCCCCAGGAAATCTCAAGGGTAGAGATGGGCAGGTGTGTGTCTCGGTTGTAAGCTGTGCACATGAGCCTGTACCCTTAAAGTATGCTTGGCTCACTCCAATAGAAACTTTTATAAGACTCCCCATAAAAATGACAGATGCTCTGTTTGATTCAGATTAAATATATTCATATGGCAATGATTACAGCGGGCCATAAAAACCTCTGTTGAATCTCACCCCGCCCCTTCTTATTTTGAATACCAATCACCATATTTGAGTCATCCCAATCACTGTATTTGAGTCGTCCCACAACTTCTTATAATCCTTCTTCTATAACTCTAAATAATGTTTATGCTTTGATTTCTTGATAAATTTACTTTAAATAAGGTATATAGATTTTTCACCATGAATGAAAGATTTGAATCACTTATGCAATTCTCTCCTTTATATCTCCCAATAATTTTTAGTTTCATTTTTATTTTTAATAACGACTCTTAAATGATACCCATAAAATGCAATATCATACCTGCTGAGACCTGGCACAATCGTTTTATTTCCTACTTGATAAAATAAGGACAACACCAACTCTCTGCTTTATTTTTATACTTTCTTCCCAATTCTTCCCTCTTTCATCCACTCACTCTTTTTCACTGCCAAGGTTGCTGACATCCACACTTCGTCCTCTAGTCATGAGCAAGCCTGAGCTCTGTGTATAGATCTAAACACACAACTTAAAAACAATAGCAATCAGTATTGTTGATATCACTGCAGTTCTAAATAATGGATTTTGATGGGCCAATTAGTGGGCTAGCATTTTATACAGGAGGCAATAAAATAAAATGACCAAGCAACACAATGACCACTGAGCTGGAAGATAAAGGATGCTCCTAGAATTTAGGTGAAAACAAACGATAATTCCCCAACAATTGGTTAAAAATTCACCTCTTCGTTCAGAAACCCAGGAGCTAAAATGACAAAATTGTCTTTTTTCTATAAAAAGCAATGGTGGAATGACACTATGATAAACAAACACAAACTGTCATTCAGTGAGGGGACAATCAGGAGACATAGTGGAAGCTGGTGTGTAGCAATCCTGACATCCTTCTGGGAGATGTGGCAAGGGACATGTGTCTTTAAAAAGAAGTATTAGTTCTTTGAGAATTTCACACCACATGCCTAAGTCATATTCACCCTTCTTCCCTCACCTCTTCCCAGGTTCGCGACCCCTCTCCCTACTTCCCTTCCTATTCAGCTCTGTTGCTTTCTTTTTCTCCATCAGTGCCATCTTGTGCTGCCCAACTATTCTTGGATGGGTGTGATGGACTTATTAGTGGCTACACTCTTAAAGAAAACCAGCTCTTCCTCTTCCAGCAGCCAACAGTTGCTACCAGCACTTCAGCTAGGGGTGGGACTTCATGCCTAACTCCTATCTCCCTGCTGGAATTTTGTCTGACTGCTGTGAGTTCCAAGGTACAGCTGCCCTGCTGTGTCCAGAAAACACTATTTCTGTGTAGTCTTCCATTACTTTCAGATCTGAAATTCTTTCTGTTTCTTCTTCTAAAATGACCCCTGAGCCGTTGGAGGAGAGGGCATGGTTCATATGTTCCATTTATAGCTGAACACTCTACACTCTTATTCTCTGCATCTTGGCCAGTTATGAGTCTCTGTGTTTATTGTCATCTACTGCAAAAAGTACCTTTCTTTTTCTTTTTTTCAAAATTAAAACACTTTAATCATTTAAATAGAACCAACTTCAGTAACATACATACACATACAGTAAATCCAAACAGTGTGATTGAACAGTATATTTAAACACATCAAATTCTTAAAAATTCCCCAAATGGACTCAGTGTCGTCGATGTGAGAAGGTAAGTTTGAAGGACTAGGAACCAGATACCTCTACAAAGGCGCTGATGAGAATACAGCCTGGAGATGTCAGGCATGTGTTAAGAACACTTCCAGAGAATGACCCAACAGGGTCGTTCAGAAGGAATACAAATGACCAATGACCATCCCTCCAAGAAAAATGAAGGTATATCTAACAATTTCTTTGGTCCTCTAAGTCAAGTCACACTGGTTTTGTTTTACTTTAAAATACCAAACACAGGTTACGTACCTAGCATTCTGTCTAGAAATGTCTATCTAAATAGCAAAGTGGGCTAACACTGCTATCAGGTTTGATTTCAAAGGAAACTCAAAATCAACCTGACTCTAAATATAGAAAGTATTTAATGCTAGGAAAAGGTAGAGGTAAAAAAATAATAATAATAAAATTAAGAACCAGCTCTTGTTTTATCATAAGCTGTTGAGTGTCTAAGATAAGACCACAGGAATTCATTTAAAAAGCACTCTGTCAGCCAGTGGGAGAACTCT
>NW_022196906.1:93583238-93621595 GCF_008632895.1 Mastomys coucha
GTCTTTGGGTCTTCCCGGAACACGCCCAGCATGGTGCTAGTGACAGTCTTGCTGTTCATTTTCTGCACACCTCGCATTACCATGCACATGTGTGTGGCTTCAGTCACGACCCCGACGCCAGCAGGTTGCAAGGCTTCTGTGATGGCCACGGCAATCTGTTTGGTGAGGCGCTCTTGAACTTGTAGTCTTCTACTGTAGATTTCTACAATCCTGGCAAGTTTACTGAGACCAAGGACTTGCTTGTTAGGAAGATAACCGATATGGACCCTTCCCACAAATGGAGCAAGGTGATGTTCACACATGGAAAACATATCTATGTCCTTCACAATCACCATCTCATCATGATCCTCATCAAATATAGCATTATTCAGGACATCTGATATAGTCTCCTGGTATCCCTTGGTGAAGAACTGCATGGCGGTGGCCGCCCTCCAGGGCAGTCTTGAGCAGCCCCTGCCGCTGGGGGTCCTCGCCCAGCGAGCACAGGATAGACGAGTAAGCGGCCGCCAGGTTGGGGAGGTTCAGCTTGTTTTCCTCCCCGCTGCGGGGCCGCCCTGCCTTCCAGGCGTCAGCGGGCTGTGCACCCTTGGCCTCGGGCCAAGGACTTCTAGGCAGGCTGGCTGGCCCCGGGCTGCGGCAGCTGCCGCTCGGAGAACCCATTGGTGCACCTGACTCCCGGCGGCTTCTCCATGAACCCGGCGCGACTGCTCCCGAGACGCCCTAGGGTGCTAACAAGCGCAGTGGCTCAGCTTAGCCTGCAGCCCTGACCTGTGGCCGTCACCGGACAGGGGTTCAGCAGGAAAAGCAAAAAGTAGCTTTCTGATGAGGGTTAAGAGACATGTTCTTCTATGTGTATAATGAATGATATGTTGTCAGGTGTTGGCTTAATACAATGAAGAGATCAGTGTCTTGGATTGATTATTCTTGGCTCTGTACTCAGTCCTTTCTCATCTCCTAACATGTAGCTCTTCTTGTTACCCTTTATATATATTATATGCTGTATCCACATGTACTTTGTTTGCACATATTCACTTGTTATTGGCTAGATCCCACATATGAATGAGATCACACAGCATTGTCTTTCCCACCCCTAAAAGTTTTATCATAGTTTTTCTTTACAGCTGAATAGTATTCATGTGTGTGTGCGTAATTTTTATTATCCATTCATCTATTGATGATAAGTTTGTTGATTCCAATTCTTTTAGTTTAGTGAATAAATCCTGTGTCATTCACAGAGAGAGCACATTATTTTAAAATACTTGAAATCTAGTTTCCAGAGCAGTAAAGACCTTGGGAACGATGTATGATTCCTATTTTTCCACCTCTGCTGCATCTCTGTCTCATGATACTGCCTCTGCTCTGGGGCAGACAAGGAGGTAGAAGGGAGAAGGCTATATTAGAAAGCCACGGTTGAGCACAACACACTGGTACTTCAGCACAGCACTGCAGGATAAAAAAAAGAAAACTCAATATGATCTGGTGGTTCTGCAGCAGAGACAGCAGACCCAAGAGCATGGAACTTGTCAGTTTGCCACTGAAAGAGACCCACTCTCTGTGGGTGTCCTGGTGAGGGGCCAGGGTCCTTAGTATGACAGCCAGAGGCTGAAAAGGGTGGGATGGGGAACAAGTCAAGCTGAAATGATGTCATTATCTTCTCTGCGTTGGACAGCCCCTGGGACAGACCTACCCTCTTGTGGTCTACTGCCCCTACGTGAGACAGGATTTGTGCAGACTCTCCATTACTGAACACTGGAGAGACACAAACAAAGTGGCAGGTGTTTACTAGACCTATTGCTCACACTTGTCTTCAGCTTATAAAAATCTTTGTTGTTTACATTCCTTTATATGGTAATGTGTTCACATGGATACTTGTATACAAGGATACAATGACTGTATTTGTCCTTGAATCCTGCAATTCTCCCTTCCTCGACTTCCTGTTTATCTCTTTGTTCCTCTAGACATTTCCCCATCTACTTTATAGTATAGGCATACATGATTTTATACAAACAATGCTTAACTTTGTTTTTCCTAATGGCTGAGAAGAATTCCATTGTGCATATACATTATCTTTTCTTTACCCATTCCTCTGGTTTGGGACACCTGAGTTAGTTGCAAATTTATATATATTTTTTGTGGACAGCACAGCAGTAAACATGGATGGACAGGTATTTCTTAGGTGTTCTTTAGGTAAATACCCACAAAGAGTTAGTTGTATGATTCATGGGTTTACTTACAAGATTTTTAGGACCCTACACACCGATTTCCATACTGACAGGAGTAATTTGCATTTTTACAATGTAAGGGCTCCCTTTCACTCTCATCCTTGCCAGGATTATTTCTGTTTTCTTAAAGACTGCCCTTTTAAGAGAGGTAAGATAGAATCTCCGTGTAGTTTTAATTTATTTATTTATTTGATGTCTAGTGAGAGTGGGCATCTTTCAAGAGTTTATTGGCCACTTGAATTTCATTTTTTGAGACATATCTATTCAGCTTCTCAATTCATTTAGTGATTGAGTTGTTTCAGGTTTTATTTAATTTTGCTTTGAATTCTTTTGTATATCAATCATCTGTTAGATGTGTCTCTAGCAAAGATGTCTTTCCTTCTGTAGGCTGTTCCTTCACCCAGGCAGCTCTTTCCTGTGGTATGCAGAAACTTTTTAGTTTGACAAGGTCTCATTGTGAATCCTTGGCATTGTTTCCTGGGCCATTGGAGTGCTATTCAGAAAACCATTGCCCACTTCTATATTTTGAAGTGTTTCTCCTGCTTCTCATTCCGACATGGGTCTTTGATCTGCTTGGATTTGATCATTTTATGAAGAGTGAGAGATAGGGATCTAGTTTCATGCTTCTACGTGGGGATATCTGGTTTTCCCAGTACCATTTACTGAAGCTGCTCTTTCTCCATTGTATTTTTTTTTTTTTTGTGGGATCTCCATCAAATGCTACATGACTGTAGCTTGTGTGGATTTACACAATCTACAGTGTAAATCCATACAAGCTACAGTCATGTAGCATTTGATCAGAATCTGGGATCGTTTGTACTTCTGTATGAATAACAGCCCATTAAGGTTGTTATTATTCTGCTAAATGAATATGATCTGCTCTACAAAATCTAAATAACTACTTTTATCTCCTTAATTTAATGTTTCTGTCAGCTTTGGCCTCAGAAATTGTTTTTGTGATAGGTAATAGTAACTTCAGAGACTCAACACTCGCTAAAGGGATGAGAAGAAGTGATGTTGAAATGCTCAGCATCAGACAGGCACCTGCATCGCCTCATCTAGAACTCCGGAAGCCCAGAAGAGGGGGTGGGGAGTAAGGAGTAAAAACTGGAAAGAGATTTGATATGCGATGATGACTTCTAGGGGGTGACATGGTCAGCGCACTCTCGAACTCATAGCAGCCATGGTTCCCTGAGGTCTGCACGAGGATGGGCCAGTCACTAGCCTGAGGCAAAGAGGAGGACAGGAGAGGGGACTGGTGAAGATGCAAAGACAACAGTATGCACATTGACAAAAATGAAACCCATTTGTGTAGTTAGATATTATAGACTAACAAAACTTTTTTTAAAGAGGAAAAAGATAAAGAACCAAGAATGAAGGGAAAAGAAGAAGATAAATGGAATGGGAACAGAGCCAGATAGAGCTGGACCAACAAATACACAAATTTACAATTTAGCTGTTAACTATAGGAGGAATGATGACAAGGAAGACATCTGGGTAGGGGTACCAAGTGCCATTTGCCTCTGTTTGCTCATTCTATTCCTACCTCTTGCTTCTTTCCTGGGCTCCTAGATACCTGTCACACCTCTGAGTGACTCTTGGTGAGGTCTGGTCACCGATGCTGGCTGTACCTCTGGTCAGTCTTTCAGAAGGATGGTTGTATATGCTGGTCTGGGCCCTTGGATGTCCTTCCTGACTTTAGTTTGCCTCTTGAAACCTGTATCTGTGGTCCCTGTTCTCTGGCTCCGACCATGTTTCCAGCTCACTGGACACAGCCAGGTGGTCCTGTGCACTTGCTCTGAAGTGCCCGGGAATGCAGTTCATGGATGGCCTGGTGCTACCAAGCTGACCGATGCCAAGTGAGGGTCCTTTTGAGATGGTGTCTTATTGCTCTTCTTATTGACTGCAGAGAGGAGAGAGTTTCCCAGTGCCTCTTCTCCCTCTGCCTCTTCTTCCCTTCTCCCCACCTCTTCCTCTCTCAAGTGTCTGTATGTGCAGTGCTGATTTTCTGAGGCATGCTATGTTCTATTGTGACTTAGGCTACTCTGGTTCACTGGGAGACCCCCGATCCTGCTAACCCCATCCACAATCAACTCTCTGCTTCTTTTTTTGATTGTTTGTTTGCTGTTCTGCTTTGAAACGTTTCTGTTTTCCTTTGTTCATTAGACTAGAGATTTTCTGCGGCCACTCACCTCTCCCGACAGCTCTTAGCCAATATTTCTCAGTTAGTTCTTTGGAGAGTTTAGAAAAACCACAGCTGTGTGTTGTCAGTCACCCAATCTTTATTTGACTGTCTGTCTGTGCTTTGAAATGGGGAAGCAGGGACTACTTGAGCAGGTGGATGGAGGAGTCTCCTTTGTGGACCAATATCCAGAAGAAGTAAAATTTGAGCCCCTGGGGTACAGTTAGTTCTTTTCCAATGACGAAAGTCTTTTGAGAAGCAGAGACTAGCTGACTTGTGGTCCATCTCCTGAGAGAAGCAGACACCAACTCCTCTCCGAGGATGCTGGGCACTCTACCATTATCTCATGGCCACACAGTGACATGGTGTTCAGGGAGGCAATGGGTCAGTTCCTGCATGCTGCCTCTCCTTCCTCAGAGGGCAGATTATTAACTTCTTTTATAAACACCCACTGTGGCTGTTACAGGATTGTTCCTATTGGGCCAGCAGGAAGGAAGGCAGTGGTGCTCTGTGGTTTTAAGACTTTGGTTTGAACTCCAGTCCCAGCACTGGCTAGTTTGAGACTCTGGGTACCTAACGTGGTCATCTTCAGCTTCCTTTTCTCCACCAGTAAAGTGTCAGTGGTAGTAATGACAGCTGTATCCTAAGGATGCTATGTATGTGAAGTAAGAGACTCAAGGGTCTTGGTGTAATGCCTACTATACGGTAAATATGGATTGAGTGCCAGAAGGTGTGAGCAATGTAAGGGGCCCTTGGTGATTTCAGTGGAGACAGGATGCAGCAGTTTTCAATAGCTAAAGGTGTTGTGTGAGTGTCATTGGCCCCATCTGCATAGCCTCCTTTCATTCTTCTCTCCCATCCTCTACTTGGGAGTGAGATGAGAAGGGACATTTTTTGGGGTACTTTCTGGGGCTGTCACACAAATGGAGGTAGGAAATGTTAGGAACTGAGGGCCCGTGGAAATTGGAAAGAGGATCCTCATAGAGGATATATGGGACTGTGAAAGGCATCCCAGGGCAGCTTACTTCTGCTGGAAACAGTATTCAGAGGACAGAAAACATGCAGTGGTAGCCTGACTCTCTAAGGAAGTACTCAGGATTTTGTTACCTGAGATTTTAGAATGCGTGCAGTGGGATGCCCAGCATGTCGCTGTAGGAACTCAGTGATAGGTTCCTGTTGAGGCTGCCATGGGATACTTGGTATGATCTGGAGTTGGGAGACGCTTTCCCTCCCCAGGTTCCTCTCACGACCTACAGGATGAGTTACAAAGAACACCATACAGGGGCTGATAGAATATCCATTCTGTTGTTGGCTATGTAGCCACTGCCTTCCACACTAAGAGGGATTCTAATGAAATCAACACAGAAAAGGTGTGTTTGAGAGGATTTAAGTGTGAACAGAGACAAAGGATGAAAGCTAGAGAGAAAGAAGGACATGTAAATTCCTGAGGTGGGGCAGAGGCAGGAAAATGGAAGAGAAACAATGAGGGAGCCGAGGACTCTCTCCCTCCTCAGGGGAACACAGGGACCCATTCCCACTGTGAGTTCCCTGCCTGAGTTTTGCAGCTGAGCAGCCTCCTTAGGCCCACTGTTGCTGTTTATTCTCTCAGAGCCCTGTCTTTAAGGCACGATGAAAAACAACCCTCTGGCCCAAGCACAACTATCCCATATGAGACGCCATTAAGATAAAGTCCCTCGTAAGTGGCCCTAATAAAAGAAATTTATCACAAGACATGGAGAGGAAGGTGTCTTTATTCACTAGGTGAATAGCACCAGGCATTGTCAATGTAGCTTTTCAAGGCTCAGAAATTATCATTCATTCTCCAAATTACCAACCGCACAAAAATTACTAAATGGTGCGTTATCACTCCCTCTCAGCGAGAGAATGTCTTTGTTTAATGTTTGATTACAAATGGCTTTGCTGCGATTATCATCAATAAATCACAGGTAAACGTAGCCATGGTTGGGACCAATGCAGAAAGACTCCGAGTTACCCAGAGAAGGAAGAACAAAAGGCATGTGATAGCTAACACTTCAGAGAGTGCTGCATCCTGGGGCCTTTGGGTATCTCAGATGCAGAGCATTTCCAGTGTCCTTTTATTGAAGGTGGGCAGTTCTGCTGAGGCTTGGTAATGTGACTCTTGCTTGTATATGAGAGGGGGTGAACAAAGGGGGAGCCAGGTGCAAAGGGGGATCTGTGCGTGCAAGAAGAGAGGGATTTGTCAGCGTGGGACAAATGATAGAAGGAGTTGTGAATGGCTGTCCTCCGAGTCAACCAACTGCCATTTTGGAAGGTCAGCCTTGAACCCTGCAAAAGAATTATTCCAGCTGGGCCTACTGACTATTTACACCCCTCAAGGAGTGATGGGGAGGGTCTAGAGGCTGTCACCTGAGTATCCAACTGCTTCGGGATGTACCATAATTGTATATGGCCTCGGGAGGGGCTAGATTATATAGACTGGGGAAAAGAGAGGAGGGGGACTCCATTATGTGTCCATGGGGAAGCCTGCATCCCTGCTGGGTAAGGGCTTTCTAGGTACAGCTAGATGAAGGAGGAATGCCCACATCCTTGTACATAACCCCTCCCCTACATCCTGTAAGGAAACTCTCTGAACTTTGATGCAATCATGTCTTGGACCTTGGGAAAAGAGGGAGATGTTTGTCTCCTCCAGGGAAAGTATTTTTGTAGCAGAAGGCACAGAACAAGACAAAGGAAGGAGGCAGGCAGAAAAGGAGAGAAGAAGGAAAGAGGAAATGGAGGAGCAGTACATGTCACCTGCATGGTACTGTGTCTCCCTTGGCATCACACCCACTTGAGGGTCCTGACAAATCCCATGCTCACCCCGCATTGGCAACCTGTGGCTGTTTTTCCTTGTCTTGGGCCCTCACAGTCTCCATCACTGAATCCGTTTCAGGGATGTGCTTATCTCCCTTCCTGTTAGAGGCTCCTTTCTTTTCCCCCTTTTTCCTTTACAATGTACTTTGCCCTTCCATTGCTTAGGCTCTCAGATCACAACATGTCTGTCTTAACCCTACAGAGCTCAAGAGATTCAAGAGGCAAGATACCCTGCAGTCTGTCTCCAAGAAATCCCTGAGGGCCAGTGAAAGGGAACTTGCCCAGTGGATCTGGACACAAGGTTGAATAAGTTGTAAGGTTGATGTCATGCTACCTGCAGCTGAGTGGATCCAGTGCAGCCATAGAGCCATCTATGCAGACTAGGGAAGATAGTACTCCTCCGGTGACCAGCTGACAGAGGTCTCATCACGTCTTCGGTGGGTCTAGGGACACAAGGAAGGAAAACGCACACTGCTTTCTGCATTCTGGCATCCTAAAGGGAATAGGAAAAGCTTGAGCAAAGGCAAAGGAGACATTGATGAAGGAGCAGAGGGTTCTCCATGGCAAGGGAGGGGGGTTATACCAACAAGGTTTTTGCCTGGGACAAAAATTTAGGGAGCAATCAAGGATAAATTCAGAGGTTTGGAATTGATCACAAAGAGATTACATTTGAATCTTTGAGAAAAATTTAGAGCAATGCAAATATCAGTAGAGTTAGGAAAGAGAGACTAAAGGTCCCTGATGTCATTCATTCCTTCATCTATCCAGCAAACATTTGATGAAGACCTACTATGTGCAAGACACAACAGTGGGATTTCATGGTAAAAAGATGGCTCCTGTCTTCATAAGATTCCTGCTCTCAGTAGAAAATGAACAAGTGAAGTGATTACAACTTACAGTACCAATTCAGAGACATAAAGAGGTTAGGAATGCAGAGTGGCAGGGGAGGGAAGAGCCACTTTTACTCTAGTGAGGATGGCCAAGACTTTACCTTTCTCACAAGTATAAAGGATGCTTGAAGAGACACCCAAGGGAGGAAACATCTAGACAGGATGTTCCAAAGAGGGCATGTGAAGGTCACAGAGAGGAGAGGGCCCTTAGCAACAAGCCAGGCAAATAATGACATTTTAGAGCAAGGGTTGACAAGTTGACATAAGTTCCAACAGGACTCTTCAGGGAAGTGAAAAAAATGTCTGAATGGAGGTGAATTGGGATGAATCCTTTACTTCCAGCCTGGAATTTGCCATAGTTCTTCTCTGAAGTGTGCACTTAGATCTCCCCACCCAGGCATCTTCAGATCTTTCTAGAATATTCTCTAGTAGTCTCACTGAATAGATATTCAATGGTAGGACACCACAGAGATTCGGTGCTGCTGTTGGTACTGGTGGTGGTGGTGGTGGTGGTATGCATGCATGTGTGAGTGTGTGTGTGTGTGTGTGTGTGTGTGTGTGTGTTGGGTTCTGCATCTTGCATATGCTGCTCTCTGGCCTCTTTCAACTGTGTTTCTTTTGGACATTGACTGAGAGATACACTTTGCTCAATTAGGAAATTATAAGCACCAATAATAAAAAAAATTGCATTTCTTGTATTTGATACAAACATGTATACCTTATAATTTTGGAAACTGGGCCAAAGTAGAATTATACCTTTTTCATGATTTCTGAGATTGTTTTTTGACCAAGAATTATTAAATACCCACATATTGAAGTCACATATAGCCTAACTCTCTGGGAATTTTTGAGGATTTAAATTTGATGGATATTCAGGAGGCAAGCAAAGGAGAGAGGGAGGGAAGGACAGGGGAGGGAGGAAGAAAGAGAGAAAGAGAGAGAGAGAGAGAGAGAGAGAGAAAGATCTTTAAGACCCTGCAAAGTGTGAGAGAGGGGAAGAACCAGGTTGTGAATAAGAAACAAAGGCAGTGTCAATTGAGAAGCAAATAGCACCCAAAGGGTTGGGGGTGGAGGTGGGGGAAGGAGACTGAATTAAGAAGGGGGGAGCAGCGGGAAGGGGCTGAGGGAGTGGGCAGCAAGTCTCCTACCCTGGGAAAGGGACACAATGTAAAGATAAAGATCTCTATTGAGCTTGTGTCTGGAGTGATTACAGTGTATTAGAGTCCTATCAGTGTTGACAAACACTGCCCCAATTAGGAATTAGTTCCACAAGGCATCTGATAGCAGGGCTGCTGTCGACCTGTAAAGAGAACCGCACCCCCTGCCTACTTGCTTATACAAATAGACACCAGCTGTTTCCTAGACAGTTCCAGAAAGCCCAGGGCTCAAAGGCTCTTCCTGCAACAGCCCTCAAGGAACAGAAATTCAATACCCAATGTCGTGGGACAATGTTTGTGAGAGTCTGATCCTTCCATACTTTGTCCAGCATCAATCCCATGACTGCGCTTTCTTTTATTCTTCCAAGGACCTGTATGTGCTGTCTGGGAGAATACCCAGTCTGTGGAAATAATTGGTAAGCAATTTAAAATTATTTTCTAGTATCTGGATCAAGAAGTCTGTCTGAGCATATGCTTTAGATGTGTTTGTTTATGTAGAAGAGAAGCACAGTTGGCATGGGGACTCTAAGTAGGAGATCAGAAGTGCTGCTGATACATTCAAAACTTTGAAATCCAGACAGGTGTAGAAAGAAGTGGACAGAAAGAGGGACATGACCAGAACTCTTTTTTTTTCTTTTATTAGATATTTTCTTTATTTACATGTCATACAATATCTCCTTTCCCAATTTCCCCTCCAAAAAAACCAAGAAAACAAAAAAAACAAAAACAAGAACAAACCTCTGTTCCCTTCCCCCTCCCCCTGCTTGCCATCCCACCCTCTCCTGCTTACTGGCCCTGGTATTCCCCCACACTGGGGCATAGAACCTTCACAGGACCAAGGGCCTCTCCTCCCATTGATGACCAACTTGGCCATCCTTTACTATACATATGCTGCTGGAGCCATTAGTCACACCATGTGTACTCTTTGGTTAGTACTAACTCGTACCCTGAGAGTTCTGAGGGTACTAGTTAGTTCATATTGTTGTTTGTCCTAAGGGGCTGCAAACCCTTCAGCTCCTTGGGTCATTTCTCTAGTTCCTTCATTGGGGATGGACCAGAACTCTTAGAAAGGAAGTTTGGCTGCTGAAGAACAATAAGCCCCAGGGCAGGCAGAGGGACTGTGGCCAGTGGACAGGTGGCTGGTGGGTCTGTTGTGGGTCCTTTACCTGGCACAAGAACAAGCCAGCTCCGTAAACTTTCAAGGCAGAAGATGTGCTGTAAAGTTTTGTTTTTTTGTTTTTTAGTCGACTGAAGTAATTGCCATCTTGGAGGCTTACTGCTGAATAAACTCATCCCTTCCAGCCCTTTCTGAACTCCGGGTGGCTGGTTCAACTCAGCTGTTCTCGCCCAAACTCCTCTTCAAGCTGACTGATTCAAGCTACTGACTGAATTTGTTTTACTTGACCTTCAACTAACTCTAGCAATCTGTTCCAATCTTCTGGCTCCTTCTCATTCTCTGGATCAATCTGTCTTCACCAGTAACTAGCTTCCCCAACCTGTCTTGGTAAAACTGTTCCAGTAAAAACTGACTTTGAACTTCACCAACTGCCACCAACTGCACTGCCACCAGCTCCACTCACCGCCTCTGAACTCACTGACTCAACAGAACTCACTGACTAGAATGCAGAGATCTATATGCCTGTCTTCTGAGTGCTGGATTAAAGGCATGTACCACCATGCCTGGACCTAAGCTTTTCTTTACTTGAAACTTGCTCTCTACCAGGCTGGCCCTGAATTCAAGATATCTGCTCATCTGTTTCTTGGGATTAAAGGTGTGTCTGTATTTTAGCTGGATCACAGAGACTTAGAAGGTCATGGGATGTGATCCCTTGCCAGAGCAGCCACATCACTGCATTAAAATTCCTCTATACCTGCTACCAAAGGGGAAGGGTGGGCTTAGCCAGAGAGGACATGCTGAAAGAACTCCAGGTCTATATTGCTTGCTGCCTGACTGAAAACTGAGACGGAAGTTGCTGGAAGGAGGGACTGTTCATGGACAGTCCTGAAGATGATGGAGGTGACCTCTGCATCTCAAACCATCTTGAAAAGGCTTAGAGAATATAGAGGACTTTTTGTGGGACACCAAGGGACACAGTGAAACAACAGGCAAAGGACACCTGGGATGGGTGGGGTCTTTCTCCAGAGCATGGACTCTTTCATGTCGTTTTGAAAGTCTACCTGGATCTGGACCTGCTGAAGCAGGACCTACCTACAGCTTCTTTCTAGACAGTCCAGCTCCTCTAAACATGAGGAAAAGAGGCAACATTCAGCTCACAGCTACCTGTGACCATGGCTTCAGGAGATTTGGCACCATCTTCTGGATTCTATAAGAACCTGCACTCACTTGTGCACATACCTACCTCATGTGTATAAACATAATTGAAAAGAAATAATTTTTAAAAGATTGAGAGTTGAGACAAAATATAGCCCCCTAGTTTGTCAATTCATACCCAAATTCTGCTCTTTCAAAATAATCAGCTTACTGGCTACTGTTCTGGACATTTCCATATTTTACACTTGTAGAACATATATGGTTTCTGTGTGTACTGTTGCAGTATGCATGCCGTGAATCCATTTCATTTCCATAGGATGTGGGCAGGGTATCTGCTCTGCATGCTTCATGCTGAGTAAGGACATAGCTATGGAATTTTTGGAATTAGTTCCAGGCAGGATTTGAAAATAGTGCCAGAAGGTCTTCCTTTGTAGGTGACTGAAGCCTAAGGAAGGGCTTCTCTTTAATACACATACACAAAGAGGGCGGGGTGGGGAGGTAACTGAGCCTAGAGAGGAACAGAGGAGAAGGGAAGGAGAGGAGGGTCAGTTTCAAAGGAAACCCTCTTTCAGAAGGACAGTCAATCCTCCTGGAAGCCAGTCCTCCAGTAGAGGCACCGATGTAATATTCATGATTCCAGCTCCTGGATCAGAGGCAAGCTTTGGGAGGTCCACGTCTCTCCGACAGCCAGAGGAGGATGTGTGTATCACTCGGGAGTTTCTATGCTTCTACAACAATCTCTGGTGTTGGAAGTTACAAATACAGAGAACATACAAGAAGTCAGAACATGTCCAATGAAAGCAGAACTATGAAAGAGATGCACAGATCTCAGTGAATTCATGCACTGATTCCAGGAAACTAGATTAATCAAAAGCAAAAAAGAGCGAGATATTAAACTAAGCGTAACTAAAATTATCAAAGCTACTGGAAGATAAACACGTTTTTGAACTAAATGTTCAATTGGCAACTTGAAACACACAAAGGAAATGCTAAAAAGTGACCGAGTGAGCAAACAAGCATGACAGAAGCCCAAGTTGAGAGTTTCTCCTAGAAAGGAAAGTATGAAGGAAACAGAGACACATTGCTCATGTCCAGATACATATCTGATAGAAGATGGGTCATCAGACTGAGTAGTTACAACACACACACACACAAACACACAAACACACACACACACACACACACACACGAAGAAAATAGGAACACAAAAATAAATAAGCTCTCAAACACCATAAGAAACTTGTTAGGAATGGCAGAAAAATGATTGAAAAGATGAAGAGTTGGCCATCAAAACTGGCATAAAATTAAATTATTTAATACCTTGTTTTAAAATGCAAATAGGACTTTCATAAGAGTTGATCATGCTGTTTTAGGTTACAAAATGAAAATACTTTAAAATTGTTTATTTTGTTCTATTTTATTTTATGTATATGAGTGTTTTGCCTGCATTTATGTCTCTGTACCCTTTGTGTGCCTGGCGTTCATACAAGTTAGATGAGGGCATCAGATCTCCTAGAACTGGAATGGCGAACAGTTGTGAGCCATCATTGGGTACTGGGAATAGAACCTGATTTCTTTGTAAGAATGATGAGTGTTCTTAACCACTGAGCCATGCCTTCAGCCACCAAAATAAATCTTTTAAGAGAAGACTGGGAAGGAAGGGAGATAAAAACCCCAAATCTGCCATTTGTCAACTTACATCCTAATTCTGTCTCTTCAAAATAAACAACTTAATAAATGTCAGAAAACAAATAACCATATCCTTAGAGTTTACTCATCACAAGGCAATAGAAATACAAATTAACAACCAAGGAGAGTAAGCCTCTGTCTGTCGTCAAGGGCATTTACATAAATCCCCTGTGCCAACCTGGGCCCTCCAGGACAGCTGTGCATGGAGCCCAAATGTTGGTAGATGACAATATCATGTCATAGGATCAGAAGGCTGCTCCACCTATACCTCGAATAATGAGAGTCCTAATCTAATAAATGAGTGGCTTAGTCCATTAATGGCCCTAAAATATGAATGGACCATATGGCAAAACTGTGGAGGGTGGGGCCTGTTTGAAAGAAGTAGGTCACTATGGGTGTGTCATTGGCCTGACTGTTTCCTGTTCTTGCTCTGATTCACTTCCTGTCTGCTATGATGTAAGCTGCTCAATCGTGGCCTCTTGACCATGATGGACTGAAACCCTGAAACGATGAGCAAAATGAATCCTTTCTTTCTGAAGTTGTTTGGTCCAGCACTTGGTTACAACAGTTACAACTGACTAACAGCAATCACCTTGTGAATAATTTTATTCCCGAGAAGCCAGCTTAAAATGACCATTATCAACTTGAGAGATGCAAAAGGTTGTCACATTTTACTTATCAATTATTTCTTATTAAAGTCTTTGGATTTGATTAAAGTCCTTTGTGTTTTCACTGGGGCATAAACCATCCTAACATAAATCAGCCCAGCTTTCCACTTAGCAAGCTAGGAAACCAGTAACAAGAGCATTGTAAATGAAATGGAAGATGAGAATTATATATAAATAAAATCAGAAATAGTAAAATTCCAGCACCCAAAACAGACAAATATACTATAGATATATTAATAATGGATAATATAATACAAGTAGTCTTTCTGAGAAGACTTCTAAAATGTGCCAGTATTTGAGAAGCATGATGAAGGAGAAAAAGATAAGGCAAAAATAAATGTTTATAAAGGACATGAATATGAACATCAGATACAATGCCATGAAGTGAAAGTTTGTATAATAAATGAAAGACATGGGAAAACTTAAAAATGCTAACAAAAATACAAACCACAAACATCTACTTAGAAAAGAGAAAGCCTAGCTGAAACAATAGTGAGCAAAATTGGCATAACGATGCTCTCATCTCTGAGAGTACAAGAACCCAATGGTGCTTAGAATGAGTTTTGCAGAACCTAAGGAACAGATACTTTTCATGTCTAATAGAGGAGGGGGGAAAAAGCGACTGAGAGAAGCTTCTCAATCATTTTATGAGGCCAGCAAGCCCAACAACTTACAAATGTCTTTCAACTAAAGCAAATGAATCGAATGTATGAATTTGGTCACTGAGTCAGATGAGTTTAGATGTTAAATACAGGTATCTTTCTAGTAAGCCTTTGGTGCTACTGCTAGCATTCTGTCTAAACTCCACCCCACAGTTACCTGCAACAGCCAGGTAGGCCTAGTCCACTATAAAAGGGGCTGCTTGCCCCCCCTTACTTCTGCTTCCCGTTTGCTTCTCTCTTGCCCTCTTGGGCTCTTCCCTTCCCATTCCCTTCTGCCTGTCTCCATGTGGACATGGCAGGCCTCTACTTCTCTACTCTCCCTCTCTCTGCCTTTCTCTGCCTCTACTACACTCTTAATTCTCCTCCCCATTCCCTGAATAAACTCTTTTCTGTACTGTACTGTCATGTGGCTGGTCTCTCAGGGGGAAGGGATGCCTTGACATGGGCCCGCTGAGGCACCCCCTTCCTCCATACCTCACTACGCCCCCTTAGAACATACTCTTATACCTCTCTATCTTTTTATAAACATAATAGCTACTATGTCATATGTCCAACAAAATAGTTGCTGAATCCTGTGCTTGAAGTCATCCAACTTTGTCTAATTATGCAAACTACATTTGAACGGCTGGGAAATTACTCTGGGACTTGTAATAGGCGTTATTTGGAGAAATGGCTGGAGCTGTGGGAAGCGAAGGTGGCAAGTTTGCATTCACTTTGGCTTTCACCTCTGTTTGAACCTTTATTTTTAATCAACAGCTATGAACATGTTTACTTTTAAACATTGGAAGAAATACTAAAGTGCTTCCTCTGATCGCCCTGAATCTCGGATCAGACCCTATTTTCAGAACTTCTTTCATCTCTGAAATCGAGGGTCCCCTTGGCATGAAGGCATTTGTTCTCTGGAATCCTGGATAAGCAGATCTGATTGGGGCCATGAGTGGAGACAAAGGTTCTGACTTCTCTTGGGGAAACTCAAGATAGAGGCGCCTAGAGAGCGTTTGAATCCCTGCAGTGGTTTTCTGTTTAAGCAGAAGTGGGATCGAGGCCTGCAGCAGGTACAGTTTAGTCCAGGGTACTGTTTTCTTTCCTTCAATCTTAAAAATGTAGTTATTTTTTGTAAGTTGGAAATCTTTCTAAACAGACACTCATACTTGTGCGCACATTCTTGAGAAATTTGAAGTGCTCCAAAAACCAGATACACCACGGTTATGCATATTAATTAATTAAAAACCCTAGAGCCTGATTTCGATGGGCACTTGCCAGGTTTCAAAAACATTTACATATTTATCATTACTTAAAAACCCTTATAACTTTGCTGTTCTGTAAACAGGACAAATGCCTTTATCCTTGGAGGAGCAAAACCCAGTTCCATTTGGCTGCTAGTTCCTCCTAGGGAATCTCATTCATGCAAGCTGCATTGTGAGTCTCAATAGACAACCTCCATCAGCTCATGTGTCAGAAGTTTAAGAAGTTTGACAGCACTTAGAGCCAAGGAAAATCCCGTTTGTTTATTTGTTGTTTTTGTGTCTTCCACCACCCGCAACCCTCCCATCCGGAACCGCTTCCCGGGTGCACAGAGGAGGGTGGTGTCGACAACAGGCCTATTTGATTTGTTTTGTTTTGTTTCCCAACATAATCGGTACACGGTTGCAGGGGCCGCTGCGCTGGGCTCTTGTAGGTCTTGGCAGTGTCCAGCAATTCCCCAGCCAGGCTTTGTTACCAGCAGATGAATCATTCATTTGACAAAGTTGCTAATAGCCTAGGAAAACAGCAGTGGGACCCGGGTTAAATAGCCAAGTGATGTTATTTGCCAGTTGTTTGCACTAGACGCTAGAATAATTCCACGACCAACTGGCCTTAAGTGAATTATTGACACAGCGCGCGCCAGGCCTGAGGGAGCTGCAATTAATGGATTAATCACACGCAGCCCCGCAGCCCCGCGTGTTAACACAGGGGATTTAGTGGCACTTCAGTAAGTTGTTGATGAGGCCTGCGGCGGGATGAAAACCCTTAGAATACAAATGTGACATCCTATGCCCCTTTATTTGTTAGTCAATAATCTGAATAACCCCAGTTTCACAGCTTCTGTGTTGGATTTGCTGGTCCTTTCTCTCCTCCGCTAATCGTCAGGGAGGCGCGATAGGGTAGGGACTTTAACTTTGATTTGAGGCCCCTTCCCCCTCCCCCCAAATAAAAGCACAGGTTTTTATCCACATGCGTATATTGCATAGACATCAAAGAAAAAAAAAAGCCTCATGCATTTCCATTAAAGCCGCGCGGACCAGGGGGAGGCACCAAGCTGGGTGCGGGCTTTTGAGGCGGTGGAAATTGATAAGGTTCATCTGCATACAAAAGGCTGAATGGAGAGGCGGCAGGGTGAGCGAGGTCGGACACCCAGATGGATTTTTTAATTCTGGGGAAAATAACACCACGCTCACAAGTGATAACTGAGCCTTTCTTCCCAACTCAGACCAAAATATGATTTCCATTTGTGCATTGGAGGAGAAGAAAATTATACAGAATTTCATTCTGCAATATAATAAGGCTTCACTCTGAATAATGCTACCATAAGGCAGTGTAATTACTGAAGGGCAGAAAATACACTTTCAGTTTATATCTAATCACAATACCACATTGTCTGCTTTGGGAAAAAAATCTGGGGTCGGAGGTGCAGCATGGCATGTTGCTGGACTGTGCAGAGCCTGGGCGGGGTATAAGGGGAGCACCTGGTCTCTTAGTTCTGGTCATAACTGGATACCGAGGCAGATGGTGGGTTCTTGACCATGGTCCAGAAAGCCAAGGGGCTTTCATGGGCAGGAAGGACTATCCATCCAAATGATGACTACTGTTAGCTTGGCTGACTACAGAAATGCCCAGGGAGGGCTGGGTAGTCAGTGACTGACGGTGCCTTGAGAACTATAACCTTTCCTTTCCCCTTTACCATTTATTCCTCATCCATTCTAACAACTGTTACTGTTTTCTTGGCCTTTTCTTTGTTATACCTGTGATGGTTTTGTTAGTTTGCTTTTATTATTTAAAAGAACTTTTTTTTGTAGTATCAGGTATCGAACCCCTGGGTCTACTGTAAGTGCTCTTCCACTGATCTGATGTATACCCCCCTCACACACCTTTTTTTTTTTTTTTTGCTCTTGTTTCATTCATTTCTAGATAGGGTAACCTAGTTCCCATAGCACCAGGATTGGTTCTCACAGACAACATAGCAGTTCTCTTTATCCCTGAGAACATGTTCTAATAAGAAGCTCAGAAAGTGCCAGAAACCACGGATTATGCAAAATTCTGCCATATTTTTCCCATGTGTACTTGTGATAAAGCTTAATTTATAGACTTTATGCAACTAGGGAGGAAAATCTAATAATAAAATAAAGCAATCGCATAACATACTGTAATAAAGTTCCGTGATTGTATTCTCTCTTAAAATATCTTACTGTATTGTATGCCTTTGTGATCTCAGCAAATGGCCTTTTTTTTTTTTTTTTTTTTTTTTTTGTCCTTTGTTAAGTCATGAACTTTTACTTTTTCATATAAAGGAAACTCTTCCTGGTTTCTTTTCCCACACATCCAAATTGCCCCAGCCTCACCATGCTTGGGGACCATTATTCAGTAATGAAAGTGCTACCCGGGGTCAGAGGGGATGGCTCAGTTGGTAAAATGGATGCTGTACCAGCAAAAGGTTCTGAGTTCAGGTCCGAAACCTCTAGTCTTTATTCTGTTGAGCATCAGGGAGAGAGTGGGGTGAGGTGAGGTCTCAAAAATAAGGTGGAGAACAATCCCACAGACTCCTGACGTAGAAATGTGCACACACATACAAGAGGGCAAACAGAAAGACACTGAATGGTGATATGTGCACACATACATATGCTACGTACATACACAAAACAGCAATCCAGGAAGACCTGATGTAGACATGTGTGTGTATAATATATTACACACACTCACAAGTTTTTTTTATTTTAAGTAAAAAAACTTGAATGCGAACACTGCCCTACTGTCAGTCTATTTGATACCTGAGAACCTTGTGGCAAAGCAGGTAGCATAGATGGTGTGAATGCATCGGACAAAGGGATGATGCAGACTTAGACAGGACAAAGCAGGAAGGTACAAGATGGTATGCAAATTTAAAGCTTGTGAGTTCTTTCTGGATTTTTCCACTAAATATTTTTAAATGATAGGTAACTAAAGTTGAGGGGAAAGACGGGGGGATGTTACTGTATTAAAAACCATCAACGCTTAAAAGCAAAAGTTTCATATCATATTTCATACACAGCATCAAGAAGCCGCTAGATTTACTAGGCTCTTACCTAATGGTTCTCAAACACAAAGTGCATTGATCAGTAATCTTAAGTCGTTTGCTACAAACGTCGGAGAGAGTTTCCAGGAGGCTCTGGGGCCAATTTTTCACCAAATTTTCTCTTCAGACATTTGCCTAATACTATTTTCAAGAGCTCCCCCAAAGACACCCACTCCCTTTAGTGCATGTGCGTGTTTTGGGCTTGCTTTGTTGTTTTGCTGGTGTAAAACCAAGGCTTCATGAATGCTAGACAAGCAAAGACTCCTCCATTGGACTGTGGTCCACTCCTATGGTTTTGCTAAGACACCAATTGCTAGGCCCCGCCCTCAGAGCTTCTGAATCGGTAGGGTCAGGTGAGGCTCCAGATACTGCTATTACTCAGGCCCCTGAGATGCTAAGGTTGGCTTGAAAAAAATCCTATCTTTGAGTACTGTGGGTAGTATTGCTGCCAGCACAAAAACAGCGAAAACTTGCTAAGTAGCCCTAGAGGGTATTTTCAGAATAAGGCCAGCGTCTGTATCTGTGGCTCAGGGAGAATCATGGAAGAGTCTGTGGGAAGATTGTAAGAGCCAGGGTAGCCGGAAGTCTGCCGGGAAACAGTTTCTCCTAGAACCGGATGCATAAACAAAACCGTAGCACAAGCAAGGTCAATGGAAGGATATGTTAAACATGGAAGGGGGGACATTTCATGTGATCCTGCTCCTAGAGGAAGAGCTACAGGCAGTGAGTGAATCGCTGCAGAGGGAAGACTTACCCTCTCCTGTAGATGAACCACCGCATCGGTTATCCGATAGAGAGTGGGCAGCCTTGAAATCATATGCACACGAGTAACACAAACGGATTCAGCAGGTTGTGAATACACCTACATACATATAGATATGAACAATAGTAATAATAATAGTAAAGATGGTTGTCTCCTTTAGGGGTTGAGCAGGATGTGTGGAAGTGGTTAGAGGAAGGGGTAGCTCTGAGGGGCCTGAGAGAGGAAAGGATGTCATTCTATTTCAATTAAAAAACATTAAAACAGATATAGAGTTAAAAATTAAAAGACGTACATACATTTGGGGACCGATGGGTACAGTCCGATGGAGGAGTCTTTGCTTGTCTAGCATTCATGAAGCCTTGGTTTTACACCAGCAAAACAACAAAGCAAGCCCAAAACACGCACATGCACTAAAGGGAGTGGGTGTCTTTGGGGGAGCTCTTGAAAATAGTATTAGGCAAATGTCTGAAGAGAAAATTTGGTGAAAAATTGGCCCCAGAGCCTCCTGGAAACTCTCTCCGACGTTTGTAGCAAATGACTTAAGATTACTGATCAATGTGTCTGTCCTCTGCTAAACTCATGTCCTTGTTAGCTAACAATCTAGTAGATCTTGAAAGTGAATAGAGACGTTCCTCTCACCTTATTCCTTTTCAACATTTTTTAAAAGCACATGTCTGTAATTATACCAGGTAGATCAGGAGTTCAAGGCTAGCCTGGAGGACATAAGGAGACTCACTCTAAAAAGAGGAGAAAGAGATGCTGGGTAGAAGTGACACTGGAATTATATAACTGGTGTCTTTGGCATGTGTGATGTTTCAGCCCCCACACAAAACTTCCCTCCCTTCTGTACTTTTTAGTCATATGCAAATTGAACACATTTTCTTAGAATTCCTTAAATTTTGGTTCTAACTCCTCCATTTTGTCCCATCTCCTCCTACTCTGTGTTTAGGAATACTATCCAGCTTTTACAATACCAGCTAGTCCTTAAAACTTGATGCTCCCCAGGTTTATTGCTCATCTAAGAAAACTTGCCTGCAAGCACTGAAATAACGAAGAAACACGACTTAAAATTAACTGTGTAACTTTTCTAGTGGTTACTCCTTTGCCGAAAGACACAAATAGAAAAGAGACTTAAGAAGAATTCGCCCTCTCCGAAACTTTTATGGCCAGATATTCTCTCAGTTTTCCCCATGAGAATAGAAAATAAACACATACAGATTCCCAGTGTCTGAGGCTACAGCAATGAACTGGGCTTCCTTTGCAGTGCGTTTGCATTCATAGTGGGGAACAATTCCTCAGAGAGAGTAGGCCAAAAACTACCACGGACGTTATGAAAAGACTTAGAATCTCAGAAAGAAAATTAAAAAAGAAAGGAACAGGGCAGAAATATGATTTTGACTAATGTAGCAGTAAAATAAGAAAAAATGATATTGAAGTAAGATTGGAGAGAATATCTTGTTTCTAACAATTCAGGTCTTCCTCATAACTGGAATTCCGAAGTACCAATGCAATTTTAAAAATTTCATGAGTAAAAGAATCCATCTGTCAAGTGCACAGTCAGAAAAACAGACACAGAAAAGCAAATCCTTGTTAGCATTGGGCTTTTGTGTGAAATACCAAACACCAAGAAACAAGAAAGCAGAGCCCAGAATGCTTTGAGAGGAAGAGTGTGACTAGAGGGATTTCTAGATCCTTCAAAGGAGAGGGCATCAGGAACGGGTTCTTAAACTCCATCCTGAAACATCTTCAGCCATGCCTTAGTGGTTAAAGCATTTGCTGAGCGAGCATGAGGTCTGGCATTGGATTGCCTGTAATTCCAGCACCCTGGTGTGGAGATAGGGTATGTCCAGAACAAGATGGCTGACAAGATGAGTTGGATCGGTGAGCTTCTGGTCCAACTGAGAGATCTTTCCTTGATGAATCAAGGAGAGAGCAGTTGAGGAAACCCCTAATATGTACCTCGGACTTCCTCATGAATATGTCCATGTGTGCACCCTCACACACATGTGTCACCACATTCATTCACACACACAGACACACGCACGCACACAGATTCTCTAACCAGAAGCTCACATATCCTGTAAAACGGTATCATATAAGAAGTGAGTTGACAGACAAGGGTATAAGGACGACTAAAACATTTACAACAAAAACTGATAATAATTTGTTTAATTTTCTCCCTCTCCCCTCTCTCTTTACTTCAACTCCCAAACTCACAATATTTTCTAGAAGCCTGGTGTGTTGAGCAGTTAGCAAAGGCATAAGTAGTTAGGTGTAAATCTCCAAGCCAGCTTTTATTTATCTAAGTGGACCTCTTACTGCTGTTGCTATTATTATTATTAATTTATCATCATACAAAAATCCATCCTAATCCAAAATATTTTGGAGATATTGTCTCCTTATTCTACAAAGGAGCTATGATAATAAGCAGAGGGATCAACAGGACTAAGTTTTATAATTGTTGCTTTATTTGCTTTATACCATGTGGCCATCTTAACTAAGATGGTGGTGAAGTTACACAGCATGAACCCCTTAACGTTAGTAAAGGTGGCTGCTGGTGACATGGTCTCTTCCATCCTGATAAGGTCATTAGCCAAGGTAGAGGACATCCACATGGTTGCTATATTAAACCTCTACTTTCCTAATGAAGAGTTGAATCCAAGTTATACACAATAAGAAGATCTATTTTTTCTAAATAAAAGATTCAACCTTTTGTTACATGTTTTAAGTTAACTTTTGCTACAGATTTTACGGATTTTTTTTTTAACCATGCCCAAAGAACTTACAAATCTGTTTACATACAATAGACTTAAAATAGTTCTTGAGAGCAGAATGTAGAGAAATCATAGAGAAAAGATTTTCAAGAGTGGAGGAAAGTTGAAAGACCCTAAAGATAAGAGACTTTGGTGTCATTTGCTTGGGCACTGGCAGAAGCTGTTACATCCTGTGAGAATTTGGAACTCGAGTGTGCCGTCTTTGGCCATGAAGCTGTACGGAGGTCAACCTGTTTGCAGTAAGATAGCAAGGCTATAATAAGATAATGTCAGAGGAGAAAAAGACATGTTGGGAAACAAATTTCTCCATAGGGAGGGTTCCGACAAGCTTCAAGAGGGTGCTGAGAGAAAGAACAATGGAGCCTTGAGAAACAAGGAGGAACAAACAAAAACTTCCCTGGAGGGAGGCAGCAATATTGGGAGGGTGATCACAAGGGTGTAGAGAAGCAGCGGGACTCCTAAGAAGATGAGAGATAGGAAGGACGAGGGTGGCAAACACCAAGCCTGCCAGGTGTACGATTCCAATATTGTAGAGACGACAAGGGCATAAGGAAGCAGTGGGACTTCCAGGAGGAGGCTAAGAGAGAGGAAGAGCAAGGTCACAGAGACCCAGAAGAGCTTAAGGAAACGTGGAACTTGGCAGGCAGCTGCTTGGGAGAGGTAAGGGAGTTTTAGGAGAGAAACTGGGAGAACTGAGAGGAGCCACAGGTAATGAGGGATGCTGGGAGAGTTGGGTGGAGCCACAGGTACTCTGATGCTCGGAGAACTGGGCGGGGCCACAGGTAATAAGGGATGCTGGATGAGCAGCCAGCATCTGCATTCATGTCAATAGGCATGCCAGTTAGCCATTTGTTCCAGGTTTCTGAGAACTAACAGTATTCACCATATTTAATATTCTTGCCTTAAGATTTTTTTCAACAATTTTCTGAAGTTTTATTTACTCAGGAATTCACTGTGCATTTATAAATTCGCTTTGAGAACATCATAACCCCAAAACTATGGGTACCCACAAACCAATTTTAGTATGATAAAGGCTAAAATGATTTTAAGAGAAAATTTCAACACACTTGCTTGAAGCCACATCCCCTTCTTTGTTATTTAAACTGATCCCAGAAAAGGAAAAGAGTTGAAACGTCCAATTACTTTCACAAGGTTAAAATGTAACCAGTGTCAAAGCCTAATGCTTAAAGTGGATTCCATAAGTCCTAAACTTACAACGCAAACGTTTTATGTAGTGTAAAGATAAACTAATTACTGACAAATTAGTTCTGGAAATTATTAAAGGAAAATGGATCTTGTATGGGTTGGGCTTCTCTAAGGAAACAGAAGCAGAAAACAGTTATTATAGGGGATTGGCTCAACAGGTTATAGAGTACCAAGATGGCCAGTTTGCACACTGGAGACCCAGGAGAGTTTGCGGTATAGTTCTAGACTAAGTCCAAAGATTTGGCAATCAGAGAAACAGTGGTCTGAGATCCAATCGGAGCTGAGGCAGGCTCCAGACTGAAAAGTGTTAATGCTTCAATCTGAATCCAAAGAAAAGAAAGTACCAATGTGCAACCCCCTAGCAGTGAGGCTAGAAGCAGCAGCTCAGCACACTCATGCCAATGGAAGAGAATGCCACACTCTAGGTGACAAATAATAGAAAATTATTTTCTCATAGTTTTGAGGACTATCGGTTCAAGGTTTAGGAGCTACTGTGGTTGATTTTTGCTGAAGGCTCTTTCTTCCTTTCATTGTGTCTTTATATTATAGGGATAGAAAGAAAGAGCAAGCTCTCTGGGAAGTTTTTGCTTTGAAGAACACTAATTTAATTGTGAAAGTCCCACCTAAAGACCTCATCTAAAACTGTTTTCTAGAGTCCCTACCACCAAACTCCCATCACATTGAGGTTGGGGCTTCAACACAGGAATATTAAAGGCACAGAATTCAGCACACAGTACACTTTTAACCGTCAGGAGTACTTAGACCATAAACATAAAGGTGATTCAGAGCTTTGGAATTTATCTTTTTTTTTTTTTTCAGGTGATTTTATTCCATTACCCCATAGTAGGAAGACTCATCAGAAGGACAGAATTATCAGCACAAACACATATAACCACACCTATGCATGGGATGTGTCAGGGGCCATGTACAGATACATCAAAACCATAAAGGCCTTGCACAGGCACCCCTGACCCCCATAGGTCCTGTCAGAGAACACTGTCCCCTTATCACTTCCCCATTGCTTAAGTCCACATCACAATAGAGCAAAGCCATAGAACCAAAGAGAGGTAGCCACACAGGCTGAGCCACTTTAAAGCAAAACCAAAAATACTTGATACCCAGTTTCACAATACCATTGTCCCCTTCTCTAAGATCCTGCTAGGAGGCCAGGCTGGGAAAGCTGGTGCGCATGGCTTAGATGTGGCCGTCACTCAGGTCCAGGTTGTCCCAACAAGGGTTCAGCACAAGGCAGCCAACTGTTCAATTGACTGACGGACAGTCTTCGAAGTCTCTTCAAATTCTTTTTGCTTGTTGTTGGTCTCCTTTGCAATTTTGTTCTTGGCTCTCTGTCCAGTTTCAAAAAATCACTGATGGTTAGTTCTTCCATCTGCTTCTTGACAGTAAGGAAGGCACAGGCAGGCGAGTGCTTTCTATGCTCCTCTATAGGGTTGTCGTCGGGTTCCCAGCCTTCCAATTCCTTAAAGCAGAAAAAACACTGGGCCAAGTCAGGCTTATTCTCAGTAGGGCAGTGGATGAAGCCAGCCTCTGCCATCCGCTCTGGGGTGCAGGAGCAGTCCTCCAGGAAGGGCCAGTTCTTGAAGGTGGACATGCGGTGGTCCTTGAGGTACAGCTGCCAGGTCGGGGGCAGCCCCGGAGCCCCCATGATAGCGTCGCCACCACTCTGGAATTTATCTTTTAAAAATATTTGAAGTACCTTTTTTTTTCCCCATTTGTCTGTTTTGTGCTAAGCAGCCAGGGTCTCACATGTCACAGCATGCACGTGGAATCCAGAATATAAATTGTGGGGGTTAACCAACTAAAGAACAAGCACGGGTTGGACGTAGGCCCTCCCGCATATGTAGCAGCTTAGTCTTTCTGCAGGCCCCCCAACAACTGGAGTGGGAGCCGTCCCTGAACCTGTTGCCTGACTGTGGATCCGGTTCCCCTAACTGGGCTGCCTTGTTTGGCCTCAGTGGAAGTGGATGTTCCTAGTGCTTGAAGCTATTTAATGTACCAGGGTGGGGTGATACCCAGGGGAGCCTCCCTCTTCTCTAAGAAGGGAAGGGGCAAGGAGGGCTATTTGAGGGAGGGCTAGGAGAAGAGAAGAGGCTGTGACTGGGATGTGAAGTGAATTAATAAATTAATTAATAAAGAAAATTGTGTGGGTTAATTTTCTGCTTTCACTATGTGGTTCTGCAGGATTGAAATCACGTTGTTGAGTTTGGTGGCAAAAACATGTACCACTAAGTCATCTTGCTGGCCATGAATAATTTTTTTAAATTAAATTCATCAAATTAAGAGGTTAAATTAGATCATCTCAATTAATGAAAGTGATATGCCCAATCTTCAATATCTATTTCTTGTATGAAATGATAAAGGCCTCAGAACCAAAAGCGCTTACATTGGGAGTGCAATACTACAGACGGAAATGGAAAAGATATGCACTATCATTGCTATTAATCAACATTTTTTAATGTCCCAACCAGACCTGTGAGAACAACAAGAGATGTAAGAAAGACAAAATTATCGCTGCAGATCAAGTGATTACATAACAGGAAAGTACTCCAGATTGAACAAAAAGCCATTAGACGTAATGACTTTAGTTAAGTGGCAGTATCAGGATCAATGGTAACAAAAGTCAGTGACTTTAGTACGCCAGGGGTAACTGGAAAATGTAAGAACAGTCATTCAGCCTACAGTGGCAGGAAGGTAAGGCACCCAGGAGTACGCACAGCAGAAAATATGCAACAGCTTCAAGGGAACACTTCAGATCTTCTGAAGTTATGAAAGGCAATGGCGTCTTTGAGAAGGAAAGCGCGAAGCAGAGGCTCTGAGTTGTGTGGAGAAACAGCTCTTCAGGGTAACGCTGTCTAGAGCGAGCGCTCCTACCTGGGCCTTAAGATCTGCTCTCACCTGGGCATTCTGAGACTTCACACGGGAGGAACCGAGTCTACTGCTCCTTCATCTCGCTCAGGCACAGTGGGCTCTTGTCATTTTAAGATTGTCTCTGCCGCGTTTAGAAACTTTACTTTTTAATAATTTCTAGTCGCATTCTTGACTATTTTGAAGAATGACGCTTTATCCCGGAGCCATCCTAGACTGATATTGTTGTTTCACTATTAATAATAGCAATAAATATGTAAACTGCCCAGGAATAAACCGTACAGAAAACAGTCAATGCTAAGGTCAGGGAGGAACACTACAGGTCTTTCTTGGCTTTGCTATTTTCCTATAAATCTAAATTCATCCCTCAAAGAAGTTTCTTTAAACAGGTGTAGAAAAACTGTAATGGTAATATATAATACTTTATCGAAAGACGTTAAGGAAGGCTAAAGTATTCATATTTACAAACCAAAGGGACTAGTAATATGACAGTGCCAGTTTTCCCCCAGCTGTCTACAGATTCAGGGCAATTGCAATAAAAGTTTCTAACAGGATTTTTTTAAAAGAAATTTGAAAACCCAATAATTTTAAACCCATAAAAACTGGCAGTCATAAGAAGAGCTGAAACACTCTAGAAAAAAAGATAAGATACTTGTGCTTCAAATATTAATTATTATCAATTATTATTAAAAATGTGCCAAATCTCTGTGGCAACTGCCTGTGGCTCCAGAATAGAAAAGCAGATAAATGAGAGGAAACAAACCTACTGGGAAATGTAGAGACTTGGCATTGACCCATGACAACCGTAGTTAGGGTTGTCTGTGCTCCCCGTCCCAAAGTTTATTCTCCACGGATCCTCAGAACATAACCTCATTTGGAAATATGGCCTTTGCGTATGTAATTAATTTAAATTCTAGATATTAAATCATCCTAGTTTAGGGTGAAACCTAAGTCCTGTGACTTGTGCCCTTATGATCAGAGGCAAGGACACAGAGAGGAAAGTGTATAAGTAGAGGTGTGTCTCTAAGACAAAGATTGTGAGGGTTAAGGGCTGAGCGCTGTGCCCCTCCCCAGACTCATCACTGAAAAGCTTAGCTCTCTAAATGATGGGATCAGGAAACAGAGATTTTGGGAGAGGACTACATCATAAGTGCAGATCACACACGAGAGTGCTTAGTGACTTGATTAAAATGGACCCAGAATTCTACCTGGCACATTCCATCAAAAGAGGACAGAGCCACTGGATGCCATCCACTAGATGGGAAAACAGCCAGCTTTATTAAAGGCATTTCCTTAAACTCAGACTTACTTCCCAGACTCCACAGCTGTGGAGATAAGTTGTTCTTTGTGGCATTTCTGTTTTGCAGTTCAGGATAGACAGTGAAGGACTCTACTCACACGCATCGCCCCATGACCCAGGAACACACATATTTGAAAACCTAGGGTTTGCATATGAGAGAGAGCGAGTGGCTTTTGTCTTCCGAGACCACATCACTTCACTCATTACAGTATTTCCTAGTTCTATCTAGTTCTAGTTCCATTTCTAGTTCCACATAATTTAATTGCTCTTTATACCTGAACAAAATTCTACTGAGTGTATATGTATCCCAGACTCATTACCCATTCATCTGCTAGCAGGCATCTATGCTGATTCCATTTCCTAGCTATTATAAATAGAACTGTAATAAACATGTATCTGCATGTATCTCTTTGTGGCATGTAGAGTCCTTCAGTTATATACTCAGGGTGGTGGCTCTGGGTCATATGGTGGGCTCCATTTTTAATTTTTTGGAACCCCCTGCTCTGATTGCTTTAGTGACTACACAAGGACACATCCCTACCAACCTTGAATAGAGATTTTCCCATCCCATGTCTTCACCAGCAATTCTTGTCATTAATTTTCCTGATCTCATTTTGCCTGGGATGAGATAGAATCTGAAAGTAGTTCTCATTTGCATTTCTCCCATGGCTAAGGATGCTGAATACCTTTTAAAATATTTATTGGCTATTTGTGTTTCTTCTTTTTGAGAACTCTGTTCAGCTTCTTGGCCCCTTTATTGGTTGGCCGTGTTGTGTTTGTTGTCTAATTTTTTTTTAGCTCTCTCTCTCCTCACTTCCTCTCTCTTCTCTCACTCTTTTTGCTCGTATGGTCATGTGTGCAGGAGCATGGACCTGCGTGTGCATGTGTGGAAGAGAGAATGTCAACATCAAGTGTGCCCTCTCTCACCCTGCATTGAACAAGCTCTCTGTTTTAACTGGAATGGCTGGCCAGCAAGCCCCCAGGATCCATCTCACCTGGACTGTGGTTGCAGTGGTATACTACCATATCTGGCTTATTACAAAGGTGCAGAGTCTCATGCTCACATAGTAACCACTATACTCACAGAGCCATTGTTCCAGCCCTGCAGTTCTTCACATGTCCTGGAGGCTAACATCCCATCTGAACCATACCTAGCACCATTTTTTTGCTACTCCGTGGGCTGTCTGTTCACTCTAAGGGCTTGGCTTTATAGCAGTTTTGTAGTTCTATGGAATCTCATTGGGGATATTTCCTGTGTAGTGGTGTGTGCATATACACGAGTGCTGAAGTCACTGATGCTGGGATGATCTCAACTTTGATGCCAGCTTGGGTTGAAACCTGCCTTGTTTTCTGCTGATATGTGCATCTGTTGCTGCTGCCACTACTGCCATCAATTCCCTGATGATGTCAGGTGGAAAGTATTCAGCTTTCCAATGTGGACTGAAAACCAGTGACTCTTTAGGAAGCTTCCAAGCCACAGTGTCAGATTGAGACTCCCGAGGCAGCCAGATCCATGGGCTGAGAAGGTTTGGGGTTCTTAGCCTCTCCAGAATGTAGATAGAGAGCCATTTCTGGATGCTGTGTATAAATAGATAGCCCCCATTGTGTAAGGCAATCTAGTGGATCCCCCTTTATACTATGTGATCATTCTATTGATTCTGATTCACTAAAGAACTCTTCCTAAAGCAGCTTTATATTTTAAGTTTTTTTTTTCAGACAAAGTATTTTATTAAGTAGTTTTGTGTTTAGGATGGTGTATGAGCTCAGTAAACTGCTATGGCTGGAATACAGTGTAATTTCTACCATCCCTTTAAGGAGATATCTCTACTTAAATGACATTAGTCCACCTCCATTTTGTGTTACTGTAACAGAATACTGGGAGCTAAGAAGGATGGTTTGTAAAGGGCAAAGATTAATTTCTTGTGGAAATTACGGAAGTTATAAAGTTCAAAGTCAGAAAGACTGAATCTCCTGAGAGACTCCTGCTGTGTCATCAAAAGGTAGAAGGTGTGTGTGTGTGTGTGTGTGTGTGTGTGTGTTTGTGTGTATGTGTGTTGCTGAATTCATGACTTTATCAGAAATTCATTACTGTGATAGCTGGTCTAATTCCACACTAACAGCATTGATTCATGCTTGAAAACAGAGCCCTCATGATATAATGACCTAACCACCTCTTAACAGTGTTCCATCTCTTACCTTTGTTACACTGAAGATTACATTTTCAATACATAAATTTTGGAGTACATTCAAACCCTGGCCTATGCTAAGAGTTCACATTAGGCAAACAAAATTAGATTCTTTAGTTCTGAGTCCCAGAGTTATATACCAACTGGAAGCCATCTTTATTTTTCTTCCCAAACAGCCTTTTACCATGCAGAAAGTGTCTTATCTGCCCTCCTGGTTCTCATCCCAAATCTTTGGTAAAATACTGCTTAAACTGTGGTTTCTCCCTGCTTAGTTCTGTGGGTAAACTGGGTGTATACTGCTGTGCCAGTGTTATCCTGATGTCTGCTGTGAGGGCAGACTGGCCACTTGACAGTACCAGGATGCCTTTCTCTTTCTCTTTCTTTTTTCATTTTTCTCAAGAGAGGGTTTCTCTATGTAGTCCTGGATGTCCTGGGACTAGCTCTGTACATCAGACTGGCCTTGGACTCAGAGATTCACCTGCGTCTGCCTCCTGAATGCTGGGATATGCACCCCAATCATCCAGCTCGTTACTGGTGTTCTTTGTTTCTTTGAATTACTGTCTGATGTCATCTTTTCTATCTGATGATGTCTGTGTTTTGTTTTTAGTTTTGAAAGATGATTTATTTTTACTAGACATAGTTATTCTTACATGTATGACCATTGATAATGTCCACTACATCAGCCCATCCACAGGTCTCTCTGAGTTGGTACTCCAACTTCCCTAACTTGAACTCTGTCTCCTTTGGCACTTTGTGTATATTTTTCAGGACCCGCTCTGGGCTGAGTTGCATTACCACTAAGTACTGCAGCTCCTGAATAGATTACTTTTGAAAACTCATCAGCTTTTATCTTTACTTACTCAGAGGTGATTCACAAATCAATATTTCCTGCTTAGCCTATTGGGTCTCTCCACTAGGCTATGGAAAGCACCACTATGATCAACATGCCAAAACAGAAGAAGAATCTTTTCCCAAGCACTACTTTTTTTTTTTAGTATTCACTTCATAACCATCAAATTCACACAATTCAGAAATGCAGGAAGCATCATAACCATCCTTTATGCAATGCTCACAGTCAAGCAATCAGGACCCTTTCAGCATAAATCCTATATATTTCTCAGTCTGTCCCTTTCTTTCTGTATTTTCTATCGTGACACTTGCAGAGATCTGTCTTTATGATAGAAATATAACTACGGCTTCTCTTAATAAAGCCTAATAACGTCCTAATGCCGACCAGTCAATGCTTGAGTTCCCTGCGGTAGAGTGAGTAGTGACTCACCATCCCCAGAAGTTTTGCCTAAGACGTAAGAATATAGCACTATTTGGAAAAAAGAATGCCCCTTTGAATGTAATTAATTATTGAAGATCTTTGAATGAGAGCATCCTGGATTATGTGAGTTTTAAATTCAATGAAATATGTAAAGAAAAGAAAAATAGAGTTGAGGCAAGGGGAGGAGAAGGGAGAGAACGAATGGAGAGAGAAAGAGATGAGAGAAATATGCAGAGAAGGTGTTTTGAAGACAGAGGCAGAGGTAAGAGTGTGTGTTCACAAACCAAGGACTTCTCAGGTTTGGCAGCAATTACTCGAAGGTAAGAGACAGAGGGAATGGATTCTTCCTCAGTGTCCTGAAAAATTAACCTTGTGCACATCTCTAGCTAAATATCCAGTTCCTAAAGGATAAGAGAATAAGTTTGTTGTTTTAAGCTATTTTATTATATTTGGTTAATAACAGCAGTCTTAGTAACAAATGCATTCCTGTAACTGTCAATTTGACAATCTTGAGCAATGGTTCTCATCCTGTGGCTTTGAGGATTGCATATCAGATAGCCTGCATATCAGATACTTACATTATGATTCATAACAGTAGCAAAATCACAGCTATTAATTAGCAATGAAATAACTTTATGGTTGGGGGTCACCACAACATGAGGAACTGTATTAAAGGGTTGCAGAATTTGGAAGAGTGAGAACCACTGATCTAGAATCACTATGGAGATGGTCCTCTGAGCATACCTTTGAGGGATTATCTTAATTGGGTTAACTGAGGTGGGAGAATCTAACCTAAAAATGATGGGCTGTAGCAAGCAACGTTCATTGTTCTCTGCTCTCTGACTGTGGTATGCCCATTTGCTTCAAGCTCTTGCTGTCTCGACTTCCCCACAATGATGGACTGTACCCCTGGACTGTGGGCCAGAGCAAATCCTTTCACCCCTGAGAGTTGTTTTTGTCATGCTATTTTATCAGGACAACAGGTAAAGAAACTAGGATGCCTGACATGGTGAATACAGCCTTTAAGTCTAATCATGTCCATTCTCCTGCCTCAGGTCTCTGGTTTCATATTTAAATTGAACTGCATGGCTATACTCTTCCTTTGTATGGAATTTTCTAGATTGCTTCCATGATTTTATTCTCTTCTCTGCTTCTTCTGAAGCTCATCTGCCCTGCTTAGACTCAGGATGATTGCATTGCCTTATACTCCTTCAGAGCTTAGCTTAGACACTTTCCCAGGAATCTTGCTGTGACCCTTCAGGAGGGCCAAGCACCCTTTGTTCTCCAGGTAGGCCTCTCAGCTACCCACAGAAAACTAAGAAGAAAATCTAAGAAGCCATTGTATCTTTATCCTCTTCAGACTCATGTCTCCAGCCGATTCTTGATTGCAGGCTAATTATGAGAGGTCCTGAGGCAAAAGTTGTACTACTTTTTAACTTTTTTGAAATTTTTCAGTCATTTGAAAGGCAAGTACCGATATTGAAGAAGAAGGAAATCATTAGTCTGCTGTGACACGGATGTACGTGCATCTCTTCAAATGTTGAACATTGGAATTAACCCCAACGTCAAGTTATTAGGATGTGGGGCCTTTGGGAAGTGATTAGTCATGAGGACAGAATGATTATGTGAGGTTCTGGTGCCTCTGTGAGGGTGTCAGAGGTCTGCATCCCCTCTTCCATCCATCCTACCACTTGACGACACACAGAAGGGACCATCTTGACC
Source organism: Mastomys coucha (assembly GCF_008632895.1). Lineage (NCBI taxonomy): Eukaryota > Metazoa > Chordata > Mammalia > Rodentia > Muridae > Mastomys > Mastomys coucha. The sequence goes on from NW_022196906.1 coordinate 93,616,229, forward strand.
ATCTCTATTTATCTTCACTGGATACAAACCGTCTGGACTTCCTGGCTTCCAGCACTGTGAGCAATAAGTTTCCGTTATCAACTATTGTACAGTATTTTATTACAGCAACATAAAAGGATGTCTTTTGTGTAAGTTTAAAAGTGTCCAATTGTTTCTAGGTATTATTGATAGATCTTGTGTTGGGTTGGATTGCAGTTCTTAGAAAGGTTTTTCAAGATCTTAGAAAGGTTTTTTCAAGATCTTAATGTCCACTATTTAGAATGATACCACATCGGGAAATAATGAAGTCATCATGGTGGGCTCAAAGTTCCTGGTGTCTTTAGAAGAGAAGCCAAACACACCAAGAGCATCCCACCTGAAGACAGAAGCAAAGTTTTAGGATGCGGTCATGAACCAAGTTACACAGGGGGCTCCCTGTGTCTAGGAGAGATGGGGAAGGGCCTGATATTAAAACCTTTGGAGGGAGCCTGAGCCTCTAATGCTGAACTCTAGTCTCCAGAATTGTGGCTATGAGAAAATAAAATTGTTGTTTTAAGCTACCAAATTTGTTATGGCAGCTCAAGGAAATATTTAGATATATTCATGTCTATGATTACAAAACAAAAAATAGATAACATGTCAGAGATCTTGGGGCTGATGAGAGTCAAGGTCCATGGTGGTTAGCTCTGGGGAAGGAGAGAGAACGAGAAGAGGTTTATAGAAGGCCTTCAGGCACATATTATGAAACTACAAGAAGATTCTTCGTGTTTACATCCCCATCAGCAATCTATAAGCTGACTCATTTCAATGCCACGCCACTGCCACTATTTCTCATTAGACAAAATGTTTCTCTTATGAAAAAATAAGATTTGGTAGCACTTGGTATTAGGGATAAGAACACTTGTTATGTTTTCCAAAGTGTATAAAGTAATTTATAATGCAAAGAAGAAAATTATAGATCTGTCCTGGGGCTCAAACACTGAGGCCAATGCCCACTCGGATGAAATGATTGCTAGAAAGACATTGGGGAATTAGCTGCTAGATGGCTGGAGGCTGGGCCGTGAGTGAAGAGGGTTAATGATCTGGATTACTTTCTAAACCAGCACTGCCTTCAAGAAACACATAGCTGAAGTATATGAAGGTAGCTCTCTCTCAAAAGAATTATCAGAAATTAATTTTTATTCATTTCCTCAGGAGAGAGGCTACTCATTGTCAAGAGGTTCTTGTTAATAATAATAAGTTCAAATTGTATAGTTCTTAAAAGTTTAAAATATAATTAGAAACCAGTTAAAACGTATGAATTGAAATTTTCTTGCCCAGGACTTTTCAGGAGTCCAACTTCTGTCTTTGTGAGTGGCATAGACTAAGCACTTCTTTGCTCTCCCCAAGTCTTCCCCGAGTCATCCTGGAAGCCCTGTGTGTATCTTCTCTTGACAGTGGTCTCTTAGTATCCTAGGCAGACTCTTTAGCAAGTCTTGTGGTGTCCCAAGTGGGCAGTTATGAGTAAAGGATTGCAGAGTCTTGGTACCCCAGCCCTTTAAACAGCACCAGACATCCAGGCTGGTGCTGAAATGGTATGATGCAGTTGCTGGGTGTCAGTTCATTACACAGATAACCACGAGGCCACCATGGGGACACTGAGGAAAGGTCTACTGTGCTTTACAGGATTTTTTTTTTTTTGGAGTGCATCTTCCTGTCACCAATTTTGAAAAAAATCTTCAAGATCTTGGATAAAAATCTAAGGTTTTGTTCCTAGTGAACAACAGTGGCACTGGTGTGGCATTGAAATGAGTCACCTTATACATTGCTGGTGGAGATTTGAGCAGGAAGAATCTTCTTGCAATTTCATATCATGTGTCAAATGTCTCAAAAAATGTCTTCAATATCTGGCCTAGCAATTTTACTCCCAGGACTTTTTCCTAGGCAAGAATAATAAAATATTAGGAAAAAAATCAATGGATATTTAAAATAGCATTACTTATAACTTGAAAATATTTTAAAATCTACATGTCCAAATTATGATTATAGCTATATCATGTCATCAAACATGTTTATTAGAAATGTTTTAGACATAAAAACCCTTGATAATAAAAAGTTGAACTAAAAAGAATGTAAGTTACATTTACAGTGTAGTTTCTGTGGTGTACCTAGTAATGAAGAATGGCTGACAACACGTGGCAGACATTAGGAGGGTAATTTTAAGTTTTATTTTCTGAAATACTATGTATTTTACAAATTGTAAATGGGCCTGCATTTTAATATTAAAAGTTGAAAATGTATTCGTGACCTCAAATTTAAGTTTTATGCAACACACTTTTTGACATTAAATGTTTTTGGCATTAAATGTATTTATCAAATAGTGCTAAAAGGCTTAAGACAAAAGGCAAGTAAGTCATCTCCTTGTTTTCCATCCTCTTCCTCCATCCTAAGAAGAGGCAACGCTAAAAACTTTAGCTTCTTCTGCTCATATTAGCCTCAGTATGCAGATACCTCCTTCGTCACATTTAAGCAGATGCAGCAATGAAAAATTTCAACATGTGTAAGTGTTCCCATTATTTACCTTCCTCTCTCTCTCTCTCTCTCTCTCTCTCTCTCTCTCTCTCTCTCTCTCTCTCTCTCTCTCTCTTGCTGTGATATGTATATATATTACAGCTTTTAGTGAAATACCTATTAAGTATTATTACTGGTACTGTGAAAATTCATCTTGCTACACTAGGCATAATGATATATTTCAGTATATACTTTACACATTTCATTTCTTGAATGACTTCTGGTTTTCCTGGGAATTATTTGTTTTGTTTGTTTAACATACTTTTATCTTGTGGCTGTTTTCTCAAACGCTCAAACTGCTTAAAAACAACCTTTCAACCCAACTTTCCATGTAACAAAAGCCTTTTTTCATCTTTGCACTGAGATAGCCACTACTTCTTTCCAGCCCCCTGTGACTGGTTTGTCTCTAGTTCTAGGTACATCTTAATAATTTCTGCTACATTCGTGGATTTTTCATGCTTCTATATCAAATGCCATGTTTCCCAAATTCCTTATATTTACTTATTTTGCAAGATAAATCTAAGACAGAGTTCATGAACTTTTGATACCTTGTAGGTATAAAAGTCTATACAAATATATTTTTGGTGGATAGTTTGGCTAGGTATAGAATTCATACCAATTCCATTGCTTTTGTAAAGGCTCATAGTGCTATCATCTCAGCAACACATGTATAAAACATTGAAATGATAGAGGGATTAGCATGGCTCCTGTGCAAGGTGATATGCAGATTCATAAGTTGATCTGTAAATGTATAGGACATGAAAATAGAAAGTGGACCATCTGATGGGAAGAATAGGTTTAATAGGAGAAGGGGGGAAGAACAAGAAAGGATAATGGAATAGATTTGAGAACATCACAAAGAAACACACTTATTTGTATAGTAACTGTATCTGTTACTTAGAATGTTCCTGTGATCAAATAAAGATCAAGGATCCAATTTGATTCATAAATTTCAGGTACAATCCATCTTGAAAAGAAAAGTTATAGTGGTGAGAGGGGCCTTATCTGTGGCAGCAGGTATATGAGGCAGGTAGTCATAGCAACTACAGTCAAGAAGTAGCAGGGGTGTTGTTGGTCATCTGGCTTCATCCTCTCCTTATTCAATCTAGGTATAAAGCTGGTGAGATCTGTTACCCACATTCAGGTGTGTCTTCCCTCCCATAAGCTTCTCTGGAAACACTTTCCAGATATGCCTATAGGGGTGTCTCCTTGGTGATTCCTATCTGGTCAAATTGAAAAATGAAGATTAACAAAATCCAAAACAACATATTTAAGCCCCAGAATTCCACCCCTGATCCTCTAAAACTCATGGTTGATTCACAGTGCAAAATATACTCTGCTCCTTTGTAAGAGTCCCCAGAATTTTAAGTCCCAACACTATTTAAAAGTCCATAGTTCAAAGTCCCATCCTGAGATTCAAGGCAATCTCTTAGCTATGAAGCCATGTAAAATCAATGACAAAGCTACATACTTATCTCAATGATGCAGAATAAATATTCTCATTACAAAGGGAAGGCATGGGGAGAATAACAAGCAAAGATCAGACCAAAGCTAGACCTTTACCAAAGCATTAAGTCCTGTACTTCTCATGGTCTTGACTTTAGTGGACTCAATTGGGCACCAAAGAATTTGAACAGCCCTGCACCTTCAGCTCTGCTACTTGAAGCACACAATGACTCTCTATTGGCCTGGCTCTGCTTCATGTCTTCCTCTTATCTTTATAGACATTCCACAATTCTGGTTTCTCCAAACTTCCCAGGGGGCTCCACTGCAATTTAGGTTTCCCATTCACATCATTAGTCAATGACATTTCAGGGCCTTCTTGAAGGGAATGTGACCTGGCCAAACATTGTCTGGCTTCAGTGGCTTTCTGGAACCTTGATGTAAGTCTCCATATTCATTTTCTTTACAATGCATTTAACAGGTAAGATTTACCTTTGGTTCTGAAGCAAAAAGTATTCTAAGGGTACCTGCCATGTGTCAGATTTTCTTCAGGAAGATTCTTCCCAATGACAGTTCGTTTTAGATATTGCAGTTCAGAATATCCTACCTGAACTTAGCATATGAGTATTCAGTAATAGTCAGTTTCCCCTTTGCCACTCTATCTCCCCTCTCCTGAAAGGCTTTTCTCTATGGCTCTTTACTTAATTCTTGACCTCTGTGGGTATCTCAAATGAAGCATACATATCGAGAGAGAAAAGTTTGCTGCATCTGTGTGACCCCACTCAGAATGAATGTTTCTAGGTCTTTCTAACAGCAAGTTTCATGATTTCATTTTTTCTTCTTAACAGCTGAGTGACATTTTATTACTTAAATGTACCACATTTTCATTATGCATCAGTCAATGACCACTGATGGTATTTCTATTTCTTGACTATTGTGATAGAACAGCAATGAAGATAGATGAACTATTATCTGCAGTAACCTATAAAGTCTTTTGAGTATATGCTAAAGAGTGGTATTGCTGAATCATGTGATAGGCTTACTTCCAGCTTTTGAAGAAAACCCACATTGCCTCCGTTTGTACTCCCACCAGCCATGAGTAAATGGTTCTTTCCCCCACATCTATGCTAGCATCAACCACCAATTGTTTCTTTTATCTTGGCTATTGTGACTGGGTTAAGAGGAGATCTCCAAGTATTTTTGATTTGCATGTTCTCTGATGGTTGAACATTTAAACATTTCCAGTCATTTTTATCTCATTTTTTGAGAACTGTGTTTAGAGCCATGATCCATTTTCTAATTGAGTTGTTTGTTTTCTTGATGTTTAGGTGCTTGTTTGTTTGTTTGTTTTTTGTTTTTTGTTTTTTGTTTTTTTTGTTTGTTTGTTTGTTTTTT